>NC_069657.1:96542290-96849138 GCF_027244095.1 Hemicordylus capensis
CATGCATAGGACTGGGCTGCACTATATGCAAAAAATATAATAAGTGAAACTGCACAGCATATCAACAAATTATTTAACAATATGATTTCCCTGCAACTATATAAATACATTTTTCCCTATATAGAGCTTTGTGCATATGAAAAATTATTCTACAATAAAAATCTATACAAATCCTACTAGTGTAAAATATACATCTTTTTTAAAAAAGGACCACTCCATTCTCTGTGGACACATTAAAAGAGCAATCTCAGATATGCCTTTATGTTCAAACAGCAATCTGATTTTTTTTAAAAAAAAAAAATCATCTCTTCATTATATCCTGGTGGTTGGGATGAGTAAAAGGTTCACCTTTGGTGCCTGGGACTGCATGTGCTTGGCAAGACCCACAGTACTTTACAATCTACTGACAGTTTAAAGTAGAGCAAATGTCACCTGGCCTCTATTTCCAAATCTGTGGAGTCATGAAATCATATCACAAACTGCCTCTCTGAAGTGCTTAACAATAGTGGCTCATATGCAGATGAAGGAAGTACCTGTGTGGGCACTGCTGCTGTGTTCTGCACTAATGCAGAGTGCATGTCCACAGGGGTGTGATTTTTGCCAATTTCCCCTGCCTCCAGAAGCACTTTTTGCTACCTGGAAGTAGGTCCCTGAGGACTGTGCAACTCTCAGGGACCTACTTCTGGATCACACAGAGCACTTCTGAGGCCAGGGAAGATCAGCAAAAATCACACACACTGTACAAACAGCAGAGCTGCACTAGTCTGCATCACAGCAGTAGTAACACTTCATGAGAAGCTCTGGTGCTTAGACTGCATCTGAGCCAGTGAGAAAAATCTGAATCTATTATTCCCTATCTCGGATTAATATTATAGGGTGCACTGGATCACTGGAGCCCTATAAAGACATTTTTAAAAAGCTGTACGCAAGTACAGCTGCCAAAAGTGAGTGTGGAAGTCCTGCCCTTCAGTGTGTCAGTCACTGCCCCTCACTCCCCCTCCTTCACTTCTCACATTTACCAAAAGCCTGATGTGTACCAGGCTGCCAGACATGGAAGTGCCCACCATCACTATGTCTTTCTTCAGACATCTGTCATAACCATGAGCAACACAGGCGGAGGAGTGAGGGAGAGTTATTGACATGCTGGGGATGGGGGCAGAACTTGCTTCTGTACTTGCTTTTGATGGTGGTAGTCACGTACATTTTTAAAATATCATCTGTATAGGACTTGGATCTTAGTCCAAAAGAAAAAATAATTCCTAGATATCACTCATACACTTTTCTTCTAAGGGCATGTCTACACTACACTACAATTTCATATTGGTGTTATAGCCAGTTCAGCTGTTATAGCTTCCCCCAAATAATCCTGGGAATTATAGTATAGTGGTGAGAATTCTCATCGCTCTGCAAGGGTCCCTAAGTCCTCTCACAGAGCTATAGTTGCCAGGCTTATTCGGGAGAGAGAATTACCATTGAGCCATTTTAAGGCAGTAATGCATGGCCTAAAATGTTCACATGTTGTATTACATTATTAAATGTATGACATTTAATAATGTTATACATTTAATACAACATATATACAATAAGGGCAATTGAAATGTCCTTTCAAAATATTCCTCCAAAACAAAATGGTGGAGATGGTGGTGCTGTAAGTATCATAATGTTGTCATTTCCCATTAGGTTCTAATAAAGAAGTAGCTTTTACAAGATGGCATAATTATAAGTAGTTATTATTTGACCTATGTGTCCTTGCCTGACAAAATGTAATAGCAACATCAGTCATAATGGATTACTTCCATGACTGCCAAAGCAAGGGACTGTAGTGGGGTGGGGGGTTGGAAAGTAACAGAAAGGACTGCAGCTAATACAGTCAGATGAGGGTTTTCAAGACAGGGTTGTCAGCCTTCTCAGTTTTGTATATGATTTCTAAGGTTGCTTTAATTACATTCTCATTTTTCCTGAAAAAAGACTCCATTACTTTTCTTATACTGAAGAACAGATTCATTAAACATACTACCTACCCATTTGCTGTGTTTTATTCTTTGGAACCAAAATGGCTACAAATGTGTATCCCCAATATATGGCACTTGTTACACAGCTACAATGTTACTTCTGAAGGCACACAACAGTGCTGTATATGTAACAGTAATTAATTAGATGGGAGATGTAAAGTGAAACATGGGAGCCGGGGAGTACCTTATGGAGAAAAAACAAATCATATGTAGAAAAAAAACCAAATGTTCAGTCAAGAAAAAGACACAATAAGAAAAGGGCTTGCTCTAAAGACTGGAGCCTTATTACTTCATCTGTAACTAAGTCACAATCAAATAATTAGGACAAACCAAAAAGACACAACATCTTAAGCAAATCTTGAGTTCTCCAGAGATGTTCATCAGGCTGTATGATAAGCAAGTCTAAAAGGAGGGTGGAGTCGCTGGGTATGGTGAAATAGCCTTGAATGACTTCTACATCTTATATCCTAAAATGGAACACAGGAATTGTTAAGTGGACTCAAGACTAAGGGTGTGCACGAACCAAGGTTCGAGCATTGGTATGGCACCGTGTGGAGGGGAGGGGGAGCTTTAAGAAAGAGGAGAGTACCTGCTCTTCACCACCACATGCAACTTCCTGCTGGAGCAGTGCTCGTCTGAAGTACCTGTGAGCAGCGCCAGAATGCACATGGTGCCCACACCAGGAAGCTGCATGGGGTGGCGGGGAGAGCAGGTATGGACCTGCTCTCCTCTTTCTTAAAGATCCTTCTCCCTGCTCCCCTCCCTGCGGCGTCGAACCAGTGCTCGAAACTCAGTTTGTGCACACCCTTACTCAAGACTTAAGCAAACTCCATCCTGTATTCCTTCTTAAGACACTTATAAGATCATATATTTAGTCTTGTGGCTTTTGAATTTTTTTTTTCTAATGGACTATCATGATTACCTATGATTTTTCTGTGATTTTTCTATGATTTTTCTCCACCCAACTTAGGTAAAGTAAAAAATGTCACATAGGTATGATTGCTGTTGACAGGTTTGGCAGAAACTGTGCAGGAGGAGGTGTTGCCTTTCTGATGCATGTCTGATGTGTGCTGCTATCCTATGTGTGTGTGTTTTGTTTTTTGTTTCGCAAAGGATATTGTAACTGGATTATCAAAATTTTAATCAGCAACTTTACATTTTAATTAGAAAAGTCTGAAATTTGAACCAAGATTGAATCTAAATCACATGGGCAAACATGGATGAGCTAGACGCTGACCCTTTAATTTTAGCCCTTGAGACAATAGCCTCGTTTATCCTGAGGTAATAAATTGTGTGTGGACCATAGGCAAGGACTCAAATGACAATGTTCTTCCATACCAAACATCCATGAAAATAGAAGACTAGATGTCAGAGAGAAAAGTATTTGGAGAGATTTTAAAAAATAAATCATTCAAATTCGTGAAGTCTTAAGTAGTGCAGCCCAGACACAGATCTATTACCCCAGGGAGAAATAGTTCAAATCTAACTAGAAAGAGAGTATTTGACCCATAAAGTGTTTTGTCATTTCACACCCATATTTGACCCATATAGTATTTGACCCATATAGTGTTTTGTCATTTCACATATACCAAAAATGTATATTGTTATATTTCTCTGCTTTTCTTGCAAAGAGTGACATTTCAGCCTCATTAAATCCATGAGAAATAGGACAGTGACTTGTCACTCAGTGACCTTCACATCTGAATAGGGATTTGAAACTGATAGTTACACAGTTCGCTTTACTATAAAATAGACTTTTTCAGGGGATCCTGCACAGTTACTGTCCTTGATCCCCCAGTACCAGTCAAGTTGACAGCTAACCACAGTCTTGAGCAGGAGTAGTCTGTTCACGAGGCCAAGTGAGACATTTGACTCAGGTGATAAATTACTGGGGTGCCAGCAGAGTGGCAAGAGGCTCACCACTGTTACTATTGGAGAAGCTCTTCAGGATCCATCTGACTCTTGCAAGCACCTCTCCTCAGTGTTACCAAGCTTGAAAGAAGCCTGAGGAGATATAGGAGGCTGCTAGCAACTTTCCACTCTCCCTGCCCCCTGCCCCACTTTCAAAGCTTGCAACAGGTTGGTTTGGAAAGGAGGCTGGCCCCCATCAGTGTCATTGGGAAAGGCAGGGTTTGGGCCTCACCTCAGGTGCTGCCACCACTGACCTGGAGAACCACGACGTGAAGCAGGGCATAGTGAGGAATGGTACCTACGCACAAACAGCACCCACAAGAGTGGCAAACAAGTGAAAATCTCTTTTTAAAATGTTTTAACTGAAAGAATGGATCCTCATAGTCATATGGCAGTTATTTCAACTGAACAGTCTTCCCTTCAAAAGCTGAATGAGTTGTCTCCACTCCATTTCTAAACTCCTGTCACAAAACGAGACAAAGCCAATGTAGATGCTCACACCTTGTTTGGAGGAAGGGCACAACAGTAAGTGGCAAACTAAAGCCATAGTCCACAGGTTTACATTTACTTAATATAATTTTAGCTGGCAAATCTCCTCACACAGCCTTGGCACAGAGATAAGAGACAAATTCTCATTTTTCTCATATGCAGAAAGCAATACACCTTGTTTTCAGGCTCCTGAGTAAAAAAAGTAATGCCCTGTGATTTCCTCCCATTACATGCATCTCTCACAGCATTATTGTAAATCACATTTCTCCTGGAATATATACAGTATTTCAAAAGTCTTCACACGAAAGGCATACATATCCCTAAACACAATCATACAGCACTCTCATAGGTCACAGAAAACTGTGTACGTTTTTCCCCACAGAAGGACATACTTCAAATAAAATAATTTTAACATCAATAAACTATAGTTTTCCTTCTTCCCATTAGAAGTAAATTTATGCCTGTTCCCTCCAATTTTTGTACATAAATAAAAGAAAATTGTCTTTGAAATATTTACATCCACTAGGAGTTCCTGACAGTGAAGTTTTGTATAGTAGTCTTTAGTTCTCATTTGCTCTCCAACCACGAGCATTCTTTCCAAATTTATATACCAATCTCCGACCATCTACACGCTCAAGAATTTCTCGTTTGTAATAGTATCTGTTAAAAAGAAATAATGAAAACACATGTATTTGAAATTTATCATTAGCAATGATGTGAACTCCCACTAGATCAATTCAGAATTGGGATGGGCAAACTCCTACCACCTTCAAATTAGAAAATATCTCCATTTATTCCATGCCCAATTTAGCTACTTTTGTGCTCCTGAGATTATCATCCAGATATTCTGATCATCTCCCCGCAATGAGCTCATTAATCCCCACCCAAAGAAGTCTCTATAACGTGCCCCATTGCCCTCTTCCCACATATTTAGCATGGCAGTGGGAAAAACAGCAGTAGTAGCAGGAAGCTCTCACTTCCCTCCTTTGTTCACTGGTGCCTGTTGGAATGCAGTAGGAATCCTGGACATATACTTCCCAGTAGGGGTGTGCATTTTGGAATTTTCTTGTTTTGATTTGTATCCGAATCGAAACACCCGTTTTGTTTTGTACCCAAACTTTCTGAATCCGAATCAGCCCTGTTTTGTTTTGTAGCCAAGTTTTCCGAATCTGAATCTGAATCGATTTGGATTTTTAAAAAGGGTCCCAGGGCAAAAAGAGTGGGTGGTGGTGGTGGTAGCATCCAATGGGTGGAAACTAGCAGCCAAATTTCAAAGGAATTAGGCAAAGGGCTGATTTTTTGTGAATTTTTTAAGTTTACACATCTTTAAGAATTTTCCCTTAGGGAATAATGGAGATTCCAGCAAATGTATTGCTTCAAATCAAGGGGAAAGGGATGACCCAGAGCGGAGTGTGATGGGTGGTAGTGCCCAGTGGGGGTAAGGAAACTTCCAGAATTATTTCAAAGAAATTGAGCAAAGGGCTGATTTGTTGTGATTTGATGAAGTTTACGAAGATTTGATGAAGGGGTAAGGAAACTTCCAGAATTATTTCAAAGAAATTGGGCAAAGGGCTGATTTGTTGTGATTTAATGAAGTTTACGTGTCTAAGATTTCTCCCATAGGGAATAATGGAGGTTTAGGTTTCAGCAGCCCCATAATTCCACTTGGGGGGGCACTGGGGTTGCCCAGAGTGAGGGGTTGTGTAGTGCACATAGGGTGCCAACCACCCCCATACCCACAAGCCTGTGGGGTACTGGGTTTTGTTGTTTCTGAGGTGTTCATTGTAGATTCTCTGGTAGCATGAGAGATTTTCAGTGAAAAACAAGAATCCACTCTCATATGCTACCAGAAAATCTACACTCAGAACATCACAGAAACAGCAGAACCCAGCACCCCATGGGTTAGCAATACTTCCCTTGGCCAATGTGGGGTCAGTAAAGAGTGGCAAGAAGCAAAAGAGCCAATGGGGAACAAGGAGGGAATTGTCAGCAGGTCAGCCCATGATTTAGGTCACCGATCAGAAGGCTGGAAGGGTGGGAAATTCAAAGAGATGTCAAACACAAAATGGAGGTCCAAAACAACAAAACGTTTTGTAGCCGAAACAGGGACGTTTTGTTTTGTATACAAAACTTTTGGATCTGGAAAATGGGTGTTTTGTTTTGTCTACAAAACACCCGAAACAGGCTGTTTTGGGTACAAAACGTTTTGTATCCAAAACGTTTCGCACATCCTTACTTCCCAGAACTCAGGTGCCCTGGCAAAACTACATTTCCTTGGTTCCCTGGTGCCTGGGATGCTGTCACAGCAGCATTCCAGCAGCCATTAGATAGGGAGCAAAGTCTCCAGTGAGCTCTCCTTGCCCCTGCTACAGCTGTTGCTATTTTTATAGCAACAGAATCATAGCTATCTAGCCTACTATCCCTGCTTGTTCCATCTCTGTGTTGTATGTTCTATCTTAGTACATATTCACAATCCATGATACTTGCTGGGTGATTCTGGGCCAGTCACTTCTCTCTCAGCCTAACCTATTTCACAGGGTTGTTGTGAGGAAAAACCTAAGTATGTAGTACACTGCTCTGGGCTCCTTGGAGGAGGAGGAAGAGCGAGATATAAAATGTCTAAATAAATAAATAAATAAATATGTACAGTCTTCCACCTGACCATCCATTTTAAGCCCAAGTTCCAAACATTATGCACCTGAATTGCTGCATATATGTACCTTAAAGATGCTATGACAAATACATGGAAGTCAGGTTGGGGCATATGGTTGCAACCCGACTGTTCAGAATGCGGCAGCCAGGTTGGTCTCTGGGTCATCTCGGAGAGACCATGTTACTCCTTTATTGATGGAGCTACACTGGCTGCCAATAGGTTTCCGGACAAAATACAAAGTGCTAGTGATAACTTATAAAGCCCTAAACGGCTTAGACCCTGGGTATCTAAGAGAGTGTCTTCTTCACTACGAGCCCCACCACCCATTGAGGTCATCTGAAGAGGTCCGACTCCAGTTACCACCAACTCATTTGGTGACTAATCAGAGACGGGCCTTCTCAGTTGCTGCCCTGAGCTTGTGCCCTGAGAATGCACTCCCTGCTGAGATATGATCCTCCCCATCCCTGACAATTTTTTAAAAAAAAAACACCTGAAAACCCATCTTTTTGCCCAAGCTTTCTCAGCTTCCTAAAATTCTTGGGTTTTAATCTCTGGTTTATTTTTTAAATTGTTAAATTGTTTTTTAAGTTTTTTGTATATGTTTTTAACTGTTTTTATGCTATAGTTAACCGCCCAGAGATGAAAGTTTGGGGTGGTGTACAAATTTGATAGATAGATAGATAAATAAATAAATAAACAGATAAACAAACAAACAAACAAACATAAATACCATGCAGCAGCCCAAACACAATGTTATTAGACTGATGTACTCTTACACAGTATGTCAGCCACTGACGTTAACTAATTCATTAAACAACCCCTAATATGTGCTTGTGACATTGCTGTATTTATGATGAAATTGATTATTTTCTTAAAACTAATTAAGTGTATTAGAAACAATTTATTTCAATTAGAAATAAGCACTCCTAACTTTCTTGGGATTATGACCATTATCTTTAACAACTGTAGGATCAGCTCCTGTGTAACCTTTTACAATATGCAACATCACTGCTTTCCACATCAGTATGTTTGCTAGTATTTTGTTGGCACTTCTGTGTCAAGTGGTTGCACTGATCCTGTTGGCAGCTACACTGCCAGGATTAGCAGAGTTCAGAAACTTCAGTCACTGCCTACTGGTCATTTAATATCAAAATGATCAGGGCAAGTCCAAGATAGGAATCCAATGTGCCTTTATATAAGGGCACATTTTGTGGATAAGCAGTCACAAGGATCATTGAAAGACATTTGGATCTGGAAATGATGGCTGTAAGCCACCTCCAGGGAAGACAATGTCAAAGTTCTCACTGATTATAATGGGTCTGGTTTGTCCCCATCAACTAATAAATGGGAAGTCTTCATGCTGGAACTGGTCACTGGTCAACCAGTCACTGTGCTGCTCGTGTATTCAGGTCAAGTCATATGGCTATTTCATATTGAGAAAGGATTAATTATGCAAAGCCCAATAATGTGATTACAGTTATCAGATCTTGAATGTATTATCAAGATTCAGGGTTTAATGTTCTAGGACTTGTGGCAGCAAAAAGAAAATGTGAGTCATAGTTTGTTCCACGACGCTGCAAACTTCACAAAGAGACAATATCTTTGTGTTCATAAAAGCCAACAGGGCATTCTCAGTAATCATAACATACTGTTCACAGATTTGCAGAATTCTCATCACATTGCAATAATCTTGCAGTGTGCAAGATGCCATCTTGCAATGATGGCATCTTTCACGTGGGACAGGAAAACGTCTGGAGGGGATTGCAGCACAGGAAAGTAACTTTTGTCTCATAATGTTTTCAGCATTCAATTTACACTATTCAATGGCTCTGTGATTTCAGCCCAGTAGACTAGTCTATGTGGCCTACAGAGCACAGAGTGAAAATGGCTGGTTTAAGCCAAAGCATTCCCCATTTTTTGTTACCTCATAGCACGACTGAGTTTCTCATAAGTCATGCTGCTATTATTCTTCTTCTTTCCCCACAGTTGAGCCACTGCCTCAGATTTTAAAAATCTAAAGACACCTTCAGTCCGGTCCTCCCATTTTATCAACCCTGGATTCTTCTCTGGATGTAGGAGAATGTCTCGAATAAACTCCCACAAATGAGTCCCTCGAGGAGCTATAATGAAATGGAATTAAAACAAAAGCTTAATTGGTCTGTTACATTGGTCTGTGAAAAGCATCCTTGATCCTATTAAAAAAGAAAAATATTTTCTGAATAACTGTGTACAGATACCTTCCTAGTTCACAGGCATGAACTGAAATTCATCACAAGAAAAGAGACTCCAAAGTGCTTTAAATTGCATTTTATATCATACCTTCCTCAAAAGAATACCATTTTAGATCACATGAATAGCATGGCTTGTATTATGAAATTATAGTGTTCAATGTATCCCAGCAAGAGGAACTCATAATTTGTTCACGGCTTGTAAATTGCTAATGAACAAAGCAGGAAAAGCTACATTATGCAGCTGCCCAAAAGAAAGCCTCAAGGACCTTTGTACTTTACAATGCACCTTCAAAAGGCAGCCATTTACACTGGATAAACCAAGGGTTCCCACACTTGGATTCCCAGATGGTCTTCAGCCTTTGTGGCTGAAGATGATGAGAACTGGAGTTCAACAACATCATAGAACTGGAGGACTCTGGGGAAAGTGACAGAAGGGAAAGGAGTGCTTAACCTTCTCCAGTCAGTCACATCTCCTCCGAAACTCCCCTTGGCTAGCTGTCCTCACAAGGCCAGTTTGCCAAGCAGAAAAGCTGTTGGGGCATTGTTATATGCAGCTGCTATGTGTAGTTTGCCTCCTAGACCCCATCAGTGATAAATGTAAAAAATGAATTCTTGACCATTGTCAGGTTTATATTTCTCTGGAAGGAAACAATCTTGACCAACAAGTCATCTCCTTCGACATTACGATTAGTGTATTAGGCTGCACTCCTCTCCAATCTTATCCAGGAGTAAGCCCAATTGAATTTAATGAGTAAATACCCATAGGACTTCACTATTAATAACTCTGAGGCTCTTTGAAGGACACAGGTTTTCATTATATTTTCACTTCTCTTTTACTAGTTTGAGCTAAGAAAATCATAAAACTAAGGGCCTGTCCAAACAGTACGTCCTGGGGAGAATTCTCTAGCTAGTATTAGGTCTCAGAGTCTTGTGTGCCCTCCCTCATGGGAACAGAAAAAACAAAAGAACTAGATCTACCTGAAAATTCTCCAAAAGGCAATTTTAATGAATTCTGAGGGTTCAAAAAGAAAGGGAACAAAACAGGATAAATTTCAAGACTGAGCAAGAAATTCTTGTAAAGTGAGGTGTTTTTAGTAAAGTGAGGAAGGATATTGTAGAACTGGAAAAGGTGCAGAAGAGGGCAACCAAGATGATCAGGGGCCTGGAACACGTTCCTTATGAGGCTAGGCTACAGCATCTGGGGCTGTTTACCTCAGAAAAGAGGCGACTAAGGGGAGACATGATTGAGGTGTATAAAATTATGCGTGGAGTGGAGAGAGTCAACAGAGAGAAATTTTTCTCCCTCTCTCACAACACTAGAAACAGCAGTCACCTCAATCAACTGAAGGTTGGGAAATTTAGGACCAACAAAAGGAAGTACTTTTTCACACAGTGCATAATTAATCTATGGAATTCTTTGCCATGGGGTGTGGTGATGTCCACCAGCTTGGATGGCTTTAAAAGGGGCTTAGACAAATTCATGGAGGACAGGTCTATCAATGGCTACTAGTCTGGTGGCCATGGGCCACCTCCAGTCTCAGAGGCACAATGCCTCTCAATACCAGTTGCAGGGGAGCAACAGTGCGAGAGAGCGCATGCACATACCTCTTGCCTGTGGGCTCCCCAGAGGTATCTGGTGAGCCACTGTATGATACAGGATGCTGGACTAGATAAGCCTGATCCAGCAGAGCTGTTCTTGTGATCTTATGAGGTGGCTTATTGCTGTTTCATAGTGTCAAGAGCAGGTGGTCTTTATAAACGAAACAGCTTTCAGTTTGTGTTTGTAGATGGCTGCAGGATCAGCACTGGAAGTGCATTATTTTCCAGTCTGCTCCTGGAATGATGCTACATTATGATGTAACATCATTCCAACAGGAGATTTTCCAAGCAGCAATTTACTCCTGCTTCCCTATGCATAGCGTAGGGGGGAGTTCGTATGAAGAAGGGATTTACAGTGATTTCAATATGATAACAGCAAAGTATCATTCATACAGCCAACTTTTTTCATAATGATTAATGATAAGCCAGCATGGTATAGTGGTTAGAGTGCTGAACTAAGACTGGGGAGACCTGAGTTCTAATCCCCATTCAACCATGATACTTGCTGGGTGACTCTGGGACAGTCACTTCTCTCTCAGCCTAACCTATTTCACAGTGGTGTTGTGAGGAGAAGTATGTAGGCTCCTTCCTCTGGGCTCCTTGGAGGAAGAGCAGGATATAAAATGTAAATAATAATAATAATAATAATTATTATTATTATTGATGATGATGATGATGATTGGTTCTTAATATGTAATATAAGCGTGTTTTAAAAGTTGGACTTTGGGAGAGTGTTGAAAACAGCAGAAGGGAATACTCTGACATTTTTGTTGCACTGTATGAATAGACCCTGCAGATAAAGTGAGAGTGTGTATTTAGTTTCAAGTAAATCAGTCAATTTAATGATTTTTAATTATTTTTTAAAGATTAAGCCAAAATTAAGCAACAAAAACTAATGTCATATCTGAGAATCCATGAATTTTAAAAACATTATTAAAAATCAATGTAGGGACTGATTTACTTGAAAGTAAATACATAGAATCCTGTCATCCTCCACTAACTGTGAGTCAATATTCAGAGATTTCTACCCAGCCATTACCACATTCTGAATTCTTTCTCTCTCTTTTTGGTTTGAGAAGGTGTTATCAAACTAAACCAGTTGATGTGTCTCTAGATATGATGGGGAGAACAATTAAAATTGGGCAGCCAGTTCATTTGTTGCTTTCACCCCACAGTGAAAGGAAGAGGGATATGCAGGGCGAAGACAAATGCAGAGTTGTGAGTTTTGCCTGGGACATAATGCCTAAACAACCCCACAGAGGAATTTTAAAATTTATTTCTCATTTATTCATTTACAGTGCCATTTTTGGAAACGCGGTATAGAAATCAAATAAATAAATAAATGTAGTTTTTATTGAGCACTTTATGCTAAATTCCATTTTTGTCACTTTCATTGTTGTTCCTTCAGTACTATCTGCATTGACTATACATACTGGATTAGCCCTGTGTGCATAGTGATATCCCTGTGGCAACTGACTTACTGTGCTTCTTATTGTGTGATTTCGGAGGGGCGTCTTGTGGTTTTTTCATGTCTGAAGAACCTTCTGGAAGAGAAAATTGAGTTAGTTCTAGCACCTATACTCTTGTACCCATTCAAGAGATACGATAAAGCCAATCTATGAGACTAAACAAGAGGACAGTTTTGCATCCAGGTTAGGCTATAAAGATGGACTTTTAAAAAATGAACAATATACCCTTTCGTTGGGAGGGGGGAATCAAATCAACAGACTCTTGTCCCCATCTATTAGGCACATCACTAATATATAAAAAAAAGACTCAATACATGTTTAGACTGGAAGTTTTCACATAATCTGTTACTGAAACAAGAGGATATAATAAATATGTTGTCCCATGATGTGTCATTGCTTAGTACTCACTCACACAAAACAGTAGTTTTGAAATTTGCATTGACTTTTCAACCATATCATGTTTAAAGTGGCTTGCAATAATAAGAAAGAAAATGTTAAAACACATAAAACAAATGAACCTTACATTCCAATAAATATAAAACAGCAGCACCATAATAAAATTAGCAATTCCCAGACTTACAGTACAAAGGCTTGGCAGAACAAACATGTTTCCATTAAGTGCTGAAAGGCTTCAGCTGAATAGGCCTGGCAGAACTTATTGGGGTGGGAGTTCTGCACTGCAGCACAGATGCCATCACCAAAGAAGCTCCACTGCTAAGCAAATGACTTCATTACCCGGAATCATCAATTATTCGGATGATCCTAGTGTGTGTGTGTGTGTGTGTGTGTGTGTGTGTGTGTGTGTTGTTAAATATAAGGAAGGAGACATTTCCCAAAGTAATATAGGCTCAGGCCATTAGCCAGCGTGGTGTAGTGGCGTGGTACAGTAGTTAGAGTGCTGGACTAGGACCGGGGAGACCCGAGTTCAAATCCCCATTCTGCCATGATACTTGTTGGGTGACTATGGGCCAGTCACTTCTCTCTCAGCCTAACCTACTTCACAGGGTTGTTGTGAGGAGAAACTTAAGTATGTAGGACACCTCTCTGGGCTCCTTGGAGGAAGAGCAGAATATAAAATGTAATAATAATAATAATAATAATAATAATAATAATAAGGGCCACAGAAATCACCATCAGCCAATTACAAAAAGCAACTTTACTGGGAACAGCCTATACTCTGCGACGATATCTATAACAACAGCAACAACATTGACAATAAAATTCAGCCATCCCAGGTGCTTGGGAAGGACTCAATGTCTGGATAAAATAAACCAGTCAATAACACCTGTCTGACTGTGTAAACAACCACCACCACCACCACAATAATAATGTAATTTAAAGATTAAAAACAGCATCTTAAATTTATCCCATCAACAAACAGGCAGTGAGTGAAGATCGTATAAACTCTGGTATTCTATGCACTGATATCTGGCATCTACTAAAAGCTCTGCATTCTGAACCAAATGAAGATTCCTAACTGTCTTTATAAAGTCAGCTCAGTGTATAGTGCACTACAATAGCCAGCTCAATGTTATCAGTTGTTGGGGATTGTGGCCTCAATGAAGTAGGTGGGGCAGCAATGCGAGTGTGTGGGGAGCCTGTCCTAGAAGAAGAGATGTAGTGCAAGGCAGGGATGGGGGGGCCTCCAGGGTTACCACTGCCTGTGCTGAGATGGGGCATGGTTGGAAGGCCAGATGAGAACTTTCCAAGCTCTGTCAGCCTCTTGCAAGAGATCATGGTGAGATCTCATGTAAGACTGCTAACAGTGTCAGAGCTCTTTAGCAGACTGGGGGAGCATGGAGGATGAAGGAGGCTCTGTAGGAATAGCTGGAGCTTCAAGGAAAGCATTCAGCTGGCGAGGAGAAACCAGGAGGAGGAGGAGGAGGAAGAGGAAGTGAGTATCTGACAATCCATTCCACTCTGTAACTGAGGCACTTAAGGGGAGGAGAGCCTGAACAGACAGCTTCATTAGGGCAGAGCATTGAGACCTGGACATCAAAGTGTCCAAGACAAGGCAGAGCCAAGTTTTTTGCATCCAGAAAAAGGGCGCAAGGAATAAATCAGCCAAAGCTTAAAATCCTAGCAAATCCTTAAAGTGTAAACTTTCTCCCTCTTCCTTATCATAGTCCCGCCCTATCCTTCATTCATGGAGTCTTTTGCTTTCTGAAATGTTAAATCAGCACAGGTGAAAGTGCATTCACGTAACATACACATAATGATTAGAACCAGAAGACTGAGGACAAACATCAGAACAGCATAGAAACACAAGAATCATCGTGGTTGATCAAATACAAGGTCTATCTAGCAGTCTAAGCATGATACAAGTAGGTAGGGCATAAAGCAAATAGCCTATCTGATATTCATAAGTATACTGCCTCTGACAATAACTACCATGGCTAACAGCCATCAATAGGCCTATCCTCTATACATGTGTCTAAACCATTTTTAAAACAACCTAAGCTTCTGACAATCACCATAAATTATACTAGTGAATTCCAGAAGTTAGTTACACATTGTGCGTGAAGCAGTATCTTCTTTTCTTAACCCTGATCTACTGCCAGTCATCTTCATCTGGCTAATCCAAGTTTTAATATTATGAGGAAAGACAAACATTTCCCCTTAGAAACGAAATGCAACAAGAGCACTAGTCCAGTATTGGCCTATTTTACCACAGAATTTGCTGCAGTACATAAACCTTGAGGATTTGCTCTCCCCACTTGCAGTTATTTTGGATCTTATCTAATGCAAAATGTAACTAGTGGTACTAGTATCATGTACACTTGCCTGCCTGAAAATATAATGATCTGACAAGGGTTATTTCTGAGAATATGAAAATGCCAAACAGTCTAGAGAGAAAAAGGTGATATTATTAGGAATTCTTGGCAGCTGGGACCATCTGTTCTATGCCAGGTTCACAGGGCCATGCTCCCCCCACCTTAATTAATGCAATATTATCCCAAAAATCAGGTTTATGAGTGCTGGCCATTCTAAATTAAAAATAGCAAATGCCCTCAGTAATCATTTTATCACCTAAACAGAGGTCTATAGAGTGAGTATTTGCTTCTTTAGGAACAAGCAAAATAAGAATCTATGTCTGCCTAATCTACTGCTGGCGATCTGTTTTGCCATTGCAAATTGCCAGAAACCTGTGTAGTGTCTGCCTTGCATGATATTTAGTGCCAGAGAAGCTTAAAGCCCACACATATTATTCCGCCTACATACATGCATAAACAGTCACCATAGCTTTCTATGGAAATCAGCTATTTGCACATGCAAATAACTTACAGTAAGCACCAGCCTTTGTACTAACTTGCCTAAGCGTTTGTGGGGTTTTTTTTTAACCAGGACTGATAAGCACTCCAGGAAAATGACTAAAACAAGAGCTGAGCAGGCCTTCTAGAATTCTACAAGGCACTTTCCAGATTACCCACTACAACCACAGTAAAATACTTCAGCTTGAAAGGATCTTATTCACAGTGATCCCCAGAATCAAAAAATCCTACAAAGAGAAAATACAGCGACCTTTTTGCAATGCACATACAACGTCATAGAATTATATTGCAGCAATTAAATCCGAAACAAGGCATCTGAAATATGAACGGCACCCTGCTGACTGTGGCGGGACTGCGGTGCCATAACACAGGAAGTATGGAAGCACACTTAGCAGATTCGCCGTGACCCTGTTGTAGGGTCTAATCTGGAAAGCGCCCTGGGAAAGAATGCTAGTTCCTTTGCTCACAGCTGAAGAATAAGCTCATTACATTTGTGACTTTTCTGCTTTACCAAGTTCAGAGAGCACCATCCTTGTGGACAATATGCTGAGCTTGTGGGAAAGCCAAGAAAATTAATTAAGTGATTTCTGCCCTCACTGAAGCATACTTGCCATTAAACCTAAAGCCGTTGGGAATTTTGTTCTGAGAATGAGAATCCCAGGGATTCAAAATTACTCTTTTTATTTTCAAGGTACATTTTTAAACATGGTTTGAAACAGCATCTGTCATTACTATTCCATTATCCACATCTTTGACAAAAATCTTGGCTGTTTTTGAATTATTTGGTTATTTTATTCTAACAAAACCAGTTGCTTGCCACAGAGTTGGTAATTACTTGTTTCACACCTGCATAAACAAAGGCTTACAGAGAGAGAGCGAGAGTGAGAGAGAGCATGATAAGTCTTTGAAGGTGGGGTTTTGACAACTAAAAAAAATTACAATGTTTCAACAAAGTGTCTTGCAAAACTTGGGAAAAAATGCATAGTATTTGCATATGATTCAGGAATGAGCCACATCTTTACTGAATATACAAATCCAGTTTTTACAACAGGCTGTGCCCTTGGCATGCCACCCTTCCTCTAGGCTCAACAAGTACAAGAGGATAAACACACCACAGCAGGCAGGGAGCTTGACTGAGACTCACTACTGACAGGAGGGTGACTTGAAGAGCTGGCAGCCATTTTATGAGAAAGGGCGGACAGCAGAAGGAAAAAGACAAACATCAGTTGCTGAGTGCATTTGTTTGAAGTGTGTGTTATTGAAGTAAATCAGGCTGTGCAGCTGTTGAAGATCAGTGAATGCATGCAAATATTTTTCTGTCAGTATTGCAACAGCTCAGCAACAGCAACAGAGTGAGGCTTCTATCTTTGTTCTGGCAGGGCTCCTGTGTTTTGAATAGCTGGAAGAAAGGCAGAAATTCAACAGTACAGTACATCCAGAAGGGAGGCTGTTTTACCTGTTGAACTGTTGCTTCTCATTTAGCAACTTAAAGATAGTTTAATGCTGCATGATTTAACAGGTGTTGCTAACATTCTTCCCCTCATCACTGCTGGGGAAAAAACTGCACTTGTTATTTCAGTTATACTACATGTATAAAGTTGTTGTCCATTAAAAAAAGGTGTCTGCCCTATTGGTCTCTTTATTTGTTGGTTTTATTGTCCCTTATGATTAATTATACCTGCTTTCCACTTTTTCCTTCATGTAACCTTATCTCTCTGAGTACCTCTGTTGTTCTCTGCAAAGTGTACGTCTTTCTTTCCTTAATTTCAGTCACCTCTCTGTTCATGTCCTTTACTTATTTGCCCATAGTGATTTGTATTGTCAGTTCAACACAGCAGCATTGGAGATCCAGATTGGGGATGTGTGAAACGTTTCGGATAAAAAACGTTTTGTACTTGAAATGGGCCGTTTTGGGTGTTTTGTAGACAAAAACCCCCGCCCATTTTCCAAATCCGAAAGTTTTGTACACAAAACAAAACGTCCCTGTTTTGGCTACAAAACATTTTGTTATTTCGGACCTCCATTTTGTGGCGATCTCTTAGTCAGTCTCCATTTTGTGTTTGACATCTCTTTGAATTTCCCGCCCTTCCAGTCTTCCTATCGGTGACCTAAAGCATGGGCTGACCTGCTGACGATTCCACCTTTGTTCCCCATTGGCTCTTTTGCCTCTTGACACTCTTTACTGACCCCACATCGGCCAGGGGAAGGGTTGAAGAAGGGGCAAGGGTGGGAGGGAGTTCAAGGAGGGGTTTTCAATTCATTCAACAAGTTAGTTACTCATTCGCCATTCTGCCTTTCTGCCTCATTGAAGAGAGAGAGAGAGAACTAGTTTGCATTGCATGGCATGCCTCAAGTTGCCACGATGATGCCATGCCATGCCATTGCTTATGCCTGTCTGCCTTGTTGCTAGCCTATGCCCTGTGTGCCAGCCTGCTATGGCTACTGTGTGCCTGCCTGGGAATGGGTTTATTTGCTGCATTGCTTTTTTGTTCCAGAAGAATTTTTTCACCCCCTTGAGAGATGCCATGCCATTGCCTATGCCTGCCTTGTTGCCAGCCTGAGCCCACCCTGTAGATTCTCTGGTAGCATATGATATTTTCAACGACAAACCATAAATCCATTCTCATATGCTACCAGACAATCTACACTCAATACACCTCAAAAACAACAGAACCCAGTACCCCATGGGTTAGCAACCCATGAGGCTGGTTGGCACCCTAAGTGCTCTACACCACCACTCGCTCTGGGCTACCCCGGTGCCCCCCAAGTGCAGTTATGGGGCTGCTGAAACCTCCATCATTCCCTATGGGGAAGAACCTTAAAGATGCGTTAACTCCATTACATCTTTAAAAATCAGCCTTTGCCCAATTCCTTTGCTCTGGTCTCCCCACCCCCCACCCCCGATGTGAAGCTATACTTTTGCTGAAACCTCCCTTATTCCCTATGGGGAAAATCTTAAACTTCAAAATTTCACCAAAAATCAGCCCTTTGCCCACTTCCTCTGAAATTTGGGTGGTAGCTTCCATGCGTTGGGCACTACCACCCCCACCCACAAGTTTTGCCCCAGGGCCAGTTTTGCCCCAGGGCCAAAGAACAAAATGGGGGGGTGTTTCAGATTTGGGCCAAAAACAAAACAGGGGAAAAAAGAAAACGCACAACCCTAATCCAGAGTGCTCTTCAGCAGCTGTGATGCTGATGCCAACATTTTTATTTATCAGTACTGCAGTGTGCTCATCCCTGCCATTGCATCACTAAATGTAGCAACAGAGAGAAGCTCGTTGCATTATTGGTAAACAAAGATGGTGACCATCAGTGTGGCTGCTAAGTGCATTGAGGGCCCACATGAATCTGGCACCAGCACTGCCTTCAATTGCTTTTTGAGGCAACTGAGTTTTTATTACTCTGTCCACTGAATTTGGCCCTAGATACTTGTAACTTGCTGCATTAAAACCGTTTCAGACTACATCAAAAAAGCATAACTGCCTAATAAGAACAGAAATTGATAACTTGTGTTTTCTAAGACCCTCTTACAGAAGCAATAAACAGTGTGGATGTTGCTTGAACCTAAAGTATATTTGGCTGGTGGTCCTCATTAAGGGTCATTAGTGAAGAGCAGTTTGACTCAGGTTTCAGCTTTAGTATCATAGCTTTTTCACACCAGCCACAGGCTGCTAAAAAGGAATGTTTCGCTTCCACACAGTGAAAGCTATGTGTGACCAGTTAATTTATTTATTATTTATTATTTTATTATTAAAACATTTTTATACCGCCCAAAACTTATTTCTCTGGGCGGTTTACAACAGTGTTAATGTGACAACAAACAGATCGTTAATATAAAGCATGACTAATTCTTCCCAACTGACACATCACAACCTATCTGAGGACCAGCTCCAATTTGTTGCAGATTATTTGCATCCAAGGAATATAATCCATGCCATAGGTAGACCAGAAATGCTTCAACAATTATCAGAATACAAAATGAATATCATCATAACTAAGACCTACATGTTCTTTGCTTTGTCCCATACAGGCGGCCCTTGTCTGTGGACTCCATATCCGCAGTTTTGCATATCCACAATTGGGTCTTAGAGACTCAGTTTCATTATCCATGGGTAGAAAAATGGGTGAAATTCACCTATCCATGAATTGGTGGCCGGAAATGACCCAAAAATAACTTCTGATGTTATTTCCAGCCACCATTTTCCAGCAGAGAGCAGAGAGTTATTTTGTGGCTCTTTAAAAAAAGATATATTTTTTGGTGAAAATTCAACTGTTTGGGGGTTTGTGGGGGCATTGCTGGAGAGCTGGAGAACTGAGAATAAGGTACTGTCCTTTTCTTTTCATTTCTGCCCGACTTGTTTTTTGGCCCCCTTTATTTTTGTTTCGGAACCTAACCCTCCTAATTCCCATTGACACAAGGTTTCATTATTCACATTTTCCATATAGTTTGCATCTACAGGCGAGAGTGTGCAAATGTGCTACAGATGAGAGTGTGCGAGAGTGTGCTACCCTGCGAATAATGAGGGCCACCTGTTAGAACTTGTCTATATACACTGAGGGAAATAGGTATTTGATCCCCTGCTGATTTTGTCCGTTTGCCCTCTGACACAGAAATGACCAGGCTATAATTGGAATGGTAGGTTTACTGTAGCTGTGAGAGACAGAATAACAACAAACAAACCCTCAAAAGCCCAGTGCCCAAAAGTCAGCGATGGATTTGCATTGTAGTGAGGGAAATAAGTATTTGATCCCCTATCAACCAGCAAGATTTCAGGCTCCCAGGTGTCTTTTCACTATATGCAGGTAACAAGCTGAGATGAGGAACACCCTCTGTAAGGGAGTGCTCCTAATCCCAGCTTGTTACAGTACCTGTATAAAAGACACCTGTCCATAGAAGCAAGCAATCACTCAGCTTCCAAACTCACCACCATGCCCAAGACCAAAGAGCTGTCGAAGGATGTCAGGGACAAGGTTGTAGACCTGCACAAGGCTGGACTGGGCTACAAGACTATCGCCAAGCAGCTTGGTGAGAAGGTGACTACAGTTGGCACGATAACTCGCAAATGGAAGAAACACAAAATAACTGTCAATCTCCCTCGGTCTGGGGCTCCATGCAAGATCTCACCTCGTGGAGTTGCAATGATCATGAGAACGGTGACAAAGCAGCCCAGAACTACACGGGGGGAACTTGTCAATGATCTCTGGGCAGCTGGAACCATAGTCACCAAGAAAACAATTGGTAACACACTACGCCGTGAAGGATTGAAATCTTGCAGTGCCCGCAAGGTCCCCCTGCTCAAGGCAGCACATGTACAGGATGTACAGGCCTGTCTGCAGTTTGCCAATGCACATCTGAATGATCCAGAGGAGCACTGGGCAAAGTGTTGTGGTCAGATGAGACCAAAATCGAGCTCTTTGGCATCAACTCAACTCGCCGTGTGTGGAGGAGGAGGAATGCTGCCTATGAGCCCAAGAACACCATCCCCGCCGTCAAACATGGAGGTGGACACATTATGCTTTGGGGGTGTTTTTCTGCTAAGGGGACAGGACACCTTCACTGCATCGAAGGGACGATGGACGGGACCATGTACCGTCAGATCTTGGGTGAGCACCTCCTTCCCTCAGCCAGGGCATTGAGAATGGGTCGTGGATGGGTATTCCAGCATGACAATGACCCAAAACACACAGCCAAGGCAACAAAGGAGTGGCTCAAGAAGAAGCACATGAAGGTCCTGGAGTGGCCCAGCCAGTCTCCAGACCTTAATCCCATAGAAAATCTGTGGAGGGAGCTGAAGGTTCAGGTTGCCAAACATCAGCCTCGAAACCTTTCTGACTTGGAGAGGATCTGCAAAGAGGAGTGGGACAACATGCCTCCTGGGTTGTGTGCAAACCTGGTGGCCAACTACAAGAAACGTCTGACCTCTGTGATTGCCAACAAGGGTTTTGCCACCAAGTACTAAGACATCTTTTGTGAAGGGATCGAATACTTATTTCCCTCACTACAATGCAAATCCATCGCTGACTTTTGGGCACTGGGCTTTTGAGGGTTTGTTTGTTGTTATTCTGTCTCTCACAGCTACAATAAACCTACCATTCCAATTATAGCCTGGTCATTTCTGTGTCAGAGGGCAAACGGACAAAATCAGCAGGGGATCAAATACTTATTTCCCTCACTGTATGTATGTACTGTACTTTATTTCTCATCACTTGAGGACTCAAACCTAAATGCTTGAAATGATTCTGTTGCAAAATATTTGCTCTGAGCTGATCTGAGGTGATATGAAAGTTCTATCTGTGGTGCTTGATTCGTGATGGCTCTGTCTGTGGTGCCTGATCTTTTGGTTAGTTAGTGCAATTATTAGTCTGCTTTCAGTATAAGAATCACCATTCATATCTGCACATTGTCATATAATGGTGCAGTCACCTGTGATGAACATACATTTGTGAAGGTGCTCTTAATTTCCTACTTACTTTCTTATTTATTTATTTGTTTGTTTATATACTGCCTGACTCCAAAGGCTCTAGGTGGTTCACAAAAATAAACACAGGAAAAACAAAATAATACAAACGTTTAAAACAGCACTTTAAAAATTTAAAACATTCAAGCCTGGAGGTTACCAGCTAAAAGCCTGGCTGGAAAAATGTGTCTTAAGGGCTCTTTTGAAGGCTGGCAAAGATGTTAAACCATGAATGTCCATAGGAAGTGCATTCCACAGCCTAGGAGTGACTACAGAGAAGGCCACCTCCCAAGTCACCACCAGATGAGCTGGCAGCATATGGAGATGGACCTTGATGATCTCAGTATGTGGTGGGGATCATGTAGAAGAAGGCGCTCTCCTAGGTAACCCAGTCCTAAGCCAAAGCCATTTAGGGCTTTAAAGGTAGTCATCAGCACTTTGTATTTTGCCTGGAAACCTATTGGTAGCCAATGCAATTCCTTTAAAAGAGACATAAAATGGTCTCTCCAAGAAACCACGGAAACCAATATAGCTGCTGCATTTTGAAACAACTGAAGTTTCTGAACTACATACAAAGCCAGCCCCATGTAGAGCACATTGCAATAGTCAAGCCTGGAGGTTACAAGCTGATGCACCACTGTTATAAGATTGTTCTCTTCAAGGAATGGGTGCAGCTATCAAATCAGCCAAAGTGCTCCTGGTCATAGCCTCAGCCTGAGAAACCAGAGTGAGGTGAGGGTCCAGAAGCACTCCCAAGCTGTTCCTTTGGAGGGAGTGCGTCCCTCAAAGTATGACCCCTTACCATGAGTATCTCCATCTTGCTTGGATTCAGCTGCAATTTATTATCTCTCATCCAGTCCATTACTGCCTGTAGGCAGACTTTTAGGATGATTATGCCATTTCCTGATGATGAAGTCATGGAGAAATAGATTTGAGTGTCATCGGCATATTGATAACACCCTGCTCCAAATCTCCTGATGATCTCACCCAGCGGTTTCATGTAGATGTTAAAAAGCATTAGGGATATGATGGAGCCCTGCGGGACACCATACAATATGTTTCATTTCAGAGAGCAACTATCTCTGAGCAACACCATTTGGAATCTACCGGAGAGATAGGAAAAGAACCACTACAAATCAGTGCCAACTATTCCCAAATCCCCCAGACAATCCAGAATAATACCATGGTTGATAATATCAAAAGCCGCAGAAAGGTCTAAAAGAACCAACAGAGTCACACTCCCTCTGTCCATTTCCGGGTAGAGATCATCCATCAGGCCGACCAAGGATGTCTCCACCCCATAGCCTGCTCTAAAGCCAGTTTGAAATGCATCTAGATGTCAAAGACATATATCAGAGCCCTTAAACTACAACCTCTATGAAGCCACTATATGGAAAATCAAAGGTAGGTTACCACACATATTCCCCAATCACAGATCAATCTGTGTTTCTATATACATGCCAAACCATTTAGCAATCTGTAATGAATATGCACCTTGATGGCAGTAGCAGCCAGTGCAAGCACCTCCAGGGGTGGCGGCGAGGCACCTTTAAGCATAAATTAGTAGGTGCTTATCTCCGTGGCAGTGGTGCACCATCCAGCACCTCCTGCAGCGGGGGATCAGCTCTGCCACTCATCTGGCCTACGTGCATGAGTGGAGGCCATTTTATGACCACACAAATGGCCTCCACCAGGTGAGTGGCGGATCTGATCGCCCGTTGCAGGAGGTCCTGCTGCACCACTGCTCAGAGCATCTTTCAGGTACAGTGGTCGCAGAGATAAGCACCTACTAATTTACACTTAAAGGTGCCTCTTGCCACTACCCTAGCGGTGCCCACATTGGTCACTCTTGCTTTATGGGTCATGGGGGGGAAAGAGAACTTATGGAAGAAAAAGTGGCATGATTTGGTCATATATTCCCACTCAATTCTGAGGAACCTCACCCAGGGGCACACCCAGCCACAATTCCCACCCTGTGCGCACAAGGCCTCCTGAAACCACCTTTGGGGGGCCCGCCCTGCCAAACCTCTGCTGTCTCCCCCCCATTCTTACCGCAGCCAAGGGGTGGCTGCAGTGGGGAATGGAGCAATCCTTCTCCCTTCTTCCCTAGTGGTGGCGGTGGGAACTGGAGAGATGCTGGTTCCATCTGATTGGGCCAGCATCTTTAACAAACTGTGAGGCATGCCTGTGCAGTTGAGATGGTTGCAAGCCCGTGAGGTCATGCCTTACAGTTTGTTAAAGACGCTGGCCCGAATGGATGGAACCAGCATTGCTCTGGTCTCTCTGCCGCAGGAGTGGGGGGGAGAAGGGAAAGGGACTGCTCTGCTCTCCGCCCCCCTGCAGCCACCCCTCGGCCATGGTAAGAATAAAAAATGAAACAAAACAAAACAGTGGAGGTTTGGCGGGGCTGGTGCGGGGTGGCCGCTGGAGGTCCCCAGCCATTTGGAGGCTCCCACGGACCTTGGAGGACCAGACCAGGTCCCCATGTTCTGGGGGTTAGCTTGCCTCTAACCCCGACCTAAATAAGAAGAGCTTAGGTTTTCTTACCATCGTGCTGGTGACCAGTAGTGTTGATTGAAATCTGTGCTCGACAATAGGCTTTGCTGTCGAGTAATTCTGAGGATTCAAAAAGAAAGAGTGAAATGCTATGTCTTCTTCAAAGAGTTCCCGAATCATTTAAATATGCTTCAATTGCTGTTGTTAGTTACCTACTGTGCCACCATATCCACTATCATAGAAATAATTCTCTTCTTTCCATGATGCCATGACAGATGGATCTTAAACCAAAATGAAAACAACAACAATAACATTCAATACTGTTTAAGTAAACATTTTTGGTACAATAAATAACACATGTTCTTCGGGAACACTTTGAGTTTCAT
This sequence comes from Hemicordylus capensis, assembly GCF_027244095.1. NCBI lineage: Eukaryota > Metazoa > Chordata > Lepidosauria > Squamata > Cordylidae > Hemicordylus > Hemicordylus capensis. The sequence continues at coordinate 96,567,267 of NC_069657.1, forward strand.
TTAGCTGTAAACTGCACAAATCAAAACTAGGGGCATAATCCAGACAAAGTTCAGCACTCTAATCTCATTGGGCAGCACCTGGAGTAGCTAGTCCTGACTGAGTTAAGTCTCATTAATTTCACTGGGGCAGTCATGCATTACTAACTCTGATGCTGCCTATTGACTGCAATAAGGCAGTGGGTAGGGGGGAAATCAATGGATCTGCACAAACAGACATGCTCACCTTCCACAAGTATTAAGTTCGACATTTTGGAAACATAGGAAACTGATCACTACTGAGTCAGACCGTTGGTCCATCTAGTTCAGTATGGTCTTCTCTGACTGGCAGAGGCTCTCCAGGGCTTCAGTCAGGATTTTTTTCTCATCCCTACCTGGAGATGCCAGGGATTGAACCTGGGACTTTCTGCATGCTAAGCAGATGCTCTCCCACTGAGCTGCAGCCCCATCTCTTAAAACTTATAGGAAGCTGCTGGACCCTTAGTCTATCTAGCTCAATATTGTCCACTCTGACTGGCAGCAACTCTCCACGGTTTACAGACAAGGGTCTTTCCTAGCCCTACCTGGAGAGGACTCTACCTTCTGTTGGCAACTCATCTAGGGGTAAATAATTCCAATTACAACGCCTGCACCCACATTAGCTGCCATGTTGGTGGCATTCTTCGCATCAATGCAACAATAGGAGCTGGGATGAAAAAACCAGAAAGACTCTTTCCAATCCTTTGTCATTCCTGATGCATTTTACTCAGTCAAATGACTGTGATCCCATAGTTCAAAGTGATGTGGAGGAAGAGTGATTGCAACAGGAGAGTTAAGGATATGTTCTTCTAAGCGCTGAACTCATAGTGCCCACTCATTTTGCTGTCTGATGAAAAGCATCAAATGATGCTGTCCCACTTCCTCAAACCGGCCCTGTTGTCTCTGAATCAGGCAGAATCTCTCCCTGAAACCCTTTTACTTCTGAAATCGTGTTATGTTCTGGCTATCTTACATGGAATGACAAGATGCAAAATGTATTACTGTAGGAAAAAATAGAAGCTTAAAAAGCTGAAATCATTTTATAATCAACTTTTGAGTCCCAGGATCAATGCAGTGTTTCCGATGCTCCTGTGGGTCAGTACAGATACGTTTTTAGGAGCTGTTAAGCTTGTTTTTGTTTCTATTTCAAAATCCAAGGTGAGTTTGGGGATCTATTTGTTTTCTTAAAGTAATGAATGTGATTACAGATTAAAATGAATCACTTGCTAAGTCATTGTGCTTGGCTAGGTTAAGAATTATGACATAGGAATTTAGCCAATCTTCTACTTAATGGTTGCGTGTTTGGGCATCCCAAACCTACATACTCACAATAGCACACACCCTCTTATTGTTTAGATACCTGATCTACCCATTGTTTTCTCTAAAAATAAGCCTCACCCAAGTGGGGCTCCAAAGAAGTGTTGTTTTTGCAGTTCCACATGGCATAGGATAGGAAGCACTCTAGTAGCAATCCTGCCTAGCCTAGCGTAGTCAGAAAGGACATCCACTGGTCCATGTTACTGCCTTCTTTTTAGAAAACACATAAGGGTGATCTCAAACAGTTGAAGCCAAGACGTTTCAAATGCAGATGGAATCTGAATCTCACTGAAGTCAGCAACAGATCTGCCAGTATTTTAAAAGGATATGGCTTGAAACTAGAGATATGAATGCCTGGGGGCGGGGTGGGGGATAGAAAACAAAACAAAGCAAAAAAAAAAAAAAAAAAAACCAGAGAAAAAACCCAGGCCCCTTCCCCCATTTCCCCCCAGGGGAAAAAAAAGTGTTCCCCCCCCTATTGTTCCCTCACCCAGACCTTCACATTTCTACTTGTAAGTATTTAGATATTAACTCAAAATGTCAGATAGCCCCCTTTCTTGAACTCCCTGATGCACCTCTGTTCCTACCTAGATTCTCAATTCCACTATTAACTACTGTATCATCTAAATCTTCTAACATACTCTTAGCACTGCTGGAAATCTGAAAAAAGCCAAGTTTGTAAAAAGCTAAATGAGAGGTGGGGTATATTTTGCATTTTTTTATCTGGCGGCCTTTCTATCTGTCTTGTTTTTTCTGTTCTATACAAACATGCCCCTTGCCATTTGGGGCAATATGCTATGGACTGACACACTATTATTGCTGCTATCACCCACCTGTTTGTTCTGTTTTAACAATGACATTGTTTGTTGGGTACATTTCACTTCCACACTGACCTGCAAGACAACGAGAGAAGCATACTGTGTCCAATTCAAGATAAAGGAAGGTGGGATTTCAAATGAAGACTTGCACAGTCAGACCAACTAATACCTTTTTACAAGACATATTGGAACCAATGGTATTTAACTATAGTGACATAGCAGAGTGAAAGTGAAAAACAGTAGTGTAGGTTCTATTTAAGAATATTATTCACATTATTCTTGCTCCTGGTTACTTGGTATACCCATATCTGACTTGAAAGTACACAACATATGTATAACTCATTTTCACGTGTAGTTGCTCCCATGAGTGATATTTTAGCAGGAGCACACCTGTAAGTTTTAATGTGAGAAGCAGCTCTTAGCTATGCAGGAAAATAATACGTTAATTTATTCTCTTATCAAGTATTCAGAATGCATGCACCACAATCACTTTTACAGACAAAAGTCTTCGTTTTACATGGGTCTGGAGCCTATGCAAAATCTTTCAAAGTTATAGATGTATATCTTTCTTTGGTTTTGCATCCCAGTTCATATCTACCTATTTACCATAACTAATTACATGGATAGTTTTAAATATCTCAGTTGTCAGCACCAGAGGCAAATTATTTCAGTGCCTGAGCCCCAGAATCCTGGTGGGGGGTCAGCTCGCATTTAGAATCTTCGAAAGTGGCTTAGGGGGTGGGGAGGAGGAAAGTTGCCAGTAGCTTCTCAAGCTTCTTGAAAGCTTTGTGAGGATTATGAGGAAAGTAACCCATTGCATATTTTGCAAGGGTCAGAGTGGTCCTGAAAAGACTTGCCACCCTGCTGATGCCCCAGTAATCTGCTGCCTGAGGTGATCGCCTCACCTCGCCTCATGAAAGGGCCACCCTTGCTCAGCACTTTAGTCAACTCAAAGAATTTCACAGAACTGTGCATCCTGTCTGAAAATATTCCTGTATAATTACCATTCCATTTAAGATGATGAAGATTGTTGTAAAGAAGCTGTCCAGCTGTGCCAGCTGCCCGGGTGAAATCCTGCAAATTCATGTTGCACAGATGTTCCCCACTGATATCAAACTCCTGGAAAGGAATACAGGTGGCATCCAACTGGTTGGTGTCCAAGAGATGCTGGAGCCATTCCCAGACTTGGTACTTTGTCCAGTACTGAGGATGTATTTCATGCCATTGAGTTCCAAAAAAATTACCTGGTGCTGCAAGAAAAGACTTGGTTGTTGTCTTCATAACTTATTGCTCAAGGAAATGGTTTATTGTTTGCAGATAATATTGGTCATTCCTTCTCTACTGCTCTGACACTATCCCTTTGGAATGTAGATTGCTAATCTCAGGGACACTTCCTCTCTCCCTTTTCTCTTCCTGTTCCTTCTGCCTTGCAACATGCAAGCTCCTCTTCCCTGCACCATGTGTGCAGAAATGCAGAATCCATCTGCATCCAGCTAGCTAGATAGATTAGAGATCCTAACTCCTCACTTTCCTATCTAGAATGCCATATATATTGATTTGAAACTATGAACTGGCTACAAGTTACTTTACTCTCAGCATACATGCATGCCTAGCCAAATTCCGCTGTGTTGTGCCTCTGTGCACTCTGCTATAATGAAAAAGGGATTCTCTTACCAGAGAGAATTCCCAACACCAATCATATGAAGGTGACTGTTCCACATTTTAGATCCTACATTATATCTAATATTTAAATCATGGGTAGAGATTGTAGGTTTATCAAATCAGATGATCATTTGTACACATGTAGAGGAATCTAATCACATGTTGAAAGTATTATCTGAACTGATTCATTAAAGCATTTATATCCTGTGTTTTAATCAAGAAAACACTTAAAATTAGGCATGCACACGAATGGACAGCCTGGGCACCTTTAAAAGGGAGAAGAACAGGTCCATACCTGCACCTCTGCAACTCACCACACCTTCCTGCTGCCCCCAGCTGCCGACAGCTTTCCACTCCCAACTACCCTTGCTCAATAGTCAATGAATCTGATAGCTTCCCTCATTTCCTCTTTAACATTTATAGTGGGACAAACCTTTCTATATACATTGCTTCTCTTATCTTCCATTTTCTCACATCTGCCTCCACAGCCAAACAGATATCTTTGTATTCACTGCCTTACTACAATGTTTCTCTTTCACATGTACTGCCCACAGTTTTACCCAGTTTTTATGCTCTATGTCTGCCAGATGCTCCTTGTGCCTTTAATCAAATGTCTGCCTGTCTCGCTGATATAACACTGCATGCATTCCATGCAAACCGTTTTATATTCCACTCCTTTTGTTTGGCACCATCCTCCATTGTTTTCACACATCTGGCAATCCTCCATTCACATTTATTATTATATAGTCTTGACTTCACCATTTGCTGTTTTAAAGGTCATGGGAGCTGTACAAATTACCTTAACTTCTAAACCATCTTTCTTCAAAATCTGCTGAGGGGGGGGATGAGGATGGGCAGGCTTGATGAGAAAGCGAGGGCGAAGGGGATGGAGATGGGGCAGGCTTGAGAAAAGAAGAGGGGGAGAAAGAGGAAGAGAGAGAAAGGGAAAGGGAATGAGAGCTAGGGGGAGAAATACCAGTGGCACTTAGGGGAAAGGAAGCTGGCCAGTGCTTTGGCATGTGGCAAGGGGAGGGGAAAGGAAGGAGTGGCACAGCATGGCAGGGGTGTATAAAGCAGGGGAGTAAAGGTAGGTCAGGCGGCCGGAGGAAGTTGCTGCATGGGCTGGATCTGGCCCGCGGGCCAGAAGTTTGACATCCCCGCTTTATACACTCAGAAAAATTTGCTATATAAATTCAAAGCATTATTATGTGGTTAGGTAATATTTAGGCCAATATACTTAGGTTTTATTTCTTGATAAGATTAGGAGAGAAGAGGCAGAAACGACTATACATTAAAACAGGATTTTGAAAATATAGTATAAATAATCCATATACTTTTAAAAATAGAATGGACAATTTTAGTCAAGAATATTTCAGCATTTTGAAAAAATTTAGCCAGCTTTTGGCTGATTCTGCCACAAACATCCATCAGAATATCATGTTTTTATTAGGGTTGGCACCGATATTTTGAAAAACTAAAATCTGAAGCAAATGTCAGGCTTCATCAAGGTGATACATATGAGAATTTTCAAGAGCAGTCAAGCAAAGATCAAGATTCTCAGGCAAGTTCTGTATTTTCCTAATTTTAACCAAAAGAAGGCTATTCAAAACAATTATAAGAATGTCAGTGATATAATACACCCCTTCCTGGGTTGCACAAAGGTTACAATCCAGTAAAGTGTGTGAGTTAGTCACACTAAAGTTCTGTGGAAATTAGTCCCATGGAGCTAGGTAATAGCTCACACAAATTCCTCTGGATTGGAACCACTTTATATGTTGCTTTGAGCACCTTTTCATTTAAAAAAAAATGTACAGGATCCCAAGAGCTCTTATTAATTTATTCATGTACAGGATCTCAAGAGCGCATCTGCAAGCCCTGCCCTGGTGCTTATGTGATCAGATGTCCCACTCCATGATGCCATAGCCCCACCCCATGCTTATGAATGCCGTAAACATGAAGAGATTCTTTCCACGACAAATGCAGTAAGCATGAACAGCATGAGTGAGAGCATTGGGGCATGTTCTTGGGATGCTATACATGTGTACAACATCCATGATTTTTTAATATCAGAAGATAGCTCATATGATTTTAGAGAAAGATCTCATTTGAAATTCCAAGTACACATCTACTCAAAACTGCAATAGTTTTGATATTTTTCAACAGCTGAAATCCTTACTAACAAATACTGGCTGTTTATTTTGGCAAAGAGCCATAAAAACTGTTTTAGATAAGATAGCACTTGCTATTTGAAACTTCTTCGGTAAAAGAAAATACTGCAATGGATATTTTTAAGGGCATTCCCACCCACCCCGCAATAATCAGTTTAATTTACAATAAGAGTTTAACTGGGGAAATATCATTGTACAATTGGGTCTATTTATACTTCATACCTAAATATTATCACATTTCTAATTCAGAAATTAGCTATAAAAACTTCTAATGACATTATTTAAATAGGGAAAAAAGGCTATAATGAGGTTGTCCCATATAGGTGACCTATTTCAAGTCAAGTGGCTAGTTAGTCAACTGCCAAATAAGGAGGTTTCTACCTCACCCAAAATTACTTCTGCCATAAGTGGCATCCTTATTTTTTAGTGCCAACAACAATCAGTCAATATGAACTGAGATGGCAAGAACTGGAATGGGGAATTTCAAGTTCCAGAAATGATCTTTCCAGATCATAACCAGGGTTAGATTATAATGTGGTGTGTATTTGGATGTAGTTTGTGTAGTGGCTTCTACAGAAAGCTGTTTTACTTTAAAATGAGATTTGGGGGGGGGGGGAATGAGGCAGCAGACTAGAACAAACAACAATTATTACATAAATTATAATGATCACCCTACGTTCCATTCTGGCAGTGTGAACATTTTGAATATAGTACATTTCAAGCTCTGACATTCCAGTAAAGAAAGATATATTGTTTCAACTAAGATAAGGAAAAGAGAACGATATACAACTCTCAAATTATTCACCACTAATGAGCTCTTCTTACCATTACATGTGGGATATCCATCTGTCCAGGATGGCTGTTCATGTAGAAGACTTGTGACGGAATTAAGACTCATTCTGCCAGTTCCTTCTAAAATCATGATCTATAAATGAATCAAATTTGTTTTTATTTATTATTCAATTTTTATACCGCCTTTCACAAAGCATTCTTCCCAAGGCAGTTTACAAAAGTTAAAATACAATAAAACTATTAAAATCACATGTAAAATCTTAATATCAGTTGAATATTAAAAACCATAAAACACCAAAAAGTAACCACCATAAAAAAAGACAAACAGAAGCAGGAGAGCTAAGAGACCTGGCACATCCCAAGCAGTAAAAGCCTGAACAAATAAAAAGGTCTTTAGCTGTTTTTTAAAAGCAACCATAGATGCCATAGGAACATATAGGAACATAGGAAGTTGCCATATACCAAGTCGGGCCAATGGTCTACCTAACTCAGTATTGTCTACCCAGACTGGCAGTGGCTTCTCCAAGGTTACAGGCAGGACTGTCTCTCAGCCCCATCTTGGAGACGGCAGGCAGAGAACTGGGAACCTTATGCATGTAAACATTCTCTTCCCAGAGCAGCCCCATCCTCTAAGGGGCATTTCTTATGTTGTTCACACATTGTCTCTCAACCAAATACAAACCAGGGCAGACCGTGCTTAGCAAAGGGGACAATTCAACCCCTCCTGTATTCTACCAAAGACAACCACAGGGCTCTTTGGTCTCCAGGAGTTGACACAAACTTGACAGCACACTTTACCACAAGACCATTTCTCCTCCTTTGAGAGGAGACCAGGTGAGTGATGGAGACCAGGTGAGTGACAGAGTTGCACTGGCATAGAGCGTGGGCTGTCAAGGGGAGCACCGCCACAGCAAACAGCTCCTTGGAGCAGCAGCCCAACTGGTAAGGTCATCTGTCTTTACTGTTAAAGGTGCCGCTTGCTGCCCCGCCCCCCGGCACCACTTCAAACTGCCAGACCAATTTGAGGTTCAGCCAAACTGGGCCAAACTGGTCTACCAGACCACAGACTGGGCCAAATTCAGACAGGTACATGAACCGCGGCCCATGCACACCCCTAGTTAGTAGCTCTTAGTAGCATGTTAGTAGATTTTCATGGATCCTGATTTTCCTTGATAAAAAAGTGTAGTTGGAACTACCGGTCACACACTGGTTGTTAGTATATATTCCTTAAATTGGGATTATTTTATTTTATTTATTTATTTATTTATTTATTTACATTTATATTCCGCTCTTTCAAGGAGCCTAGAGCGGTGTACACAGGTAAGTTTCTCCACATATCAACCCTGTGAAGTAGCTTAGGCTGAGAAAGAGTGGCCCAGAGACTGGCCCAGAGTCATCCAGCAAGTATCATGGCTGAATGGGGATTTGAACTCCGGTCTTCCCGGTCTGAGTCCAGCACTCTAACCGCTACACCGTGCTGGTATAGTTGCTTTTGAAAACAAAGTGACCATTGTCATAATATTAAAAAAGGGAATAATTAGTAATCACAATGTATATGACAAACCATAGTATCTCACATGTTCCACACTATTTGCAGAGCAGAGAAAGAGCTGCGTCTTTGCAGAGCAGAGAAAGAGCTGATGACACCCAAATCTATTTCTCCATGTCAACATCATCGAGGGAGGGCATAACCTCCACAAATGTCTGCCTGGAGGCAGTGATGAGTAGATGAGCGAAAACAAACTGAGACCAAATAAGATGGTACTTATTGTGCAGGGTCAGAACTTGGGAGGCAATTTTGATCTGCTGTTTCTGGATGCAGTCACACATCTCCAGAAGGAATAGGTATGCAGTTTGAAAGTGTTCCTGAATCTAAACCTCTTCCTGGTGTTCCAGGTTGAGATGGTGGCCAGAGATGCTTTGTATCAGCTTCGGCTGATACGCCAGCTGTGTTCATTCCTTGAGATAAACAACCTCAAACAGTGGTACATATGCTGGTAACCTCCAGACCTGACTACTGCAATGCACACTATGTGGGGCTGCCTTTGTATGCATTCTGAAAACTGCAGACAGTACAGAATGTGGCAGACAGGTTGGTCTCTGGGTCATCATTGAGAGACCATATGACTCCTATACTAAAAGAACTACACTGGCTACCAATAGGTTTCTGGGCAAAATACAAGGTGCTGGTTATAATCTATACAGCCCTGAACTGCTTAGGCCCTGGGTATTTGAGATAATGTCTTCTTCACCATGAGCCCCATCACCCATTGAGATCATTTGGAGAAGTTTGTCTGCTGTTGGCAGTTTTCTGTTGCTGCCCCAAGACTCTGGAATGTGCTCCCTGCTGAAATAAGAGCTTCACCATCTCTGAAAACCTTTTAGAATTCCCTAAAGACCAGACGCGTAACTATAGGGGGGCAGGCAGAGCACGTGCCCTGGGTGCCACTCTGGTGGGTCATGTGGGGGGGAAGTGCCATGACCCCCCCGATCCCCCTGGATCGCATGGCGGCGGGCAGTGGCAGATCGTGTGCCCCATGGCTTGTGGCGGCGTGGGAGTGAGCACGGCGGTGGCAGGCGGCGGCGGATCGAGCGGCAGTGGCGGGCGGTGGGAGTGAGCGCGGCGGTGGCGGGCGGCGGCGGATCGCCAAGTGCAGAGCGAGGCCGAGGCCTGCCGTCTGGCCCGGCGTCACTTCCCAACTGCATAGGCGCGCCTGCGCAGTTCATAGAATGAAATTTTAAATTTCTAACCCTTTAAGTTAACGTAATTTGTTGAAGGTATTTTAAAATGATACATGTGTTATTATTTATTCAGCTCACTTCTCCTGATGAAGTCCTGTTCAAGCAGGAGGAAACAGGTTAAAATTACCTAGGATACCTGTTGGGTAATTTTTTGGACAAGGAGCATCTATCAGAAGGAGCAACATTTGTACATGGAGCTACCTTCAGAATAAGAACTTGCAAAGACAAAAGATCTGGAAGAATTGTGAATAATAATTGGAGCAACAACTTGAACACAGAACCAGCAAGAGAAAAGATCTGGAAGGACTATATGTCTACATGTAATAGAACCATGGACATAACTGACCTTCAGCTACATTTTGGGGGGGTCTAGAACACAGATAATTTCTTTAGGAATTATACATTATACGGAGGTACTTATTGTGCGGGGTCAGAACTCCAGAGATGATTTTGATCTACCAGTTCTGGATGGGGTCACACTTCACCAAAAGGAACAGGTCCGCAGTCTGGGAGTACTCCTGGATCCACACCTTTCCTTGGTTTCTCAGGTTGAGGCAGTGTCCAGGGGTGCTTTCTATCAGCTCCGGCTGATACGCCAGCTGCACCTGTTTCTCGAGATCAATGACCTCAAAACAGTGGTGCATTTGTTGGTAACCTCCAGACTTGACTTCTGTAATGTGCTCTACATGGGGCTGCCTTTGTACGTAGTCCGGAAACTTCAGTCAATTCAGAATGTGGCAGCCAGGTTGGTCTCTGGGTTATCTTGGAGATACCACATTACTCCTTTGCTGATGGAGTTACACTGGCTGCCGATAGGTTTCTGGGCAAAATACAAAGTGCTAGTTATAAAGCCCTAAACGGCTTAGGTCCTGGGTATTTAAGAGAGCGTCTTCTTCGCTACAAACTCCACCACCCATTAAGGTCATCTGAGGAGGTCCATCTCCAGTTACCCCCAACTCATTTGGTGGTCACACAGAGATGGGCCTTCTCGGTTGCTGCCCCAAGATTGTGGAATGCGCTCCCTGCTGAATTGCGATCCTCCCCATCTCAGGCAATTTTTAAAAAGCATTTGAAAACCCATTTTTTTACCCAAGCTTTCTCAGGTTTTTAAAAAAATACTGTTTGTTTAATTTTATGGTTTTTAAATTATTGTATCGTTTTATCTTTTATATGTGTTGATTATATGTTGAACTGTTTTAAGCTGCCAAGGCGTCAAAAGAAAATCCAGATATATACATATATTTTAATATAATTATAATAAAACTAAACCCTTAAGGAACACTGTTCAATTATGTAAGGAGTTATAAAACTCAATCAATAAAACTATATCTATATACACACAACATAGTCTATTACTCTATTTCCTGTCCATTATCTATTTTAGTTTGCAAATTTTAATGTAATTATTAATGTTACCTTATTTACATGTCATTGTACACTGCCCAGAGTCTTTGGAGTGGGCGGTATATTAAATGCTTCTAATAAATAAAATAATAAATAAAATAAATAAATAGTCATTAATATGGTCTCTATATCTAATTTAAAAGTCCAATAGTCCAAAAACTCATCAATAAGATGGGTGCCCCTGCCAAATGAGGTGAGGCGGGGGTGGGGGCTACTAGGGAGAGGGCCTTTTCAGTGGTTGCACACCAGTTATGGAATAGCCTCCCCAGTATGGTTCGCCTGACTTCATCACTTTCTTCTTTTAGACACCAGGTAAAGGCCTTTTTGTTCACTCAGGCCTTTAAAATTTTTTTTTTTTAATGATCTGATTGTAACTTATTTTTGAAAATGTTTTAAAACTATATTTGTATTTTATTTTGTATCTCCTCCCTCCACACACTTTGTTGGGTCTGTTATAGTTTATTGTGTGTTTTTATCTCATGTTTTAATGTTGTGTTGTAAGCTGCCCAGAAAACAATTTTTATGAGGTGGCTAACAAATGAATTATTAATTATTATTAATCATCATCATCATCCTGGCATTCTTCACCAGGGTTTTATAGCCTGGGTTGTGTAATCGGGCTTATAGTGAGGTAGAAGGGCACAAGTATGTACTACTACCCCCACTCCCAATCGTATGAACACTCAGGCTGCCTGCAGCCTGAGCATTCATAGAGCTGGACAGCAAAAGTGCCCAGAATTGGGGAATTTCCCCAATGTACTGTACTCCTTGCACAGTGCATTGTAGGATTTCTGGAGGCTTCATTCCCTTGGCCTCCAGCTGGCCGCACCACTCACTGCAGCAGCAGTTATGTGGGTCTCACGATCAGTGAGACCCGGTTTGGTGAGCTGAGCGGGGAGAGCAGACTAAGCCTGCTTTCCCCGCAGACGATCACAGCGGGAGCCCTAGGCGGCCGGATCGGCCACCCACATGATTGCCGGCTCCATGACGGAGCCGGCGGGGGCTGGGCAGAGCGAGGGCCACGCGGCCCCCGGAAGCGCCAGCATGCCCTGTGCGAGTGCGCAGGGCATGCTGGCGAGACCCCCAGAGCCGGGAGATAGCTTTTTGCCTCCCCTCTGGGGGTCTCCTCGTGAGTAGCCATGGCACAGAGCCGTGCCGCAGCTATTCATGATGAAAAGAACCAGGTTTGCAGAGCGCTCACTCGGTTTTTAGGGAGGGGTACTTGAGCGGTTTACCCGCTCTAGAACCACTGGGCTCGCAGCTGAGCCCAGTGGTTCACACGATTGCAGAAAATCAGGCTAGCGGAGGCTAGCCCGGTTTTCTGCAATTGTGTGAATAGCCTCCAGGTTTCATGGTTTATGTCAGGTTACAAACCATGGTTTTTGTGGGACTGCTAAACCAGGAATTTAAAATAACAGTTTGAAACTGGTTTGCCATTATGCCTAAATTTACAAACCAATGACAAAGCACAGTTATGGCTGCTTCTCTACCTCCTGTAGAATTGGAAGTAAACGTATGCATGTATGAAGTGGAGTATTGAGCAGGTGAAAGCAGCAAACAGCTCTGTACCATGGTTTGTCTGTTGTATATCTGGAAGCTGAAAGTATGGCATGGGCTCTTAACTAAGGCCCAGTTCAGGCATCACACAAAACCTCAAGTAAACATAACTGAGGTAGGTGTTTCTGAATGTCTGAATGTGTGAAGCTCCAGTTCCATCAACCAACAGTGGCTCCATTTTCCCATTCAAACCTGAATTTGAACTCTCGGTTTGTAGTGAATTTTGGAGGCTCCTAAGCACCATTGAATTCTGCAGCAGCTGTAACGTGGGTTTCATGAGGAAACTCCTCCCAGTACCATAAAGAGGTCAGCTCAGAGCAGCTCAGAAATGTGTCCATTCTAGTGCAGCAGAGTCTCTTGCTGGCTGTCTCTCAGAGTGAAGGTTCCTCCTGCCGCTGCTTGGCAACAGGAATGCTGCATCCCTAGAATTCTTGCATTTAAAGGGACAGAACTAGATCAGAATAAGCCTGCTTTCTCCTGCTTTTTGTGTGTGTATATTGTTTTAATTGGTGGAGCCACCCTGGTTTTTATGAAGAATGGTATAATATTTTAAACTAAATAACACATAACTAATGAAAACATTGGTTTCGTTAAGGCTCCAAAAGACACTTCTGTCACTTCAAGAACTCTAAAAAAAAAAGTTCCACATTTTCATTATAGGGTTGTTAGCCTGGGGGGCGGGGGAGGATACGCTGAATATCTTCCTATGACATTTATTTTATTATGTTTTAATCAGCACAAAATTATAATGTACAGTGGTTTCAATGTCCAGTCTCAGTTATTAACCTTGCAGCCCTGTTTTGTACCAGCTGCAGTTTCCGGACCATTTTCAAAGGCAGCCCCACATACAACGCATTGCAGCAATTTAAGCGAGAGGTTACCAGAGCGTGCATAACAGTGGCCAAGCGATCTCTGTCCAGGTGAGGTTGCAGTTGGCATATCAGTCAAAGCTGATAAAAGGCACTCTGAGCCACAGTGGCCCAAAGGCTCATGCCCGTCAGAAGGCTCACTCAGGCAACCCCAGGTTGACTGAGTCAACCCCAACTCTTCTTAGGAGAGCATCTATTGCGGCAAGATGCTGCCTGGTAAGCTTCACCATTAGATCCTGGCAAGCTTACCAGCCAATAGTGGGCAGTAGCAGGGGCAGCATTGGATGCTTTTCCTTCAATGGCCTTCAGATTTTCAGTGCCCTGCCCCTGGAGTCTTTACAGGCAGGGCTTCTACCCTGAATCTCCTTCGGAAAAGAGTGTGTGCATTCACACTCGAGCCAAACTTACCCCAAAGTCCCTTCAAGATCCTTGGACCCACTCCACACACAAATCGGGCTTCGTCCTGCAAATTCTAGCTTATCTTGGTGTATTTCCGAGTTTTAGAAATGCTGATTTTAAGCTACTTTTTCTGAAAATACTGGAGCCAGTAGGGAGAGGCACTGACATAGAATCATTAGCATGAGAAGAGGGATACTCTCTTTAGAAATGCAGATATAGCTCTTTAGTAATTTCTCTCCATCGCTCCCCTCCCCAGCCCAATGGCTAGAAGGAAAACATGGAGGCATGCCATGTGAACTTGCATCAAAACAAAAACTGAGAGCAGAGGGGAGGGGCTGTGAGTGTGATTTGAAGTGGCTTGGCTCAACGTTTACCCAGCAGCATGAAGTCATGTGTGAATAACACCCTGGTGCACAATTGTGGGGGCAGCGGTGGGGGGGAGAGACATATGACATCTAAAATGGTACCACTGCCAGAGGAGCATCTAAAATGGTACCACCGCCAGAGGAGCATCAGAGGAGCCCATCATTACCTAGTAAGCTTGCTAGAACTGGGGAGGCCTACTGGGAGGCAGTGGACAGAAGCAGATGCTCCTTCTTCAGCATGGCCATCCATAGCTAGAGCAGCACTGCTCAATGAGGAGAATCCATTCACTGTCTGGTTGGCTTTACTGGGAATCATCAGAGGGCAGTGCATGCACATGCATGTAGCCCAGCAACCTATCGGGGGGAGGCAGCACAGAGCTTAGTCCAGGGTCCCCACAACCTGGCACCAACCCTCACTACAGATTTCATATATATACTTTTCTTAAATAAACCACCCATCCTTGGCTGTCAGACAGGAAAGTTCACCTAGCCAACCATCAGTCTCGATGGAAATAGTTGCTTTCCAATGTCTAAGCATAATCCACTTGGCTATTATGAAAGGTCTGCAGAATTCGGCTGCCTGTATATCAGATGGTGCTCATCTTAAGGGTATATAACCAGGCTCTGCAACCAGCTGCTCTGGAGCCACATGTGACGTTTTGAGTACATATTTGTGTCGCTTTGTTAATATGACTCATAGTAAACAAAGGTTATCTTGATATATCTACAACAATATCAAGCATTTACTTTATTTATTTCTTAACACTTTTAAATGCACTACTTTATATGCACAGTGTGAGAGAGTCAGGACAGGAGCCTGCACAGTCAGAAGCCAGCTAGAGCTGCAGAGGGAAGATCAGAGGAGAATAGTTGTGACATAGTATACTTGGACTCCCAAAAAGCTGTTGACAAAGTTCCCCACCAAAGGCTCTTGAGTAAACTTAGCACTCATGAGATAAGAGGACAGGTTCATATGTGGATCGGTAACTGCTTGAGGACAGGAAACAGAGAGTAGAAATAAATGGACAGTTTTCACAATGGAGGAAAAGTAAGAAGTGGGGACCCCCAAGGCTCTGTACTGTGACCAGTGCTCTTTAACTTGTTCATAAATGGTCTAGAAGTTGGGGTAGGCAGCAAAGTAGCCAGAATTGTAGATGACACTAAACTATTTAGGATAGTGAAATCCAAAATAGATTGTGAGGAACTCTAAAAGGATCTCTCCAGACTGGGTGAGTCAGTGACAAAATGGCAAATGCAGTTCAATGTAAGTAAGTGAAAAGTGATACACATTAGAGCAAAAAAACCCCAGCTTCACATATATGCTTATGTCAACTGAGCTGTAAGTGACTGACCAGGAGAGATGTGGTGGACAGCTATTTGAAAGGGCTGACTCAATGTGTGTCAGCTGTGAAAAAGGCAAATTCCATTCTAGGGATAATTAGGAAGGTAATTGAAAATAAAAATGCTAATATTATAATGCCCTTACACAAATTTATGGTGCAGCCACAGTACTGCATACAGTTCTGGTCACCATGTCTTAAGAAAGGCATTGTAGAATTGGAAAAGGTGCAGAAGAGGGCAACCAAGATAATCAGGGGCCTGGAGCACCTTCCTTATGAGGCAAGGCTACAGCATCTGTGGCTTTTTAGTTTGGAAAAGAGGCAACTGTGGGGAGACATAATAGAGGTATATAAAATTATTCATGGAGTAGTGAGAGTGGACAGAGATAATTTTTCTCCCTCTCTCACAACACTAGAACCAGGGGTGACCCCATGAAACTGAAGGTCGGGAAATTTAGGACCAACAAAAGGAAGTACTTTTTCCCTTTTTTACACATAATTAATCTATGGCATTATCTGTCATGGGATGTGGTGATGGCCACTAGCTTGGATGGCTTTAAACGGGGCTTAGACAAATTCATGGAGGGCAGGTCTATCGATGGCTACTAGTCTGGTGACTATAGGCCACCTCCAGCCTCCGAGGCAAGATGCCGTTAAATACCAGTTGCAGGGGAGCAACATCAAGAGAGAGGGCATGCCCTCACCTCTTGCCTGTGGGCTTCTCAGAGGCATCTGGTGGGCCACTGTGTGAAACAGGGTTTTCATATTGAGTAACAAACAGAAGAGGCTAGTTGTGAGCAGTACATGATTCTTCCACCTAGTTTTTCCTCTTTCTCTTATGCCAGTGACAATTAATACCGATTAGTCATGTTTGTGTGTGTACATGCTATACATTATGTGTGTGATGTGGCTCTTGAAATGTTTTGGTAAAATACAGAAACAACAAAAGGCCAACCTTTTTAAAGTTTGCACATCCCTGGTATGCACATCTAAAATCTCATGAGGAAATTTCAAACTTGAGTCTGACAAATTGTATGCAAACAGCAAAGTTATGAAGTCTTGAGAAGAAGATGGCACATAGTGGTTAAATGATGCATATCCCTCTGTTGCTGGAAGGAGAGGGCTACAGAGGGATGAAGGTTGCTTTGCAGGTGCTGAAGGCTGCTTTGTGACGTGGTTCAAGCACGAGCAGGGGGGAGCGATTTTTACATCTCTCCTCTCTCTCCAAACCCCTTTTCCAATGGTAGAAATTTGTTCCTGAGGGCTGTGTGATCCACAGAAATTGAATTCTACAACTGATAAGGGCTTTGGGAGGGAAGGGAGAGACACAAAAATTGCTCCCCCTGTTCCATGCCTGGACCTCTGCACAAATGGCTTCACAAAACAGCACAAAGACACTAAAGGCTAGGGCGCACCTCTATCTGGTGATAGAGGGTTGTGCATTATGGCAGCCAGCTTTTTTTTTTTTAATGTTCCATTAAAACAACATATCCCAACAAAATCCAAACAAAATAAACTGAAATTATCAGAGTATGACACCAAAGCGATTTGTATTTTTTTAAAAAGTAAATAGAAAGGAGGATGTAATCGGGATGGGAGGAGCAATTAGGATCAGGGCAGTGGCATGGGAGGAAGTCCTGATCTAGACTGGGCCTTACCAGAGCATCTATGTTTCCCAGAAAGAAGCTCCCACTGGCATCGTGTCAACTCTTGTGGTGAAAGCACAAGACACAGCAAATGAAAAGGGGACTTGGTTTTTTTCAGAGTGTTGAAAGGAGAACACAGTAATAGACAGGAAAGATTGTGAAGGGCAATTGATAGAAAGAATAGGAGAAAAATGTGGTTAAGAAGTGGTGGCAACAGGTAAGAATCGAGCAAACTGCTCAGAAATGGTGTACGTGTGCTGCAGAGTAAGGATGTGTAAACAGGTTCGATGTCGAATGTGTTCAACGTCAAATCTGTTCTGTTTGGCCTACGGCTGCAATAAAAGAACTACACACACGTTGAATCTGTTCGGTTCAATGGTTCCGGGTTGAACGGAACCATCCCCTGTTCGGCCAGACCCCGGACCGACACCCCCCCCCAACTGATTGGGGGTTCGCAGAATTAAAAAAAAAATTAATTTTTTTTGTTACTTACCCCCTTCGAGGGAGTTGTTGGGGGTGGCAGGGGGGTCTGTGGAGTCCCCCCTCCCCCGCCAGTTGCCATGCCTGCACAATTGGCCTCTGCATGGCCTGGGTTATGCAGAGGCCAGCTGCAGGCACAGCAGCCTCCAAAATGGCCACCACGCTGGAGGGGGAAGGCCCAAACGGGCTGAAGAGCCGGCCGAATGGGCCAGTTTGGGCTGTAAGGGAGGCCGGCAGCAGGGAGGGGGAACCTCCATGGACCCCCCCCCCTGCTGCCTCCAACAACTCCCCCGAAGGGGGTAAGTAATGAAAAAAATATGTTTAATTAAAAAAAATATGTTCGTGAACACACACACACCCCGGACTGAAATGGGCCACCTGGTTCCGTGCACATCCCTACAGCAGAGATACATGAAGTGTACATGAGGAATAAATTAGTAGTGGAGTATTAAACAGTAGGACAGATTAGAGAGACTGAGAAATATGTGGAGGACTATGTGAAGTGTGGAAGCTGCTACCTTGAGAAATAAGTTTAAGTATTCAGGTTTAAACAAAAGGATTACAGATTCTGAGAAGGCTATTACCAAGTCACATAACTGTTATAAATAACAACCATGTTATTCCAGTGGAAACATTAGCATTTTCTATAGCAGCAGTAATCTGCAAATATTATTTTAAAGGCCTTTTAGAGCTCTCTGTAATTAATATAAAATTAAGTGGCTTGGATCCTCAATTCTGTGAGCAAACTTCCATCCATGGAATTGAGTTTTCCCACTTCTCCCTTCCTACAGAATTGCATAGAATGTGTGTAGCCTGGGGGCTGTGGTGGAAAGAGGGAATTAAATAAAACTGGGTCATCCCCCTGCTCCCCCCCGGTGTGTGAAAGTGCCTTCCACTTATGCAGTTGAACATCTGAATCTTGTCCATTACCATTAGGAAAGGAATTGAAAATAAACCAGCAGATTTCACAATGCCATTATATAAATGTATGAGGCACCACATTTGGGTGCCCTTTGTCCACTTCATCCCAGAAAAAAAATGTTTATAGAGCTGGAGAATATTATGGATCAATTCCTGTGTGAAGCAAGGCTTTTGTGGTTGAAGCTTTCTACTTAAAAAGAAAGACCAGTAAGGGCAGAATATGCAAAAATTTTAATCATGTGGTGAGAAGAGAGAGAGAAATATAGGAGGTCCCCTTTATTCACTCAGGTTCAATTCCCACCTATTTCCATGGATAACAAAACTGCAGCTGAAGAGACCTTAACCCTATGGGGATTGGGGGGTTACGTTTCTAAGCACATGGAAGTGTGCTGAAAACCACAGGAAAAAGCAGGAGGAAGCAGAAATAATCACAGTACTTTGCTCTTCAGCTCTCCAACAATGTCCCCCAAACTTCCAAATCCTCTGATTTTTGTTCTTTTGAGGGGGGGGGGGGTGTTCTCTGCAAAAAGAGCCACAAAATATGGCTCAGCACTACATAATGGCAGCAGGAAATGACATCAAAAGTCATTTCTAGCCACTCAAGAACCATGGATAGGTGAAAATAACTCTATTTTTGCCCCATGAATAAAGGAACTGAGTCCCTATGACCCAACCACAGATATGCAAAATTGTGGGTGCCAGGGCCACGGATAACAAGGGTCACCTGTATGCTTTCTGCCAGATGATTAGAACTTGGGATCATCCAATGAAACTGATTGCCATTATAATCATAACAAACAAACAGAACAGTATCTTCATACAAATTACCTTGGAATATTGCTCCAAATTTAGTGATGGTCATTAGCTTAGATGGACTTTAAAAGGGCCGGATACATTGATGGAAGATAGAGCTTTCATGGAAGCATAATAACATGGAATGTTAATGCATCCTCCCCTGCTCTTAAAGTTGGACAACCCCCGCCGTCGAACCAGCGGAACCACCAGTTCTGTGCATATCCCTAGTTATCAGCCTGATGTTTGAAGTGTCTCTACTGGCCCCAAGATTAAGATATCCCCATCCCTCTGTGGAATTTTGATCAAAATGTGGGAGGGGAGACAAACTTCAAGATAATCCACTGTTTTTCCTGTTTGCTTTATTTTGATTTAGTTTTCGTGATGGGTTTTCCATAAAGGCAGACCTTAAGCTCCTCATGGTTATCTTCAGTTTGGCTATACCTGAGAGAGAGCTGGTCAGATTATCTAAATGCCAGCTCAGTTTCACAAAACACTGCTCTCTCAAGTGATCTACAAGAACAGTGTAACATCAGATAAGAATATTCACAGAAGTCTTTGTCAGCAGGAATGTTGACACACCCAGTATGCTACTCTCAAGGAAACTGCAGCTAAGACTTCTGTGTGTAGGCCCAGTAGCTGTTACATTACTCATATGAGCAGGGACACACACACACACACACACACACACACACAAATATTCTTTTCTTTTACTCTACTATGTTGGCAGTTAGACCAAGCAATGGGCTATGAAAATTTCAAGTTATTTGATGCTGAAATCACAGTAACTGTAACTATGGTTACTACAGTTACAGTTACAGTAACTGTAGCTATAAGTACAATATGCTGGTATTTGCTTGTATCATAAATATTTATGGTCTGTTGTGAATATGAATTTATTTAATCTCTTAATACTAACAGCAGGACGAATAAGAGGCTGTGACAGTGCTACTCTGGCCTGTGGCCCTCACTAAACGTCTAAGCTGATATCCAACTCATTACACCATTTAACTTTATTTTTTAATAAGTATTGATATGTTACATTATATTGATGCCCCCTTTTTGCCCTTGTCCAGAGAAGGGAAGGTACTCCCATAAACCAGCCTAGTTATGTTACATTTATGCCCATCTCAAGGCATTTTAGGCATAAAACTTCATAACTGCACACAAAATGGCGACCCAGTATCTAGTCTTCTCTCTTTCTCCTGTATTTTCTAGCAAAACTCACAGTATGACATGATGCCATCATACCATACATTTCCCCATATCAGTTGAAGTTGCTCTTCCAAAATGATGTCACTTAACCTCTACTGGCAAGTCATGTGAACTTTGCCCATTCTAAATTGTTTGAGCTGTTTCATAAGTTCAAGGAAGAAAGTGATGGATGTAACTCTCATATAATGGTATGAACTCTTATTAATACAGGGTATGCTGCATAAGACCTTAAACAGTGAGGGGCCATCACTGTTCCATTCCATACCCTATCCAGCACTTAAGGACACCAAATTATGTCTCCCAGTTCCTTGGATTCAATACCTACATCTAACTGGAAGGAATTATCTATTTTGGAATATTACATTCAGAATATTTACTACTTCCACTACTATGGAGAGTTATATACCACTTTTCAACAAAAGTTCCCAAAGCAGTTTATACAGAGAATAGCATTTGGATAGAATGAATGGTGGGTTCACATAACTGTCAGCCAATCTGAAAGTGAGGAAAAATGCCAGAGCTATGTCAGGACACAGGAGCTTGTGTTCCTGGCAGGTGTGACTTCTGAACTCAACCAAGATCGGTTCCCACACTTGATTCCCAACATCCCCCAAAGATTCTCTGCCTGACTTCCAGATCCTGGGTACAGGAGAATGTCAGGTAGAGAATCTTGGGAACTGGACTTGGGCATATTCTCAACATTTCCCCCACTTCCAGACTGGTGAATCCACCCAGTACCTCCTCTGTTTGGACATAAATATTCTGTAAAAGAAGAGTCGGCAGAATGATCTACTAGTATATCTCAAAGGTAGTTTACAGTAGATCTCCATAAGTTTCTGGTGTTTAAGAACAGCTAGTAAATTTGCAAGTAAACACATTACTGTCATGGATGGCCTTGCACGAATTGCTTATTCTTCAACCTTAGTGTTTCTTACATGTAAAGTAGCAATATTATTTGGTTGCTTTTATCCAAAACTTTGTGCAG
Organism: Hemicordylus capensis; assembly: GCF_027244095.1. NCBI lineage: Eukaryota > Metazoa > Chordata > Lepidosauria > Squamata > Cordylidae > Hemicordylus > Hemicordylus capensis. Next base: position 96,588,754 of record NC_069657.1, read on the forward strand.
TTATTCTGGCCAGTTTTAGAATTTCATGTTAGAATCCCTGCTCTGTAGTATCTCAGAGGTAGATTTGTGTGTCTATATGCAGAACATCCCAGTGTGTGGTTCATGAGGTGGAAAACGTCATTGGCTGCCTGCTTCCCCTGAGCTGCTATTTTACATCTGACTGTGGGTGGCGGACCTTAGGGTTTAAAAGTTAAAAAATATAGTACATCCTGCAAGTCTCACATCTGCCCACATGTGCTGTAAATCACTCTAATGATGAACAAGAGCACTGTATAGATTAGTAATTCATAGACATATTGATTTTTAAATACAGGTTTTAATCTAGCAGTCTAGGAAAGAACTCTAAAAGCAGACTGTGAGACAAGTACCTTACTCTAGAGAGAAATCAGCTAGAGGAATGTGTGCTGGCTAGACACTTGCCCACATCTGCATAGTCACTGCTGCAGATAGCTCAAGACAAGAGTATAGGTGGATCTTGCTATTCACAATCCCGGTATCTGCGATTCCGCTTATCCACAGACCTGCATATCTGCAGTTGGACAATTGACACCCAACCTCAGCATACGTGGAAAACAAAGAGTTAATTCCCACATATCCACAGTTTCCAGGTTGCCGGAAAATACTTCCAAGATCATTTCCAGCTACAATTTTGAGCAAAGCAAATTTTTGTGGCTCATTTGTTTGTTTGTTTTTAAATCCCACAATTTTTCATTGGGAAATGGCGCATGGACTGGGGGGCGGGGCATTACTGGACAGCTAGAGGCTCACGGAGCAACCTGTTTATAGGGCTCTTTTTCACAGTTTTCCAGCATTTTTACAACCTCCAGGGAAGCTATCCCGCCCTCCCCCTCCGATTCCCATTGCCTCAATGCCTCAATATTCATGGTTCTGGTATCTGCAGTTGTAGTGGAGAACAGAACCCCTGTAGATACTGAGGTTCCAGAGGTGTAATGATGGGGGGGCAGGCAGGGCACGTGCCCTGGGCACCACTTGAGGTGGGGGCGCAAAGTGCCTGCCATGCCCCGCCCCCACTTGCACAAATTTTTGTAATTTTTTAAAAAAATTTCGAGTCCAAGCGGCAGCGGTGGCGGTGGCGGCACCCCCTCCCCCTCCCCCTCCCTCGCCTACCGAGTCAGAGCAGGCGCCCCTGCAACTCACCAGTCGCAAGGAGCTGCTCGAACTGCTCCGGGGTGAAATTCAGGGACTGCATAATAGCAAGGCTGCTATGGGGCAGCAGAGTACCCTGCGAGGAGCCTCTCGGGCACAGCCAGGCAGAGCTACTTTCCGGAAACGCCGCCCGTGTAAGCCAGCACCACCTCTCTCTGCCCGAGGAGCCTCCTCGCAGGTCGGCGTCCAGAAGGAAGGACGAGGCAAAAGAGGGGCTAGGAGAGCCAAGAGAGAGAACGGCGCCGACCTTCACAGCGCCTTAAGAAGATGGCCAACAGGTCGCACCTAAAGTGTGGGAATAAAAACCAAAAAAAGGAAACTACACACGTGTGGCACGGGAGCTTGAAACTTTGAGAGAGAACAGAGGGTGTGCGACAAACACGGTGCGCACTTCTCTCAATTAAGACTGCAAGCGGAGGAAAGGAGGCTGCTCAGCCAAGTCCTCCACTGGAGACTTCATCCGAGCCAATAGCCAATCAGTGAGTGGAAATGCCGTGGTCGCTCTGCTTCTCTTTTTCAAATGCAACCTTGCCAGAGTTGATGGGGGGGGGACTCCGCTTGGGGGGAGAAAACTCCCAACTCTGCTTGGGAGAGAGAGAGGAACTCGAGTCCAAACTCCAAAAACTTAGGAACTCCAAACTCCGCTTGGGGGAGAGAGATAAAGCGAGAGGGACCTTGCCTGTGTTTCTCGGAGCATTGCTGCTCGCTTTTCTCTCCCCCTTTATCTTTTGTGTGGGTTGCTTCCTTATAAAGACAGCGAAGCAGCTACAGCCTTCCTTGGCTGAATTGTTGAATTTAAAAAAAAAGTTTTTAAGGGATTTTCCCCCTCCCCCAATAGTGTGAATATATGTTTGTTTTCTTTCTTGCTATTTCTAGCTGAACAATTTTTAAGCTGTGTTGAAGAATGAGAGCTTATCATTTCAGTTTATTAAAATGTGTAGAAGGGGTATATGCCTGAGAGTACTAGTCTATGCATTTTTGTAACAGGTGAAGAAATGTTTGGATTTATCTGGTAGTTTCTTTTTCTTTTGTGTTCTCGTCTTCAGTAGTTAACATATTAAACAATTTAATTGCCAGTTGTGTGTGTGTGTGTGTGGTCATATGTTGTAGCAGTTCACTGATGGATATAAGAATTATTTGTATCTGCAAGTGGTCCTGGGTCAATATCATAGACAGGAGATGGCATGCCACCTTTCCTGAAGTCATCACACTTGAGGGCAAAGAGGGTAGCAAACTCTCCCCTGCCACAATACAAATCTTTCAGAAATGTTTGTGGATTGATTGTATTGGCAGCTTCTTTAAAACAGAATGCAGGATGTGAGTTCCCAATGGCTCAGGGTGGTTTACACAGAGAAATAATGAACAAATAAGATGGCTCCCTGTCCCCAAAGGGCTCACAATCTAAAAAGAAACATAAGACAAACACATATCATATCCAACAGATTCTGCTGGATTTAGAATAGAAGGGGGGCTTATGCTGCTGGAAAAATAATCACTGACTGCCTGAGTGTTTGACTGCTGATAGTTATAATTTTCAAGTAGGCAATAATTTGTTGTTTAAAAGATTAACGAGCTTGACTTGTATTTTTAAACTGATATTATGGTAAAGTTATCTGAAATATGGGTATCCTAACCGGATGGCCCCGCTGCCTGCATAGGCACATAGCCTTCAGCTGCATACCTCCGGTTGACATTTGGTTTCTTGCTGGGTGGCTCTGGGCCAGTCACTTCTCTCTCAGCCTGACCTACTTCACAGGGTTGTTGTGACTTGTAGTTTTGTGATTTTTTATTTTTGAGCTAATATTATGGTAAAAGACATGTTTTCTGAAAGATGTGTGTCAGATGTTTGGGGGGGGTGCAATTTCAGTGCTTGCCCTAGGCGCCATTTTCCCTAGTTACGCCTCTGTGAGGTTCCCCTGTATAATATTGTTTTATTCCATCACAATACATAACAGGAAAATGAAACAGCATCAAACATGCTGTCACATATAGAACAACGTTACTTGTGAAAGAGTTAATTACTCTGGCACTAGACTGGTTGCACCTATCTAGTGATTGGTTGCATCCAGAAGAACATGTTTGGAAGGAGCCTTGCTAACCTCATCAAAAAGACTTTAAATTGAATACTGTGGGGGAAAGAGAAACAAAAGTCTAAAGCAAAGTATAAAGTACGAAGGACAAAAACATGTCTGCCAAATGTGGAAGCAGAATAATAGAGGGGGTGCTCAGAAATTTCCAAAAAATGATAGCAAGGGAATAGTGATACAGATGCACTCCAGTGTCTACATATTAACACAGAGAGTATGAGAAACAAACAAAAAGAAACTTGAAATCCTTACTTGGGAAGACAAATATGATCTGACAGGCATCACTGAAACTTTGTGGGTTGAGCATCTGCTTTGCTTACAGAAAGTCCCAGATCCAATGCCTAGCATTTCCAGGTACAGTTGGGAAGGACTCCTGGCTGAAACCTTGGAGAAGCTGCTGCCAGTCATGTAGACAATACTGAGCTAGATGGACCAATGGTCTGACTCAATATAAGGCAGCTTTCAGTGTTCCTATGAAACAAGAGGAAGGTCAAAGAAGAAGTAGGTTTGTTCCTTTGAGAAGATGATGAAATGGTACCAGGTGATGGAGAGAAGGTAGTTCTGCTTAATGACTATTTTGCATCTGTCCCAAATAACAGATGCACTAGTGAAGAAAGGAGATAATTGCACTTCAATATAGGTAAAGAGATGGTGAGAGAATACCTAGCTACCATGCCTTTAAGTTTCCAGGCCTGTATGGCAATTTATATCCCAGGTTACTGAAGGAATTTGCAGAAGTGATCTCAGAGTCACTATAATCTTTGAAAACTTCTGGAGAATGGGTGAGGCTCAAGAAGACTGGAGACAAGACTTTAATTTTGTCTCTGTCTTCAAAAAGGAGAGAAAGGTGGAGCCTTTCCAGGAATTACAGATCAATCAGCTTGTCATCAGTACCTGGTAAGCTTGTAGAAGAAATTATTAAGCAATTGTTCTGTGAGCACTTAGAAAATAATGTGGTGATTAGTAGGGGCCAGTATGACTTTGTCAAAAACAAGTCATGCCAGACTAACCTTATCTCCCTTTTTAATAGAGTTACTAGTTTAGCAGATCATGGGAATGCTGTAGACAAAGTGGCTGACATCCAGACTATGAAGGGGCTCATGAAGCGATGCTCACACACTATGAAGGAAAAGCAATTTACATAAATCACCTCTTCTTCCAGAAGCCAAGATGATATTACTGTTAGATGGGTTCACAGCTGGTTGAACAACCACTGACTCCTGAAACTACATCCCCGAGGGTTCCACAGCCCTGACAGTCAGCTTCAGAGGGAAGGGCAGGTTAACAAAAGTCCCCTTTCCCCTCTAATGCATGCAGCATTAACTACATGAATACTTCCTAGTCTGGATGTCAGCCAATGTGTCTTGATTTCAGCAAAACATTTGAGAAAGTTTTCCATGATATCCTTGCTGACAAGGTGATATTATTGTTAGATGGGTTCACAGCTGGTTGAACAACCATATCCAACCATTGCTCATTAATGGCTCCACACCAGTCTGGAGGGAGGTGTCAAGGGCAGTCCCACATGAATCTGTCCTGACCCCTGTGCAGATCAGCATTTTCATAAATGACTTGGATGAGGGAATAGAGCAGATGATGATCAAATCCGCAGACAACACGAAGCTGACAAGGAATAGCTAACATTTTACAAGACACAATAAAGGTTCAAACTGGTCTGCAAGTTCAAACTTTGGGCCAAAACCAAGATGAAGTTCAGAGACAAATGTAAAGTCCTGCGTTTGGATAGGAAAAATGCAATGCACAAGTATAGAATGGGGAAGATCTGACTTGGCAGCAATACATGTGAAAAGGATCTAGATCTCTTAGTGGACCACAAACTGAGCAGGAGTGAGTGATACAGTTACTAAAAAAGCTAATGCCATCTTGGGCTGCATTAACAGAGGCATTGTGGGATCATGGGAAGAAATCATTCTTCTGGTCTATCCTGCACTGGTCAGACCGCACTTGGAATATCAGCAGATATAGAACACAACAATCTATCAGCATAGTAACATTGCATTTAGCCATTTGTGCAAATACACAGATTGTGCAAATCACATTATTATTATTTCTTGTTTACACAGTCAGACAGGTGTTATTGACTGGTTTGTTTTATCCAGACATCGAGTCCTTCCCAAGGACCTGGGATGGCTGAATTTTATTATCAATGTTGTTGCTGTTGTTGTTGTTGTTGTTATTACATTTCTATCCCGCTCTTCCTCCAAGGAGCCCAGAGCAGTGCATCTACAGCAGAGTAAGCCCATTATTTCCAAGTGACTTGCTCTTGTGTAACAAATTGATGCATATGCAATATTACTAGGCTGACATGCTGTCACGCAATAAGTCAGCCATTATGTTCAGTTCTGGGCATCACATTTCAAGGAGGACACTGATAAACTGGAATAGGTTCAGATGATGACAACAAATATGATGTGAGGTCTAGAAGCCAGTTCCTATGAAGAACAGTTGAAGGAGCTCGGTATGTTTATTTGGAGAAGAGAAAACTAAGGCTGTCTTCAAAGATCTGAAGGCTGCTACCTAGAAGGAGGAGAGGACTTGTTCACTGTTGCTCCTGCAGGCAGGACTAAAGCCAATGGGTTGAAATTACAAAGGAGTTTTAGGCTAGGTGTTAGGGAGAATGTCCTAACTGTAAGAACCTTTTGATAGTGAAGCAGCTTGCCTTGTGCAGTGGTGGGTGCCCCTTCACTGGAAGTTTTCAAACACAGACTGAAAGGCCATCTGTCAGGAATATTGTAAAGGATTCCTGTACTGAGTAGGAGGTATGACTAAAATGTTAAGATCTTAATCATTCCTACTAATAGATCTCCAAATACTACCTTTTGTGAAAACAAGTCCAGCACTATCCAGTGGCTTAATCTTTTACATACATGCTTGTTCATATGGCAGGAAGAATATCACCCTGAAGAAAAGAAGCCTAAAAACCATGCATATCAAGCTGAGTGTAAAAACCTGAGCATGAAGCCAGCAGTGTGCTTTCCTGTCACAGCGAAAGAAAAAAGCCTTTACTTTCTGGCCACTTTGAGGAAGAAACATTTTCCACCTCTCTTCCATTGCTGCTGTAGAAAATAGCTCCCTGCCACCTCGGTCTGCTTTTACTGAGGACCGGTTCAGCAGCACAATGAGACATTTATATGTCAGAACTGGAAGCAGGTTGTCAAGGTAAAATCCACCGTAAATAGAGCCGTTAATTCGGTTGTTGGCATAACTTGCTCTTATCTCCTCAATACCTTCCAAAGAGTATTAGCCCTACCTTTTCATTTGAGTTGGCACCACAGTTATTATTTTTTTCTTTTTCTTTTTTGCAGCTGCTGCTGCTCAACTCCAATAACAGGGCAAGTCAGACTTTGATATGCTGGAATATGTAAAAAACAAAAGCAAAGAAAGGCATCTGCCTCAACAGCCTGAGCTTATTGAATGGCAGAGTTTTTCCAAATAAGTATTCATAGGAATGTGAGTTTTTCCCGTCAGTGTGAAGATCTCACTGCTTCCAGGGCCTAAGAGCATCATCACCCAGTCCAAAGAGGAGGAGGAGGAAAATGAGTCCCATAAACTAACCTTTGCTGTTGTACTGCTCCACTAATCAGAACTCAAGCCGCACATTAGGGTATGGGGAACATACAGCTACAAGCAGGACATTAATGGTGAAGGGGGCATAAAGAAGTTTCTTCTTTTTTTAACCTTGCCTTTGCTCTAGCATGTTTGAATTACAATAAAGAGAAATGGCTCTAAAGGACAGTGATGAAAGTGGTAGCAGTTGTGCAGTAAACACTTCCAACCCTCTCTGTAATTCAAGAACAGCCCACAACAGGGATATGCAACCTATGGCTCAAAAAAAAAAAAAAACCAGTCAGCCACCAGACGCTTTGTCTATGGATCCCTCTAGGTTGCTAGCAAGTGACTATTAACAGAGAGTGCAACAGCACACAAAGAGCTAAAAGTATTCCATTTTCAAATCAGTAGTTGCAAGTAAGTGGTGGGTGCCACAAACTTGTCCTTGTCAAGCCCATTAGAAGCTTTGTTTCCTATAATTCTCAGTGGCTGACAGGATGAGAAAAATTACTCCAAAATTATTCAAAGTAGTCTCATGGAAATTACAAGGACAAATGAAGCAATGCGTAACTTGTCCTTTTGATTTCGATGGGGATATTTTGAATAGTTTTCATCTGCAGCGCCCATCCTCTGGGGGAATCCGCTACTAGTGCTCTGTGCTCAGAGCATGGTGCATTTTGGGATGCCCGGAGGCCAAGACGGGTCCTGCCTTAGAGCGATCCGCACTGCACAGACTACAGCTGACCATGTGGGAGCGCGCCTCACACTCCCACCTGTCCCGGAATGCTCGTCTGGGGGGAAGGCAAGGTGTGCAAAGCCTCCCCCCTCACCCAGTAGATCGTGTAAATGGCCCCAGGGTGTGCTTCATTAGCATAGCTGCAGCCACATGAGTAGGATAGGTGGCCCCATCTTGTCCCTTGCACATACTAAAGAAGAAAATGCCCTTCCGAATGTACCATGTTTTCGCTTACCAAGACATCAGCCAATCCCAAACGACTGAGATTAGAGGAAGTGGCTTCCAGGGCAATGGCTGTTTCTTCCAGGCAGATATGAACACCTGCAGCTCTCCTTTCAAACAGGTAAGTGCTGCTGTCAACCCTAAATACAGTCAAATCCCAGATGCACAACACAGCAAAGCACACACAGGCCCACCAGCAAAACACCTGTAGATTTTACCAAAGTTCCCTTCTATCACTGTTTATGTGTGGAAGATAACAGTTTGTGTGTGTGCACTAGAAGTAAAGATATGACACTTGGAGATGGTGGCAGGCTCTTCAACCATCTCTGGCCTCCAGCCAGTGCCTGGCCCCACCAGTGTTGACTCTATTTATGGTTTATGGTTAATATTAACTGAGGGGATTGGGGTGTGAGGCATTGCTTTGCAGTGGTTCCACTCCTACCTTTCAGACAGATTTCAGATGGTGTCCCTTGGAGACTGTTGCTCTTCAAAATGTAAACTTTTATGTGGCGTCACTCAAGGCTCTATACTGTCTCCAATGCTTTTTAACATCTGCATGAAACCACTGGGAGATATCATCAGGAGATTTGGTGCAGGGTGCTATCGGTATGCTGATGACACTCAAATCTATTTCTCCATGTCAATATCATCGGGAGAAGGCATAACCTCCCTAAATGCCTGCCTGGAGACGGTGATGGGCTGAATGAGGGATAACAAATGGATCCAAATAAGAATCCAAATAAGACAAAGGTACTTCCAGGCAAAGCACAAGATGCTGATTATAACATATAAAGCCTTAAACAGCTGAAGCCCTGGGTATTTAAGAGAACGTCTTCTCCATTTAGATCATCTGGAGAGGTTTGTCTACACTTGCTATCAGCTTGCCTGTTGGCTACACAGGGAGTGGCCAAGATTCTGGAATATGCTTTCAGCCTAAATAAGAGCCTCCCCATCTCTGAAAACATTTTTAAATTCTTTACTTATTTTTTCATCCAATATTTTAAACTTGATTGTGGTTTCAAATTGTTTTAAGGTTTTTATTTTTGTCTTACTTTGTTTTATGTTGTTGTAAACCTCTCAGAGATGGAAGTTTGGGATGGTCTACAAATTTTTATATACATCTACATCTACATCTACATATATGTATTTACAAATGTACTCTAAGCACAGGTCGCAGGACACTTGTTCACACCAGCAACTATACATTTACACATAAGTTAGTAAGATAATATGAAGCAGGATACTAAATGACAAAATCTAATACAAAATCCATCTTAAGACAAGTGTATCATTGACCAAAGAAGCTACGAGTGACAAATCTTTGACTAATGGATCTTACATGTGCCAAGGGCTAGTTAAGCTCTAAAATGCTGGACTGGAATATATTTATTGGCATTTCTTTTCGTGAATGCATGTGTGTGTGTGTGTGTGTGTGTGTGTGTGTGTATACACACAATCTATCTATCTGTCTATCTATCTAACATGTTTTTATACCGCCCACAACTTGCGTCTCTAGGCAGTTTACTATTAAAATAATTTAAAATATTAAATCACTATAACAATTAAAATCATTTAAACATTAAAATAATTAACATTAAAATCATTTAAAACCAACATTAAAAATTAAAATAATCAATCTAATTAAAAGCCTGAGTAAATAAATGTTTCTTCAGTGCCTTTTTAAAAGTTGCAAGAGATGGGGAGGCTATTATTTCAACAGGGAGCGCATTCCAAAGTCCAGGGGCAGCAACGGAGAAGGCCCGTCTCCGGGTAGACACCAAACGAGCTGGTGGCAACTGCAGAGGAACCTCTCCAGACAATCTTAACAGGCAGTAGGGCTCATGGTGAAGAAACATTTCTCTTAAATATCCAGGGCCTAGGCTGTTTAGAGCTTTATAGGTAATAACCAGCACCTTGTATTTTGCCTGAAATCGTATCAGCAGCCAGTGTAGTTCTTTCAACACAGGAGTAATATGGTCTCTCCTAGATGACCGAGAGACCAACCAGGCTACCGCATTCTGAACCAGCTGCAGTTTCTGGACTATGTACAAAGGCAGCCCCACATAGAGCACATTGCAGTAATCTAGCCTAGAGGTTACCAGCATATTTACCACAGTTTTGAGATCGTTTATCTCAAGAAACAGACGCGGCTGGTGTATCAGCTGAAGCTCATAAAAAGCAAGGCACCTCTGGCCACCACCTCAACCTGAGACATCAGGGAGAGGTTTGGATCCAGAAGCACCCCCAGACTACATACCTGTTTCTTCCGGGGGAGCGTGACCCCATCCAGAACTGGCAGATCAAAATCATCTCCCAAGTTCCGACCCCACACAATAAGTACCTCTGTCTTATCTGGATTCAACCTCTGCTTGTTATTATTTATTTATTTATTTATTTATTTACATTTTATATCCTGCTCTTCCTCCAAGGAGCTGAGAGTGGTGTCCTACATACTTAGGTTTCTCCTCACAACAACCCTGTGAAGTAGGTTAGGCTGAGAGAGAAGTGACTGGCCCAGAGTCACCCAGCAAGTATCATGGCTGAATGGGGATTTGAACTCGGGTCTCCCCAGTCCTAGTTCAGCACTCTAACCACTATACCACGCTGGCTTATCATTAATCATTATGAAAAAAGTTAGCTGTATGAATGATACTTCGCTGTTATCATATTGAAATCACTGGCTCTTTATCCCTCGTCCAGCCCATTACTGCCTCCAGGCTGGCTTTTAGGGAGATTATGCCTTCTCCAGATGATGTTGACATGGATTTGGGTGTCATCAGCATACTGATGATGTTGACATGCACCAAAGCTCCTGTTGATCTCTCCCAGCGGTTTCATATAGATGTTAAACAACATTGGAAACAATATGGAGCCTTGAGGGACACCATAGGAAAGTTCCAATTTGGAAGAACAACAGTCTCTGAAGGACACCATATGAGGTAGGAGCGGAACCACTGCAAAGCAGGGCCTCCCACCCCCAATCCCCTCAGACATTCCAGAAGGATACTATGGTCAATAGCATCGAAAGCTGCCGAGAGATCCAAAAAGACCAACAGAATCACATTCCCTCTGTCAGTTCCCAACTGGAGATTTTCCATCAGGCTGTCCAAGGCAGTCTCCACCCCATAGTGCTTTTCAATAACAAAATAGTACTCAAAAAGATTTACATAGCAAAAGGAATGAGAGGTTGGTTTCCTGTCCCAAAGGGGTCCACTCATATGAAACACCAGTAATGGCCACTAGGAGGAATGTTGTGCTGAGTTGACTAGGAAGTAACAGTTGCTATCCTTCTGTTAAATAAAAGAGAACCAACACTTTAAAAGGTGTCTCTATGCTCAGTTTGTAAGGGCAAATCCATGTATATCCCTCTTGGAGCTCATAGCAGCATTTCAGTCTTACAGTGATCTTGTGAGTTAAGTTACTGTTTGGCTGCTTAAATCCTATTGACTCCAATGGAATTTAAGCAGCCCAACTAGCTGTGATCCTGAACATATAAGCCAAGCAGAATTTCCAGTGCCAGTGCTCAACACACTAGTTACTTCACACACTGGCTATAAGCAATAGGCCACTGAATGAGTAAGTACATCTATGTGCAACAGAAACTGCAGTAAAAATCTGTGCTGTGAGCTAGGGCAGAGAGAGCATGTCCCCGTGGTTCCACTGGACCTCTCATCAGCTTTTGATATTATTTACCTAGGAATCCTTCTGGTGAGGATGGAGCTTGGGGATTTGGCTCACATACTGTGCAGTGGGTCACCTGTCTAAATGATAGACGTGCCCACTCCTTCTGTGGCTCTTTAAGATGTGGCTTGTGAAGGCAGGCAGGTTCCATGCCTACTAAGGAGTGTGTCCTTAGCTACTCCCATTGGGAATAATTGGGCTAGCAGCAGAAATGCAGGGAGGGTAGGTTCTAGAAGGTAGTGCTGGTGGACTTTTGCTTGATGTCATTGGCTTATGGTATTCTGCAGGGTTCCTTCCTGTGTCTCATAGTATCTAACATATACATCAAACTGCCAGAGAAGATCATCTGGAGATTTGGGGTTCAGTGTCACCAATATCTGGACAATATCCAACTCTGTCTCTTTTCCCATCATATTCCAGAGAGGCTGTGCAATGTAAACAGCTGGGTTTAGCATTGTTACCACAATGTAACTGTATTGCAGGTTGCTGTCATTTAAACAATTGAATAAGAGAGTGTGACCAGTAATGGTTTCCCCTAGGTCAGCCAATGAGTCAGTGTGAGCTGAGATTTGAACCTAGGTCTCTTAGTTAGAGTTGCACTACACTGTTTATTAGCTACACTATATGCTTAAACTGGTGCAAACTCATTCCTCTTCTCAGAGAATCTTGGGAGTTGTAGAACTTGGAGAAGGAGCTAGGGAGCTTTAACAGAATCCTTGGCACCCTCATCAGACTAGATTTCCCAGGTTTCTCTGAGGAAAGCCATGATAAACTATATAAAATTGATGAGCAAAGGTTAACGATATGTTCACTTCTAAGTACCTGCAGGATATATCTTAATTTTAAGACTATGTAACAGTTCCAAATAATACTGAATCTTCTCAATATTCTGTGAAGAAAAGTTAAAATATCTTAGCTTTAGATTCAAGTACCAGGCAGGTGGTTATTGTAATGTGCCTGTATAGCTGTCTTCATATAGTCAGCTATTTATATTTATCAAAGTTCTCGGAAGTTGCACCACAAAGATGAAACAAAGGAATGGATAATGTAATACTGTTGTGTAATACTAATTATATGTTTCGGTCAAATACATTAAGAAAAAAAATTGAGATAATTATGTTGGGTGCGTAGGATTTTAGCCACAACATCTTGGCTAATTTTTACATGGTCTTTACATGACATAAGAGAGTAATTGCACTCTATTATAAATTAGTCACTTACTCAAAGTCAGTTTTGTATGAAAGCTGTTTTGAACTCACGCAAATGTACATTTGTTTCTAATAGAAAAGATAAGGCTTTCTTCTCTACAAGTATCATTCATCATATTGCCCTTGGTTAGGAACATGAGAATGTCCAGGCAAGAATCTATCAAACCAGGCTATCATTTATTTGTCTTCTGCTGTGGCATATTGACTAGTAGCCTATTCAGATCCCCAGGTTTCTTTCCATATCTGCTGAGAAACTAGTCTAATGGGCTTCATTACCCTGAAGTCACTATGACTCCATTGGACCAGAACACAAGGAATGAAAGAGGGGAACTTTAAGTGCCTTATACAAATAATATATTATCACTATTAATAGAGCCAATTATCACTATTAATAGAGCCACTATTAATAGAGCCAAGATTAATAGGGCCAAGATTAGAAGAAGGGGAATGTGGGATACATAAGTTCCACCAAAGATTGTCACATAAGCAGCACTATCTCCTTTGGATAGCAGATCCCAGTGCTATATCAGAAACAAACTCCTTTTTAAACTCCCTTCCACTTCAAAAGTGGTTTTCCATATAGAATGTGGGGTGGGCAGTGGGCTACCATTTGAGAAACAACCCAAAGCTCTCTTGGGTGTGTGGAACTAATTATTAGGGATGTGCCCAAATGTTATTCAGTGCCAGCGGGGGTGGTACTTTAAGGGTGGGGGAAGTGTACTCACCCCTCCTGCCGCATTTCCCCCGCTGGCGCTCCGTTATTTTTAATCCCCTTGGGGTGGCAGCATTCCTCCCTGCTGCCCTGTTTCCCTCATCGGCCAGAAGTAGCGGCCACGCATGTGCCTATTGCGTGTGTGCACATGCCTGTCTGCCATGCACACACACGTGTGTGATGGGCACATGTGTGGTCGCTACTTCTGGCCATTTCCGACCAATGAGGGAAGTGGGGCGGCAGGGAGGAACGCTGCCACCCTGAGGGGCATAAAAATAACAGAGCGCCGGCAGGGGAAATGCGGTGGGAGGGATGAGTACACCCTCCCCCACCCTTAAAGTACCACCCCCACCGGCGCCGAAATGCCAAAGCCCTCCCCAGAGCTGAAACTTTTCAGAGTCCTTTATAATGGCCTCTGAAACGTTTTGGGCTCAAGCTTATATTATAGACTTCTTTCAATTCTGGCCTTTATGTTTACCCACGACAACAGTATATGTGTGATTTAAAAGGCACTTCTTTTGTACTACGAAGATATACTGCCTCTGAATATGGTCTTCCATTTCCCATTATCATGTCTAATAAGCACTAATATATTAATCATTTGCCTAATCAATACCAACCATCAAAAATACTGACCATCATTATATTTGTGGCATGTAATTTGATAAGTTATGCATATGTTGTGTGAAGAACTTGTTTATCCTGAACTGCTAATGGATTTTATTGACCCTGAGTTCTACCACTGAGAGAGAGAGAGAGAGAGAGATATTATTTTATTAATTCAAATTCTCATACAGGAAGCATAAGTCATGCTTCCTGCATTCATGCATATCATTAATTGCTGAAGTGGGGACTCACACAGAGTTGTGTGTACAGGGCGAACATGGGAAAGGTTCAAATCCCCATTCAGATGTTAATACCCAGCTTGGGCCCAAGTTATTTAAGAGAATGCCTTCTTCATTATAAACCCCGCCACCTCTTAAGATCTTCAGGGGAGTTTCGTCTCAGGCCAGTGCCACCAGCAAATCTGATGACAACTCAGATGCAAGTCTTCACTGTAGTTGCCCCGGGGCTGTGGAATGCACTTCCTGGGCGCTTTCCAGATTACCCACTCAACAGCGGCAAAATGCTTCCATTCAGGCAAATCACATTCAAAAGATAAACAGCAAATCTACCAGCAGGGGGAACAGTCTTGCAAAAACTAACTATTGGAGAATACAGCAACCTCTTTATGACAGACATACAACATTATAGCAATAAATCACAGAGATTAAATCCGAATCAGGCATCTGAAATGCCAACGGCACCCTGTTGCCAGCATAGGGACTGTGGTGTCTCAACACAGGAAGCACACTTTGCAGATACGTTGTGACCCCATAGCAGGGTCTTTTACTTTAGTGCTGTAAACCACCTAGAGACTTCAGTAGTGGGCAGTATACAAATATGCTAGCTAGCTAAATAAATAAATAAATAAATATAGGCACAAATACAAGAAGCACAACTGCCTAATGCTCCCTGTTTTTGCACATATCATTAATGTGTGTGGTTACTTCTGATGTCCTTTTTTGGGATGAAAACACATGCAATCAAAACTGTATACATATTCCAACTGTCAGTATACCACAGATTTAAATAATGGCATTATGATACTTGCTGTTTTACTTGCAACCCATTTACTAGTGATTTAGTAATTATTTACTAAATTACTAATTTACCCAATTTACTAATTACTTTAACACTGAATTTGCCTTTAAAAAAAAATCACTATCACATTGTACTGAACTGACATTTTCAGCGAACTTCCATGATGACCCCAAGATTGCTTCCATAGAATTTACTGCCAATTTAGACCCCATCAACCTATATTTGAAGTTGGAATTATATTTACTTTTGTTACAGTTATTATTGGTGAGGCTTGAAGTAATCACACAGTATTTTCTGTATCCTCCCTTTTTGTCCACTGGACTGGGATTATCTCCAAATGCACATATGTATTTAATAATTATGGAACAACCACATTAATATAATAAAATACAGGCAGTTCCCTTCTGTAGCTGTTTATATCTATTTCTTTTGTCTTCCTCCCTCCTCTGCCACCACTCCTATTTCTTTTATAAGTTACTGACAAATACAGCTGGGTTTTCCCCTTTTCCATTTGATTAAATGGAAACTGGATCATGTCCTAACATAGGTATAGATCCAACATAGGGATTTCTTTCAACAAAAAGACTGTAATTGAGCTGTGTTACTGAAATGTTAGATTTTCTATCCAAATGTTGTCTGTCCTAACCCAAATATTTGCATAATCAGAAGTTCATACAAACAGAAATCCTATTTATACAGGACTGTACTGATACCTAAGGGACATGGGCATAGCAAGCTTCCCTGGAGCCCGGGGACAAAGAGCAGGAAGGGGGGACCTATCCCTTGGGGCATGCCCAGCCATGCCTCCTGCATCTGACATCAGATGCAAGGGGAGGGGCAACCAGAGATGGTAAATCCAAGGGCGCTTTACAAAACAGTACTTCTATTCAGAAGGGAAGCAGTAAATGAAGCCCTTATCAAACCCTGCACAGTTGCCAGTGGAGCTGCCGGTTTGTATCCTCCAAACAGAAAGAGCTGCACCCCTCCCTCCCTGCCACTGCAGAAGAGAAAGGGAGCAGATGCATATGCACCTTCCCCGGGCTCTAATTGTTCAGCTCTAATGTAAGAAATATCAGTGGGCAGCGGTGGTGGCAGTAGCGGCGGCGAGGCGGTGGTGGCGGGTCAGGCCCCCAGATCATTGGGAGGCCCCCAGGAGGCAGGAGGCCTCTGCTTGTGGGCCCCTTGTGGACCCCCTAACCCTCCATGCCCAGGAAAATTTGCCCTCCCTTGTCCAATGGACCCTACACCTATGCTAAGGGAAATCTTGATTATCAGAAGTTGCAGACATTAAGGAATTCAATGTTAGGTATTTTTGTCCCAGTTTCAGATGGCTGTATTTTCTTGTCTCAAAATATGTTCAAAATAGCATACTTCGTTTTTCAATTAGAAAAACAGTCAAGATATTCTGTATTACTTGGATGGGCAGAAACGTTTAATTTTAGTGGAACAGTACTCGTTGTAAAATATTACATTCTTTGATATTCCTTCACCTACCAGCTTCATGACTGAATATACCTACCAGCTTCATGCCTGGATATTCATGCATGGATATAAATGTAATAACAACAACAACAACAACAACAACAACAACAAAACAACAACAACAACAACAAAATCCTGCATAAATAGCACTCCTGATTAACCATGCATCTGCTCTACGTATACTGGCTAATATCCTGACTAAGGAAGCACTAGTGCAACAAAAAGTTCAGAATAATAGCATGTCCAGACTCCACCAATGCACTGGAGAAGGGGTGGTTTTTTACAGCCTGCCCTTCCCAGTGAAGCCTTCTGTGCCAAATGAAAATACAGGTGGCCCTTGTTATCGGTGGACTCCATATTCACAGTTTCGTGTATCCACAATTGGATCTTAGACTCAGTTTTGTTATCCATGGGTAGAAAAACAGGCACAATTTGCCTATCTGTGGTTTTGAGTGGCAGAAAATTACCCAGAAATGGCTTCCGATGTCATTTACGGCTGCCATTTTCCAGCAGAGAGCCATTTTGTGACTCTTTTTAAAAAGGGGGTGGTGGATATTTGACCATTTGTGGGGTTTGGGGGACATTGCTGGAGAGCTGGATACCTGGAGAATGATACTGTCTTTCTTATCTTATTTCTGCCCTGCTTGCTTTTTCGGGTTGTTGTTAGGTTCCGATTCGGTTTTATTAGTTTCTATTCCTATTAGGTTCCATCCCCCCATTCCTATTGACTCAAGGTTTCATTATTCACTATTTCCATATTCATCATTTCTGCGAATAACAAGGGCCAGCAGTATGTTCATGAGATGAATGTTCAGGTACATTTTTGGATGGCAAGAGGGCATTGTCAGGAAAAGGAGTTCATATTTAGGGTCTATTTTGGACTATATGAATAAATACATGTTTTCACTAGCACCAAAACATTAATGCTGTGAACATGATGAATGGACAAGCTTATGGAATCACGGATCAATTTCCTCACATTGGAAGTATGTATGAATTAGTAGTTTATTTGCAGGTCAATCCTATGCAATTAGGTAGGCTTAGGTCTATTAAAATCAGTTGGGTTTAAGCACTCCTAACTTGCATAAAACTGAAGTTTTAATTACATCTAGAGCCCTTTCTTATGACCAGTGAGAAAGGACAAGAGGGTTAGTGGGGAGGAAGCTTCAAAAAGCTTACCTCCCTGCAGATGAGCAAGTCCTTCCCTCTGGGCATGATCACCCACCCAGATGATTGCCAGTTGCTCCAAGGGTCAGGGTACCGGACACTTCACCCCCCATGGCCTTGCCCCCTGGAGCTCCCATAATGCACTGTATGATCCCCTTCCCCTCCTCGGAGCCGACCAGGAGCCCTGCAGTCGGCCAGCCATGGCTGCAAGCAGCCACACCACAGCTGGCAGATGATCGAAGGAAAGCGCTTGCCTTTCTAACCTCGTTTTAAAGGGAGGCTCCATAGGCGGGTTTGCTGCTGCGGTACCTCCGAAATCGGGTCTGATCCCGGTGGTACACACATGCATGCAAAACCAGGCTGGGCTGCCTTAGCCTGGTTTTGCACATGTGTGTGAATAGCTTCTTATTCTGCTCAAAGCAAATAAGACCCCAACCCTCCAATCCATATCAGAAAGTCACCAAAGTGTATATCATCCTTCTCTGAAGGTACTTATTTGCACAACATGGTACCTTATCCTTTACAGAGGGGGCCCTTTTGTGAGGCAAGATAAGGTGTTCACCTCAAGCAACAGATTATTGGGGGGCCAGTAGGGTGCTAAGATGTCCCCTACCACCTCACCTGCCTCACTCTGCCTCCCAACACCACTGAAGCAGCTCTTTGCCAAGTGACAGCACCGTGGAGGGGTTTGTGTGTGCCTGAGCACTCACCCACATGCCCAGTCAAGCAGCTATCTTATGTCATCACAAGGGGCGGAGGGAGGAGGAAGTTGAGGAGGGTGCATATCTGAGAGCGGGGGACAACATTTGGCACCCTGCCCCAGGCACACAAGTCTTGGGCCGGCATTGTCCCTTGTGGTCATTATTGTGATCCTTCACATCTTCATAGGCCACCCTCTCTAATCTGAGGAAAACCAGAGAGGAAAAATATCCACATCACCCAAAGACTAGTCATCATGATGACTCTGATACTCTTTCAGAACGGTGACTGTACCCAAGTCATATGTGCAATCAAGGAAACAGATTTGCATAAGGAATGAAATATCCTTAACAGAAACCTTTAAAAAAATTATTATCACTTGCTTGCTTGCTTCCATGCATGCTTGTTGCTTTGTTTTGTTGTTGTTCTTTTGCAGCAAGTGAAACTAAGGAAAGACCTACGCATTCGGAAAATAGCTATTGAACACATGACATTTTATAAAATGTTTATACAGTCAAACAAATGTAGAAGTCAAATGTGGGGCTATATAAGGAATGTACTAGCAAGATGTTATGCTCATGTACATATTCATAACAGTGCATGCAAGAACTCTTTCATTTTAAAATAATTTTTATCAGCAATAAAGCTATTCTCAATACCACTTTAATATTTACTGTGTGATGTCAATTTCTTTGTGTCTAATTTGCTTAATGCTATTTACTTTGGGCCTTTAAAGGTTGACTGCACAAATTGACTACTTGGACAAATATATGTTTTCCTGGAACTAGAGACGCAATCCATCTTACAGCAACATGTATTTATGTGTCCAGTGCCCTGTGTGTGGGCTTCCTTGCATATGCAGGCTTCCTATTCATTTCAATGAGAGTTCAGCTCAGTGTGTACAATGGAAAGTTCACATGGACCTGACCCTTCCTTTGGAATGAACTGGGAAGCTCTTCCAGCCAAGTTGCTGTGTGTCTATCAGACTCCCCATGCTAACATGAGATTCCTGATTATAAGGACTCAACACTACAATCCGGCATCCAACTATGTACACTTAAGTCACATTTGCTTCTATTGGAGCTTGACATGCATCATTGGATGGAGCTTTTCAGAGTAATCCTAAGAAAATACCACAGAGTTCAATGAAACCTGCTTCCTAGTTTCCAGCCTTTTAATTCACCCTTTCCTTCAACTGGGTAGAGTGTTGCATTCAGATGTGGAAAAGCCAAATTCAAATCCCTCCTCAATTATGAGGACAGATGAGTGGCCTCAAGAAATCCACTGTCTCAGCATAGCCTATTCTACCTCTCTAGAGGAAGGATGAGATACAAATGCAATCAAAACCATTTTCAAAAATCATAAGACTAAATGCTTGTCCAACTGTGAGCTCCTTTCCAAGTTTTAGCGAACCTCTGGAAGTTTCAAGGCAGGAAGCAAGCATCCATATACTGTACATGCTCTCACTGGCTCCCTTCACATATGCACATGCATGCAGTGATGTGTGAACCAATTCCCCAAGTGAACATTACAGTCGTGGGCAGGAGCAATTATATGGGTCTTTCTCAACTGATTTACCCCCTTGTCCCAGCATGGCCAGTTTGGTAGCAAAGATCCACACAATCAGTCCCACTCACCTGATTCATAAACTTGCTCTAGTGCCATGTGGTCACATCATAGTTAAACTGCTGCTATTCCAGTGTGTGTGTGTGTGTGTGTGTGTGAGACACATACAGCATGGAGGGAATGATCAAGGCACCACAGCACTCACACCTGACAGTATATAAGAGAACTGAAAATGAATAATGATATAGCCTTTCTAGTTCTATTTCATCAAACATAAGTATGCATTTTTAATACAGATATTCACTGGTAATGAAAACAGCTAAAACAGGGGCGTAACTATAATAGAGCAAGGGGAGACAGTTGTCTGGGGGCCCACTGCCTTGGGGGGCCCCCCAGAGGCAAGTCACATGACTGACTCCCCAAGCCACGCACTCACCCAGGCTTCCTTCAGTTGTAATCATCCTCCGAAGTTGATGTGAGTGTTAAGACCTGGAGCTACCAGAACAGCATGTCTTTCTCTAGTATCATTAAATGACTTGCATCATCCACAATTTACAAAGCCTTTAAAAAAATAATTTAAGATGATGTACTATTGTGGCACATAGGTTTTATCTGTCTGTCTGTCTGTCTGTCTGTCTATCCATCTATAAATTTCACTATGCTTTTTGTTACCACTATTCAGCCTCATTTAAGATGTCTTTATTTCATGAGCTGAACTTCTGTGGGGGGGGGGGCATTTTAAAATCTTGTCTCTGGGCCCACTCCAACCTTGCTACGCCCCTGAGCTAAAAGGAACTGTATAATTCATTGCTATTCCTGTGGTTACGTTAAACCTCACTATTTTTCTCTCCACTGATTCCTACACCTAGTTATCCATAAATTGTCTCTTGCACATGCACAATCATAAAATGCCCCAAATGCCATTAAGATGATACTTTTGTACTCACGTTATTTTCTCTGGTGGTGAAAGAGCACTGCCCAAACTAAGGAACTGCACTTGCTAGACCATCTACTGCAGCATTTCATACATAATGTGAATTCAGGTCTCCCCATAAGCAAGTCCTTTACATTTTTCTTACTGTACCCATTAGTCATCCCTCCTTTGTGCTGTATTTAACCTGTGTGTGTAATTCTGTGTTTGGAAAATACTTTCCATGGTAGTGTTAAACGCATCACAAAGAAGGCCTATTTTATACAACTATGTTGAACTTTTATACAGTACTAATATTTCTCAGTTAAAAATTTTCTTTATCTTTTTAAACCTAACTGTGTGCACTGCCCTGATATTAGAGGAAGGCAGGATTTATAGGCAGACATACAGATAATGCCTCAAATAAATAAATAAATAGATTTATTTTTAATGCCTGTAGTTACATACAATTCAAAAGTATGTTCCAAAGCAGTTATATTTCCTAATCAAAGGTTCTGAGAACAGAAAGAGAAGGGAAATAGACAATAATAAGGGCATTTGCTTTAGGATAAAGAAAAGTTGCTAAGCTAGTTTTACTTTTATGTTTGCCTCCTTCATCTGATATTTTATTCTGAAAAGAAATACATCACCATGAAATCAATATTGCAGTTTAAGCTACTCTACTACTTATTTTCTACAATCAAAAAGTGCATATTCCTCTCACTGTGTCCCTTGATACAAAATAACTCTTCACCACCAATGCAGCACATGATCAGACTAAAAACTCTGGGTTAATATGAAACCTCAAAACAAAGATTTAGATTAAAATACTGGTCAGGTGTATACTTTAATTATAAACACATGGGCTATGTCTTCAGTACATTCAATATCATATTCTAAACTCAAACATAGACATAAAAATAATATAATGCATATAAGACAGTTTAAACATGTCTTAAATGTGCTTATTCATCTTAAATTGTGTAGTTTCACTTTAAAACATATAGCAAGGTACTGTAGAAAGTACTGTTATTTTATGGGGGGTAATCTCAATAAACTGCTTTGAAATGATTCTGGACAAACTTCAGCTAAAGCCCACAGAAGTATTCAGATTTAAACTCTGAAGATACTGTTTCACTTCATTTAACCACAAAAACAAAAAATCCAGAGTATGGGTTTGAAGTCTTTGCTGCCAATGAAAAGTGGATATTTTGCTTAAGAACAGAGTAATAACTGAGCAAGGTCACTGAGGGTCAATAACTGAGCAAGGTCATTGCATTACATTTACCCTGTGTCAGTCCATCACAGAGAATCTTTGGAGCAATTTCACAGTTTACAGACTATAACCACCCCTGGTATGAAGGCAATTGGGTGGCAACTGCAGAAAAACATAAGCCCAGTTTGGGGCTGACCAGTGTCTATTCAGACCATGTAAAAGTCTCCATCACTAGAAGCAGAAAATCAATTGATAGATTTAGGAATGATCAATGACAATAGTGTGATCCATAGGCCTGATTTCAATGCACTTACTTAAATATTGTCATTTAATTTGACTTTCCCCCCCTCCAATTCTTCCTGCGTATCCGATTCTGCCCTTTTCTATCAGGGCGAACAGTATGTAAGTAAATCAAATTACGTAAAGAGGGCAGATATTAACTGTAAACAACCCAGTATATCTTTTTAAAAAAAATAAAAATATGTATGTTCGTTTCCTACTGGTAGAGTCAGTGGTTGCAATCCTGCACACAGTTGGGATACTTGAAACCCCCTGATTTCAATATAGTTTTTGCTGCCGGTGTGCAGGATTGCAGCCAAAGCTTTAATTAGAGCTTTTGAAAAGCCTCTGATAAAAAGATCTTAGTTGCGTTTTCCAAGAAAGTTTGAGACTTTTGTCATTAAGTTGAAGTCTAGTTCATACTTGTGCAACTATATTTTACCTTTAGTGGCAGAAGTATTCACTTAAACCTAACAAGATTTAAAAAAAAAAAAAGGCTTACCTCATTTAGCTGCTGTTCTGTTAGGGAAATCCTTTAACTGAAGCACTGAAAAAGACTGATCAGGCTATGCCAGATGTTAGGTAAACATAGGTGGCAGGCTATCACTTCAAAAAAAACACCCGTAGCAGTGAAGATAAATGGATGTGATATTAATTTTAAAACATTTTTTAGAATGTTTAGCTAGCCAATTGTAAAAGTCCTTAGGTCACTTCCTATTATTCTGATTGGGTCTTCTAAAATTAAACTTGTAAAAACCCCACAGGGATTGCAAACATTTGCATACAGCCAACTCACACCTTCGCGCACAAACAAAACAAGTCTAACCAGGTTACACTTGCCTCCCGAGAACAAAAGAGAAAGAGCCCTGTTAATGGATGAGGCATTGGTTTCTCTGAATGTTTTTTTTTTAAAGACTATCCCTGTTCCCCCCCCCTCAAAGACAGGTTATTTCAGGTAGAGAGTAAAATATAGTTTAGAAGAGAGAGAAGCAAACTCCAGAAATGTGGCCATCATTTCAGACCAGCTGAAATCGGCTTGGGGAAAGATTAAGAGACAGAAATGACTTGAATGGAACAGATTTGAATATTGGCAGTAAGTTGAAGGAAATGTTACAAAAGTAAAGGATTATCTTTCTTATGCTTGGTATTCATTTACCTTCATTGCACTAAATCGGATTGTACACATATAAGAGAATTTGCCTCTGCACATGTCCTCTCCACATATTATTTTGTTGTGTACACATACATGAATGGTGGAAAACAGGAGTAAATCTTGGCATACCTGCATAAGGAGTAACCCCAGATGTGGCAATCAGCATACATACAAGCAACCAGAATGAGTGAGCTTGGCTTGCTTCAGTATCCATGCTGCCTTTCAGAGTCTATCAAATACCTGCTATTTATTCAGAAGAAAGCTGGGCCAGTTTAAACAGCCCAATGGAATTACAGCAGGAAACATGTTTCCCAACATATATGACCAACAAGCAGCTGTACAGGAAGCATGCCCTTCAGTTGCACATAGCACTAGCTGTGCCTTTGCTTCCATGAAGAAGAATGGGAGAGAGTCATGTGCTAGGGATGTGCAAACAAGTTCGGAACCGAACTGGGTTGAAGTCAAACCAGTTCGGTTCAAAGGTTCAGGGTTGAGCCAAATCACCCCCAGTTTGGCTCAATTGCGGACCAAATGCCTCCCCCCGGCCCATTTTGGGGGGGTTGAGATCAAAAAATTTTCCTTTAATTTTTTTAAAACTTACCCCTTCCAGGGGGATTATCTGAAGTGGCGGCGGGGGGGGGAGGAAGGTGTCTGCAGAGGTCATCCGCGCGCCCCACCAGCCTTCCCTCTTTCAAAAGTGGCCCCATTCAGCTGTTCTTGGGTCCGTTTGGGCCTTTCCCCCATTAGTGTGGTGGCCATTTTGGAGGCTGCTGCACCAGCACAATGGGCCTCTGCATGGCTTGGGCATGACCAATTAAAAAGGAAAAAAATTCATTTGCGAACCCCCCCTGGACCACAGTGAACTAGGGGGGGTTGAAGGGGTGCCGGACCGAACTGGCGTGGTCTGGTTGGGGTCCGGTTTGGATTCGAACCAGACTGGACCAGCTGGTTCTGTGCACACCTATGGAGTGCGGAGGTCCTGCATTCCAGCTGACTCTGACATCAAATGCAGCAGCAAGTATTTCCTCCACAAATTGAGGAAACCATTTGGGAGCAAACTGTGGCTCAGCCTCTGCCTCACCAACTTATCTGGATAAGAGAAAACAGCAAGAATGTCAAAATCTTAGAATCTTACCTTTGAATCCAGGAGCAACATTTGTTAAATTAATAGTACTGGGATATACAGCAGCATAAACACCTAGGTTTGCAAGGTCTCAGTGACATCACAGCAGCTGAACCAATAGCAGCAAGAAATCTTGTGACACCTTGGTGTGCAGCAGATGTGGGGTATCATTTTGCAGAGTAGAATGGGAAAGGGAAGTTGCACCTTCCTGTATTTCAGACTATTCGTCTGCAACATTCTTCAAGCATCTATATTTCTGGCTATTATGAGGTATAAAAGTAACCACAATAAATGTTCTTCAAATACACTGGCTGACATTCTGCAGAAAGTTGCGCTATGTTCACATTGAACCATAACATTTGTGCAGTTGTGTAAGAATGCACTTGCACAATCACAAAAATTGTGCACTGTTGTGCAACAGTACAGCCATTGGTGGCTGTACTGTTGCACAATGTGTTCACAATTTTACAAGAGCACTCTTGCGCAACTGCATGAGCATTAAATTGCATTGTGAATGTAACATTGTACAGTATGTCAGCCACTGCTTTTTAAATCTTAATTCCGACTATATCCCAAAGCAGACTTTGAACTGTGCTATGTATCTTGCTCCCTTTTCTGAATTCTCTGAGCTTTTCTTCCAAAATGGTACCCCTACATCTGACTTGCTATTGTCACAGAGGTCTCGCAAACCTAGTTTGGGCAGCTGACTCAGCACCGGCCCACTGTGACTTCTGGCCAAGCAATGGCATGAAGAAGGGATTGGGAAAGCTAGAAGCTCGGAGGCTCATGAATGAGCTCATATAAAGCAAGGAGGGTGCAGGATGATTGCAAGAGAGGTCCAATAAACGTGGAGCCCATCAAATTGATGAGCTGTTATACCTAATATAAAAACCATACAGTTGCTCATTTCTATTAAGGAGAAGCACACACAGCTATGTAAGAAAGATCTAGTGATTTCAATGAGACTTGGATCATGCCCTGCAAAATCTCAATTCTTCACATGACATTATATTTAGCTACATAACTACAAACACTCCCCGAGTTACAAACACCCATACCCTGCTTCTCCTACCATGCTGGTAGTCATGTGAACAAGTCTATAGTCTGCCATTTTGTTGCCCATTCATCCAGTTTGGAAAGACCTTTCTGGAGCTCTTCAGAGTCCACCTGGTTTTTCACCATCCTGAATAATTTGGTATTATCTGCATGTGAACTTGCTCACTTCACTGTTCGCCCCAACTCCAAATTAATGTGAACAAGTTAAAAATACATGTTTCCAATATGTCTTTGGAAATCCCAATATAGAACTTTGGGGGACCCTCACTTTTTCACTTCTCTCCATTGTGAAAAATTTCCCTTTAATTCTTAGTCTAATTTCCTGTTTTTTAACCAGTCAATAAGGACTCATCCTTTTATTTCATGACTGCTGAGTTTACTTAGGATGTCACTGCCATTCACATACTTGTTGACATGCTCAAATAATTCTAAAAAGTTAGTGAGACAGGACTTTCCTTTGCAGAGGACATGATGATCCCTCTTCAACAACACTTGTTCTTGTACATGCTTGATAATGTTACAAGAGTTATAATAATCACTGGCATGATGCTCAGTTCTAGCATTTCTGTTAGGGCTTGCAGCACTGCTGCTGCAGACTTGGAAGCAGCAGTGCCGTTGTAGAGAACTACTGTTAGCACTATCAGCATTACCAGAGGTTCCCCCCAGTTTTTCTCCAGTAGTGCTACTGTTGGTTCTCTGCAGCCGGGTCTGCAGTAGCAGTGCTGCGAGTTCTAACAGAGACGTTTGAACTGTGAATCATTTTGGCAATTAATAATAATAACTATCCACATGTTGGGCGGTAATACCAGGAAAGAAGGGCTCCACTTTCAGAGAGAGGCTGAAGAATAGCGGAGGAGCAGGCTCATTCTGCAGCCCAGTGCAAATGGGAGAGAATGGAGACCTGACTTTTCATTTATCTCTCCTCCCTGGAAAAGCCCTTTCCATTTACACAAATAGTTTCTTGAGGGCACTGGCAGCTGGTGAGCCCTGAGTCCACGGGTGGGGACAATGAGAAAGGGCACAGAGCACTTTTAAATAGGTGAACTGCCGCCGGTGGGGCGGGTCTAGGGCCCAACTCAGCATCCGATGCACTCAACAGAGCACAGGTCTGACTGAGTGAGCAGGATGCTGCGTTGGGCACCAGGTCTGCCCCACCAGTGGTGAATTTGCCAATTTTAAATTACTCCATTCCCTTTCTCACTGGCCCCTCTGCCTCAGGGCCCACTGGCCACCACTGCCTAAGGACTGTGCAGCCTTTGCCACAGCTGCTTTCCAGCCTTCTCATGAAGGCTGCACAACATGTGAGGATGATGATGATGATATAGAGGGTTCAGTGTGTTTTACATAATTTTCTTGCAGTCCTTCCAAAAACAGTATAAGTTGTTCAGTATTATTATCCCCGTATTGCAGGTTGAGAGTGGGGCAGGGGCTGAAATTCAGAGGCATTTTCTTGCCTAAGATGACCTCTTCAGTTCAAGAAAAAGATTCCTTCCTGATTCCTTCCTCAGTCTCTTAGCCAGGATGTTACACCAGCCCTCACAGGGTATTATTGTTTGTTCCACATTAATGCATAGAATATACAGCTTTTCAGCCACAAAAATGTTCACAACGCATTTTATATAGCAAAACAAGTGAGATGCCAAAGAAGCTCACAATTTTAAATGAAGGACAAAGGAAACCCAATCAGCAGCCACTGGGAGGGGCACTATACTAGGCTGAATAGGAACAGCTGTCCTCCCACTGCTAAGTACGAGAGCCACCATTTTAAAAGATGTGTCTCCTTGACCAGTCAGCAGGGGTATACAATCACAATGTCACATTCCTGAAACTGGTTTTCTGCAGGCCTAGCTCTAGCTATTTGGGCACTCTTGGTATCAGTCCAGATCTACGCCTAGTCCTTCTCTTCTTCCTTAGAGACATTTTTTCTCTTCCCACCAAGGTAGCCCCAAAGATTGTGTGACCCTTTGAACCAGGAAGCCATCTTCTCATTCCTTTTGCTTTGTAAGAGGAATTTTCACATTCTGCAGACGTGACATATAACATCTTTTAAAATAATAAACAAGAAATAATTTATTCCGCTATTCAGGGGACAGTCATGGTGGGCATCTAGAGGAGGGCTTTTGTGAGTTTTTGTGCTTTTGAATGTCCATGTAGTACATGCTGTTATAGGTGTCAAGCTCACTGAAAGTGATCAAAGATCACTGAAAAGCACATTTTCTGTGGTTGCTGGGAAACACTACCGCTACTGGTTGCTAGGAAAGAAATTAGAGGTTTGGCTGGTTGGTTATAGTTAAAGAACAGTAGAATCACAAGAGCTATTGGATATGGCAGGGGTTCCCAACCTGTTATACTATAGATGTTGCTGAACTACAACTCCCATTATCCACAGCTATGATTTATTGTGGCTGGGGACGATGGGCATTGTAGTACAGCAACAATACCACAGGTCAACAATACCACAGGGTTGGGTAGCTCAGCTACCTATGGTACCCGATAGTAGGAGTACCAGAGATGTTTGACTGCCGGCAGGAGCCAAGGTACAATTTCTAAAATGAATAGCTTACATATCAATAGATGGGCTGGTCCTGTCTGTGAGGCAAATGCCATGAGGAATATCGGCATGGGTTGTTGAGGGTAGCCCTATATATTATGATTGTTTTCTGTACCACTGCCTTCATACAGGCTGCAGACACAGAGAAGTCGCTAAACACAGGGAAAGAAATCATCAGTTTGGTATCTTGCACTAGCATTTGGTTACACAGCTATATAAAATGGAGTAGGTCATATGGTAGATAAAAGCGTGCCCAGCTGTTGGGCTCCACTGCATTACACTTGCTATCTTCTGTCCCCTTTTTACACTGATCCCATGCCATTCTAGGGAAGTATCATGTCAAACAGTGATTCATTTGCTCCAAGACATGCCACTTTGGAGTTGCATCACTTGAGGGTATAGCACTGAAACAACAAGCTTGCTTCCATCCAGAAGTAGGTCAAGAATACATAAGCTTCATACCATGGGGCAATAATATTCTGTAATCAAATGTGCCAGCAATTGATATGCCAGTAAATATGTTCAGTTAATGACAAACAACTCAGCATTCAGTAACCCATGCTGAATGATCAGAGAGTTCTATTAACATGGGAAGAAGAAAAACATAAGCAGAGAGGTGGAAGGATAAACTTATTTCTTAATCCAAACCAAACAAACAACCACCCCACCATAAGTTCACCTTTTAGTGCACTCTCTGCTGCAAGGTCACCATCTCTTCCTTCATCCTACTCACAAGGGCTATGCACATGATTATCAAAATGAAGGTAGGCAGCATGCAGCCCAGGTTTGCAGGCTCGTAAGAACCCATGCAAACCCCAAGGTCGCTCAAATGTCGCTAGCCTAGATCTTATACCTTGTTCTTTACTGAGGGAGGACAAAAATAGGAGCTGTCCTATCTCAGTGTGTTGAACATATGGGTACATTCGCAATTTCTAGAAGTAACCGAGAGCAAGCAGCCATGTTTATAATAGAGAGCTGTGGCTACAGGGGTGTGCATCTGTGAATATGCTGCTCTGCAGAGCACACTCTATAGTCCTTTGCTAACAATGCCTCCAGTAGGGCTGGTCCTGCCTCTTGCCTTTTGTGGCCAGCCAGGCTGATGATGCAATGAGGGCTGTCTGTCTCCTGGCAATGCAAAGCATGATGGGACCTCCCACCCATAGCTCTCATTTGCCACAGTGGAGACCACGTCTGCTGTGATCATCTGGGTGCTGCATTTGTAGAGCCAAACAGAGGGAAACAGGATAGAAGCTCTTTATTCCCTCCTCCAACCATCCCCATATGATTGTGTTCAATACCCTACAGAATCATAGCGCTGGAGAGGCCTTGTGGGCCATCTAGTCAAGATCCTTGCTTGATGCTAGTGCATTCCCAACAGATGACCCAACTTCTGCTGGAAGACTTCCAGTGAGAGAAAGCCCACCCATGCCCTATGTAATTGTCAACATTTCTTATTCCATTCAAATAAAATCTACTCCTCTGTAGCTTAAACCTATTGATCTAATCCTTCCCTCTGGAGCAGTAGAGAACAAGAGTTTTCATCTTCGATTTGATAGTTCTTTGGGTATGAGTACTATCACGTCTCTGTTCAGTTTTGTCTTCTCCAAGATAAACATACCCAGTTCTTTCAACCTTATCTCAAAAGGCTTGAATTCCAAAACCTATTATCTAATAGGGATGTGCAAAAAATTTCGGGCACAGAACGATCTGTGCCCGAAACGAACAATTTCGGGTGATTCGGGGCCGAACCGAATCACCCCCGATGGCGCCTGAATTTTTTTGGGCACGAGCCGAATCACCCGAATTTCGGGCATGAAAAATTCGGGTGATTCGGTTCATGGTTGATTTTTGGCGATTTTTTAAAGTTTTAGTGACTTTGGGGCAGTTCGGGGGCATAGCATGGGATTTGGGCAAAAGGAGTGGGGTGGGGTGGTAGTGCCTAATGGGTGCAGGCTACCACCCCAATTTCAGGGGGATTGGGCAAAGGGCTGATTTTTGGTAAATTTCTGAAAATTTCATGTCTTTGGGGCAGATTGGGGCATATTGGGGCAGAAAGTGGGGGCTGGGGCAGAATAGTGGGGTGGGGTGGTAGTGCCTCATGGGTGCAGGCTACCACCCCAATTTCAGGGGGTTTGGACAAAGGGGTGATTTTTTGAGAATTTTTGAAGTTTTGGTGACTTTGGGGCAGTTTGGGGGCAGAAAGTGGATCTGCCCCAAAATAGTGGGGTGGAGTGGTAGTGAAGTGTGAATTCTCATTCTATCATAGCAAATGAGATTTTTTTCAATTAAACAACTCTCATGACCCCACTTTCACTTTTTCACACTTTCCTTTACTGTGAATAATATGAGGAAGTAATCAATTTAGCACACTTCACCTTATGAAGACAAACCTCATACAAATAAATTCACCATAATTCACCCCTCTGCCCAATCACTCTTAAATTGGGGATGGGTGGTAGCCTCCAGCCATCAGGCACTATCTACCAGCCCACCCCACTCCTTTGGGGCAGATCCACTTTCTGCCCCCAATCTGCCCCAAAGACACCCAAACTTCAAAAATTCTCAAAAAATCAGCCCTCTGCCCAATCCCCCTGAAATTGGTGTGGTAGCCTCCACCCATGAGGCACTACCACCCCACCCCACTATTTTGGGGCAGATCCACTTTCTGCCCCCAAACTGCCCCAAAGTCACCAAAACTTCAAAAATTCTCAAAAAATCACCCCTTTGTCCAAACCCCCTGAAATTGGGGTGGTAGCCTGCACCCATGAGGCACTACCACCACACCCCACTATTCTGCCCCAGCCCCCACTTTCTGCCCCAATATGCCCCAATCTGCCCCAAAGACATGAAATTTTCAGAAATTTACCAAAAATCAGCCCTTTGCCCAATCCCCCTGAAATTGGGGTGGTAGCCTGCACCCATTAGGCACTACCACCCCACCCCACTCCTTTTGCCCAAATCCCATGCTATGCCCCCGAACTGCCCCAAAGTCACTAAAACTTTAAAAATTCACAAAAAATCAGGACTTTGCCCAATCCCCCTGAAATTGGGGTAGTAGACTCTACCCATTGGGCACTACCACCCCACCCCAAAATTTTGCCCCTGGGCCCCTTTTTACCCCCCCGAATCGATTCGGATTCGGATTCGGATTAAATCCGAATCCGAACCGAATCAAGGGTGATTCGGGTGACCCAGATTCGGGCACAAAACAGAACGGGGGTGATTCGGCTCGGGTCCGAGCCGAATCACCCGAAAATCCGAATTGCACACCCCTATTATCTAACTCTCCCTTCTGTTTTTACTTTTATTCTCTCTTTTTGTGATTGTAATATCTCAAAGTAAGGTTATCAGTTCTATTCTATAAAAAACTAAGTGCACTTATGTTCAATGTTCCAAACTCAAGACAATGGAAATGGATATGGAAAGAGAAAGACTAGAGGTGGAGCAGAGGAAAGCTGAATTAGCCAATGGTGTGGATGGTGTGGATTAATAAAGGGATTGTTCCACAACCAACTGCCCCAATAGCACTGGGGGCGGTGGGAGAGGTTTCCTGAATATAAAGAGAGAAAGAAGTGGATGCATATCTGACCAATTTTGAAAGAACACGTATCAGTTATAAAATATCTGAGGCACAGTACATGTATTATTTGAGACCACGTTGGCCGTGTCTGCTGAGATGAAGGTGGAAGAAATGGACAACTACCAGCTTTTCCAGTGGAGAGTAATTCCAGGTTGGGATTAACCCCTGAAAATGCCTGCTGGAAGTTCTGTAGCCTCCAGAAGAAGTTCAATGAGACCTACCAGGCCTTTGCTTATCAGTTGAGGTGGACCAATGAGGTGCGGATGGAGAGAGCAGGGCGGAAAACCTTGGAAGACTTGGTGGACCTTATACAAGTTGAGCAGTTCCTTATGCAACTTCCAGCCTCCCTAACTCCCTGGGGATCCTGGTGTGGAAGTTTATCAATGAACATTCTAATAACTGGGACCTAATGCTGTCCCAGCTGTTGTTTGCATACAGGGCTGTACTGTATGCCAGCCTTGGATTCTCCACCTTCAAGGGAAGTCCAGAGCCCACTCAAGTTAATCCATCACCAGGAAGGAGGAGGAGGAACTCCCATCATGGTCAACAGCCTTCACTTTGAGAACCAGAACACCATTCAAGAGACTTTACAGCTCACTCACAAAAATCTCTGTGAGATTTTTGTGAAAATCACAAAAGGAACAAAAGGCCTGGTATGATGAGCTGGGGGATCAAGTACTGGTTCTCTGATCATTTCACACTAAAACAGGCAATGTAAGACAAGGGCCTTGTTGCGGGGAAAACCTCTAGAATCTAGCCTTCCTGTTTGATTCAGCCACTGCCTTTCATCCTCCTATCGTGGATAGGGAATGGGGCGTCTTGCCAGAACCAAAGAGGATTAGGCTCAATTCTCGCCGATATACTTGCTGTCTAACTGAATGGAGTCAAACAACAAGGGTGCGTTGCTCAAAATAGCTTTTATTTCATGTCATGAAAGGCACAAGTATCATCAGAGAGCATCTGGCTGATACTGCGCACCTGAGCCATACAGCTGGCTAGTTTTTATAGGTCTCAAACATACAAGCATATCAACAAAGCCATTAATACGTTATTAGTTATTAAACTTACATATTTCAGAGGTGTCATCTAGAGCCTGAGAAGATGAGTTACTACCTGGCTTTTATGACAACTTTAATCCCTATGGTATCTCTTCGTACCAGCAAGACCCTCTTTCTGCTTACTGGGGAATTTAGCTAATGGCCTGTGTTTGACCACTCCTGGTACCTGTTATCTCTGGTGGGCTTCTCAACCCACATTCTTGAGAGGGGGCAGAGGCGTAACTAGGGAAAATGGCACCCGGGGCAAGCACTGAAATTGTGCACCCCCCGCCGCCCCGCGCCCCCCAGCATACATCTGACTGACACACATGTTTCAGAAAACTTTTATTTTAAAAATTTAAAACATTACAAAAATTACCAAAAATTTCAAAATGCGATAAATAACCAAAAATGCAAACTCTCCCTCCAAGTAGCCCAGAGTGGTGCACTACATACTTAGGTTTTCCTCACAAGCAACAACCCTGTGGAGTTGGCCTGTATCTCAAACAACAGAATTATGATGCAATGATGATACACACCACATTATACTTAGGTTTTTCCTCACAAGCAACAACCCTGTGGAGTTGGCTTGTATCTCAAACAACAGAATTATGATGCAATGATTGATGATACACACCACATTATACTTAGGTTTTTCCTCACAAGCAAGAGACAATCTCCAAAGGTCCTGCCATATAACCCCCTCCCCCATTTTTCTTGCCAAACTTTGTGTCTTTAGCAGGATACCACAGGCACTTGTTAAAGCTAACACTGCAGGTTTTTCTGAGATGGAGCTGTTATAGGAGCACTTCAGCGTAAACTGAGATCACAAGGCAAGCTTTCAGAGTGCAAAAACGAGCATGCCAGCAAGCAGAACTCATGGTAAAACTCTCTTGAAACACCTTGTAACAATGCACAGGCAGCTATGTTACACTGCTTGAGTCAACTCACACTGCTGTACTACCCAGGCTGTGGGAACTGACTCTCAGTTCCATATACATGCATGCATTTAAGATTGAGTGCCAAAGAATCTTTATGATTCTTTTTCTTTCTTTTGGGGCGGAGAGAGGAGCGTATAATGCAAACATTAACACCTGTTAGGCACCTGAGACCATAGTTGGGCAGCTAAATAAAAGCCTGATTCTTTAATATGTTTTCCCCCCCACATGTGGCTTCTGTAGTTTTTGCAACTCATTCTCACCCTGACACTTGGTCTGCTGCTTCCACCCGCCCGTCGCCGAATCCTTTCTTCTGTGCCAGGTGTCCATGTGTGTCCTCGTCGTCCTGCCTGCGCCTGCTGCAGTGCAGCCCCAGCAACGACGCTTTCCTCCGCAACGGCGACCGCGCCACCACGTGCAGGCAAACAGAGGAGGACGGACGCACCGCACGCATGCACAGCGCGACTCGGCACGCTGGCCGAGTCGCGCATGCATGCGTCACTGACTAGAGACCCTCTGGCTGGCAAGCCACTAGAGGGCCTCTTTCTGGCTGTTCCAGACTAAGCGAGCGACGGAGCGAGCAAGCCTCAGCCAAGGGCAGGTGCAGTGAGCAGCGTGAAAGGCGCCCACCGCCAAGCCAGGCCACTGACTGGCCGCAAGCAAAGCAATGGGGGGGCATGGGAGGGCAGGAGCAGTGAGCAGCATTAAAGGCGCCCGCCGCCGCCAAGCCAGGCCACTGACTGGCTGCCAGCAAAGCAAGGGGGGGGCACGGGCGGCGTGGAAGGGACCGCTCGTGGGGGAGGGGGTGCCAACATGCTCCCTTGACTGCTGCAGTGCTGCTGCACTGAGCAGGAGAAATTTGCATTTAAATTTTTTTAAAAAAAGTTTTGGTCATGGCGGCGCCCCCCCACGTGACCCAAAAAGATGGCGCCCGGGGCACGTGCCCCCCTGCCCCCCTATAGTTACGCCTCTGAGAGGGGGCCTCCTGCTCTTGACTTTGGCCTCTGTTACTGAGAGGCTTCTCAACTCTGAGCAACCTGCTGGCTCTATACTCCATTAGGGATATGAACCAAACTTTCCTGAATTATACTTTGATACATACTTTTATATACTTATTTGTAGGCCTGGATTAAACAATTTGTTATCAGCCTTACCAGATTAAGGAGAAACTGGGAACCACGAACTATTTGGTTGAGTTTCCAGGAACCCACCTTAAACCAATAATTTATCATATAAACACCCTTAAACCGTATTTCATCTGGGAAGCTATGGTGTTCAATATCAATGTCTATGCCCTGGAGAAATTGCACCAGTAATTATGGGGTCAGAAGTTCAAACTGTGCACAGATCATGCTGCCCTTCAATGGTTGCAGGAAGCATAGCACAAAAAGAAAAGATAAAAGTGGATTGGAGCCTGGTGCTTCAAGAGTTTGATTTCAAAGTAGAATACATCAGGGGGGGAACTAACACTGTTGCCGATGCTTTATTGAGGGGACCTTTTGAGGATGGAACCTGAGACAGGAAAATTATACCTAAAGCTAAAAAAATTACCCTTGCATAGTTGATTCAGTGGGCTTGACTTATCTATGACTTTTTATTGTTCTTAACCATTCTTTCTCCTTAGCTTGCATCTAAGTGGAATAAGTAACTAGGTTCATTTATCTCCAGTTAGAGGCATTGGGTAAACCTGTAGTAATTTGTTACCCTGACTTGATGCAGATCGTGAACACCTCTCACTACTGGGTCTGGTTTTAAGCGGGGTTGGGGGGGTGTAGTGATAGTCAGGCCTGAGGGAGGACTAGGCCTCAATCAGAGTAACTGCTTGGAGGATGGGCTTCTCCAAATAATGAACAAAACCTGGGAGAATAAAATCCTTGTGGCCCAATCAAGAGTGAGGAGCAGGGTGTACTGGACAACAGCCTATAGAGGAGTAGGGGAGAGGTGTGTTAGAGTTAAGTTCTTCCCTGGAAGCCTCTGTGGTCTGATCAGCAACTACTGCAGGAAAGGGGGAGACTAACCGCTGTGGGCTAGCAATCAGCTTATAGTTCCTTCCCTGGAAGTACTGTAAATAGGTAGAATAAGGGCCAGTTTAGCTAGATCCATCAGGGGATTTATTTTTGTTTACGTCCTTGCATCTGACTGCATGGTTCTTGTATTTCCTGGGGAAGAATTTTACTTGAATGGAAGCAGCGATTGTGATGCCTCTATAGTTTTCCTTTTCATCCAATTATTAATAATTCCTTGTTGTTGTTAGAGTTTCACTCCTTATTGGGTCCTCACATGCTCCTGAATGCCCAAGTCTGCTCAAGCCTTTCTTGTATGGAGGGGTTCTCCACTTTACTCTCCCAGAATACTCCCTTGGAAAGATGAATCTGCTCATATTAAAAAGTGAATGGTGGCAGCAGCCTACTCCTCTCAGGAAGAGGAGGGATTTTGTATCCCACCCCCACTTTTGATCTTTAAAGGAATATAATGACTCCTTAACACAGAAAGAAAGGGAAAGAGCAGAAAATCCAGGTGATGCATCAGAATATGGCTAGGAGCCTGGAGGAGGATAAAGTGTATTGGTTTTAACAGTTTTCAAGGATAATATAGGTCAAACTCTGGGGTGCTCTTATGGCTGGACTTCAGGGCTGAAGTCCAGGACCTCCACATCTCCTGGGGCCCCCCAAATCCTCTTTATTCTGGGTGGTGTGGTCACCCGGCCGAGGATGATGATGCTTAATTTTCAGCAGAGGGGGGCCTCCAAAGCCCCTTAGGTCCAAGCTCCAAAATTACCTAGGTGCACCTCTGGTCAAACCACAGCCTCACTCCTACCAGACCTCAGCCTCTGCTGGGGTAGCACAGTGACAAAGAAACACTGCTAGACATCAGGATCACCAGGCAGCCTTATGCAAAGCCTCAATCTCAACCCATCCCTCCCCATCTGCAAAATGGAGATAATAATTAGCTTGCAAGCTGTTGTAATGATTACAATATATATGAAGCACTCTGGATACTTAAAAACATTATACAAATGCTGTTTGTTTGATTGTTTGTTTGGCATATTTCTATACCATCCAGAACTTGCATCTCTGGGCAGCTTACAATTAAAATCATGTAAACCTTAAAATAATTTAAACAATTAAAATCATTTAGACATTAAAATCATTTAAAACCCAACATTAAAAGTATTAAAACTATAAATCTAATTAAAAGCCTGGATGAATAAATATGCCTTCAGCACCTTTTAAAATGTTCCCAGAGATGGGGAGGCTCTTATGTCAACAGGAAATTTATTACCTCTGACCAAGCACTGAGACCTTCTTGGGCTCCTCCATTCTCTTTCTCTCTCACATTTTTAATGTATTTAAGAGAACGTTTTCTTCATGTACCCTGCTGCCTATTAAGATCATCAGGGGAGGTCAGGCTGCGGTTGCCACCATCTTGGTTAGAAATGCGCACAGAACCAGCAGGAGCTGGTTCAAAAGTGGAGGGGACAACTTTAAGGGCAGGGGTGCACTTTCCTCTCCCTCCGCTTTCTCTCCCGCCGGCACTCCATTTGTAAAGTCCTCGTTGGGGTGGCATCATACCTCCCT
The DNA here is from genome assembly GCF_027244095.1 of Hemicordylus capensis. Lineage (NCBI taxonomy): Eukaryota > Metazoa > Chordata > Lepidosauria > Squamata > Cordylidae > Hemicordylus > Hemicordylus capensis. The sequence goes on from NC_069657.1 coordinate 96,626,116, forward strand.
GCCGCCCCGTGCCCTCTTTGGCTGGAAGTGCCAGGTGTGTGCGCGCAAGCCAGGCGCGTGCATGCGCATGTCGTGCTCACTTACATGCCCGTTGGGCACGCGAGCAAGCGTGGCATGCTCTTGCAAACCTGGCACTTCCGGCTACTTCTAGCCAAAGAGGGCACGGGGCAGCAGAGAGGTACAAACGGAGCGCCAGCGGGGAGAAAGTGGAGGGAGAGGAAAGTGCACCTTCCCCCACCCTTAAAGGTATGCAACCCCCGCCTTCAAACCAGCAGAACTGCTGGCCAATTTAACCAGTTCGGAGGCCCATAAAGGGCCTCCGAACCAGTTCTGTGCACATCCCTAGTCTCGGATGGTGGCGACACAAAACTGGGCCTTTTCTAGGGTTGCCCTGGGACTTTGGAAAGTGCTTCCTAACAAAATTAGAGGGGGTGGGTGGGCCTGGATGTTTTTAAGAAGGACCTGAAAACATACCTCTTTAACCAAGCTTTTAATTTATTGTTTTAATAGTTTTAAGTTTTAGAGTTTTATCTATATTTTAAATAGTTTGAATTGCATTAATGCTTTAAATGTTATTATGTTTTTAGATGGTGAACCACCCAGAGATTTGCATGTGAGGTGGTAGAGAAATGTGCTAAATAAATAAATATGCTCTTCTCAACCTACAACCTACCATATTGTTCTCCTGCTGTTTTGTCACCCCATCCTTCCCTGCTGCAAGAGAGGTTATAGTGTATTATGTACAACAATTCCTAGCTGCCCAGAAGGTTAAAAAAAAAAGTTGAAGCCATAGCACCTGAGAAACTCTCCCAAATTCGGGTTAGCATTGACAGATGATCACTTAATCTGTGGATTAAGAAACTAAAGAAGGATCTCCAGGCTTGTTTGAAAGGCTCAGGAGAGCATAGGATGGGATAAAGCATACAAGAAGAAGAAAAAAACCTGAGTGGGTACACATGTCTGCTTAACAGCACCAACTTCCTATATGTCTGAACTGCATTCTTTATTAGAATGTAAAAGAACGTCTCATGCATTCAAATAAATCTGCTCACAAAAGTTGGAACTACAACTAAAAAAAGCAGGTGGAAAATAAAACTTTCTCTTCATATTTTAGCATGGACACATGTGCCTGTTGCCCTTTCTCTTTTTCAGGATAAACCTTTGGACTCTGAATTGTTCAGCCCCTCCCCAAACTTGTGAATACACCTTTGTCTGGAGCTTCCACAGGCAAATACTTTGGAACAGGTTCATCCTATCTCTAATACGCACACACAGTACAGTGGCATTAATATGCAAATATCAAGTTTATGATTAACGGCTTTAAAATTCCAAGGAACTGGGAGTACTTTTTTAAAATTTGTTTGCAGCAAAGTTCAAAGAGTGCAACTTTGGCTCATTGTAAATCTTAGGAAACAACGTGAACCCAACACAAAAAACCTCTTCCTAAATGCCAGGAGCATACAGCCTGGACAAGGTCCCTTCCTTTACAGTCAGGGTTCTCAAATTTTCCCAGATGTTGTTGGACTACAACTCCCATCATACCTGGACACAGTGGCCTTCGGCCATTGTGCCAGGGGAAGGTGGAAGTTGTAGTCCAACAACACGTGAGAAACCAAGTTTGAGAACGTCTGCTAGAAAATCCAAGATTGCTTGTAATCTTCCACTGCTCATCACCAGACCAGGCACGCATGAACATGTTTAACCTTCCACCCATGCTCCTTTGCACCATGCTTTTTTCTCACCTCTGAGAGATGGATGCTACTGAAGCACACTCTGCTGTCAGGAATGGATGCCAAGGCAGATGTTCTTATGGTCTTTGATCTTAGGACACTGCAATTGCTAGTTAATTATCACCCACCTCATTTAGTGAATCCAAGGCTCTTGGTTACTAAATTCTGAATTAACATATTTAGATTTTAACCCCAATGATTTTTGAACATTTCAATAACACCTGCTGAACTAGGCGGCCAATAGGAACATTTGGCTACCTGGGCTTAAAAAACAAGCAAACAGCATTTAATCTTTAGGTGGCTCAGATAAACTGTATAATATTGATAACAGTACCTCAGAATGTTGTAAGAGTGTTGAATATAGATTTATAGGATGTAATCAGGTGTCCAGCTCCATGCCAAGAAAGTGAGGTTATTTCATAAACTGTATGCTAGATGAAGAGCATCACAGGTATATTCAAATGTACAATACTCACAGGTCAGGGAGTTCCATGCTCAAGAAACTAGAAGTCTCAATTTAAAGAGTGGAAAGAAGAGGATAAGGCTGTGGTTGTAGAAGCAGCTTCTCAGCCATCCCTCTGTTTGCTCAGATCCAGGGACTGAGGTGACCTGTCGGCATAGATCACATGGCCAACCATATCCAATCCTTTTTCTTTTTTTTTCATGTTTCAGGTTTCAATGGTATTCTTGGCTCATCTTTTGCCTACAAATCCTGAGGTTCCTAATTTAGGGATGAGCTGGGATGAATCTGGAACAGCTCAGGGACAGCATAGTGTTCTGTAAAAATCTGACCTTTCATTGTACTTCCAGGATTGTACATAGCATTGCAAACGAATACAATTTCATGTTTAATATATGATTTGGCATGATGGTTTTGATAGAATCATTCTATCAAAAAGTTAAAACCATAGAAGAAGGGGAAGTGAATTACAATTATGTGAAGAGTAGTTTGTGTACTCTGCTCACAGCAAGCTCTACAATATCCAGTCTTCTTAAAGTGTCTGTTCACTTCAAAATTATTGTGCAAAAATACAACAGTCTTCAGTTGGCCCTTTGACATGTTCCCTCCACTTCATAAGTCACCTACCACTTTGGGTAGGTGACTAGAACGCAAGTGGAGGAGAACTCGGTTCGAATCTGACAGGAAGAAGCATGTGACCCATTTGAAGACTTACACTGTGGCAGTACATGCAGCAAAAAAGAGATTTTGGTCTGCGTGCATTGCAGCTGCAGGTTCACGCTCAGCAGAGCTATCTAGGGTTGTGAGGAGTTTAGTTTCTGCTTGTTCTACTTCAAATCAGTCCTCGGGGTTGTTTTGCTGTGACATTTTTAATGGGTTCTTTGCAAACAAGATCTCCTGTATTCGGGCTAACTTGGACTCCACTATTTCTGCAAGGTCTATTGAGGAGGTGTCCAGCAATCATCCTTGAAGTATTAGGTTGGGTCAGTTTCAATCTGTGACTCCTGAGGATGTGCACAAGCTGCTTGGGGCTCTGAGGCCTACCATTTGTTCTCTGGATCCTTGTCTGACTTGGCTGCTTCTATCTAGCAGGGAGATTTTTGGAGGTGGCCTAGTTAATATCATAAATGCATCGCTGTAGGGTGCCTCCTTGTCTGAAGGAGGCAATGGTTAGACTGCTCCTTAATAAGCCTTTCCAGGACCCCTTAGTGATGGATAGTTAGAGGCCAATCTCTAATCTCCCTTGGTTGGGCAAGGTAATTGAGAGGGTGGTGGCTGACCAGCTCCAGGCAGTTTTGGAGGAAACTGATTATCTAGACCCATTTCAAACTGACTTTAGAGCTGGCTATGGGGTTGAGACAGCCTTGGTCGGCCTGATGGATGACCTTTACCGGGGAAACAACAGAGGGAGTGTGACTCTGCTGGTTCTTCTGGGCCTTCTCTGTAGCTGCTCCTGGGCTATGGAATGCACTCCCAGCAGAAATCCATAATCTGAATTCATTCTTGTCTTTCAGGAGAGCCCTTAAAACCTATCTGTTTGGCCTGGCCTCCCAGGGTTTTTAAATTGTTGTAAACTGTTTTAAATTGTTTTAAATGTTTGCCCTGGTTTTCCAGGGTTTTTAACTGTTTTAATGTTTAATTGGTTTTATTCTGTTTTTATAGTTTTGCTTTTAATTGTAAACTGGTTTTAATTGTTTTTATTTTGTTGTAAACCACCCTGAGCCATTTTTGGAAGGGCGGTATATAAATCAAATGAATGAATGAATGAATAATCCTATATTATATAATCTTGGGACTGAAACCCACAGCAAGTCTTTAACTGGGTTACCAGTCTTGGAGGTAAATAAGAACAGAATATTTTTTAAAAAAAATCAAAAACCAAACCTAAACCAAAAGGAATCTCTGCCGAAGAAATATACTATTATACAGGAGGAAACATGGCAGTGCTTATATCCACATTCCTCGGGTCACCTCAACTTTAGATATCTGTCTACTAAGATCATACATACATGTTTGCTTGTCCCCTGAAGAACTGGTCAGGATGACATAAGTACACTGCAAATAGATCATTTTTATCATCTTTACAACTTGGCAAACAAATCATTTTAGATTGTAATATAATCCATGCTGAAAACAGACATGTCTCTTTTAAAAAGGAACGGCAAGAAGGCAGACCAGTTGAGTGCAGGCTTTTACATGTTTCATCAACAAATGCCATGTGATAAATTTCAATTTGTCTTTCACTAGTAGTTGTTTAATCCTGGAAAGCTGTGGGAGTTGAAACATATCTTCAGCTATTGCTACGATACACTGTCAAGGAATTGTCACATCCTCCATGACACATTTTAAAATGCTTCATGAAAATGTCTTAATTCATTTCATTAGGGGAAGTCAGAACTTATAAAATCAAGAAAGCAAGAGGGATGTGTGTATGTTTCTGTGTGCATGTGTCTAAGAGAGAAAGGAACAATCCAGAAGTAACTTAAAACATTTACAACATAAATCTTCCACAGTTTAAAATAAAAGAATAAAATATAGCAGACCCCTAGTGGGCCCAAATCAAATTGGGACCATGGTACTGAGGAAGGATGTTAATCCATTCCCTTAAAATAATTTTCCTAATGAAAACCAACTTGTGAAGCTGCTATATGCTCTACAGGAGAAAAAGCTGTATAATATTAGAAAGCTATTAAATTTTCCTACAAGGAGGGAAAAAAGAGTATGAATTTAATTTGGATAACTGTACAGGAGCAAAAGGTTAAACACTTCCCCTCTAAGTCCACAGTGCCCATCAGAATCTTCTGCCATGGCTGCTGTTCCTTTTTTTTTTTTTAAGTGTAGGAGACAGGCAGGGGATCGGCTCCGTGGAAGCCGGGTGAGTGGTAGAGGCGATTCCCTGCCACAGGGTGTGCTGGGGCGGCACGCTGCTTCTCTGAGCAGTGTTCAGGTGTGGTGAGAACGGAGGTAAGCACCAATTCTTTTACTCTTAAAGGTGCCTCTCGCTGCCCCTCCACAGGCACCATCACCGGCCGCTACTGAGTCAGATGCAGCTGCAAAACAAAAACAAAAAACAAAAACCTAATGCAATTTTAGCTTGCATTAGTTTCCAAGTCACTTTATTCCACTGGAGTATGTGTCTAGTTCTGGGTGGTGCACTTTAAGTAGGATATCGACAAACTGAAATGGTCCCAAAAGACCAGCAAAGATGGTTGTTAGTCTGGAAAACAAGGCTAAAGGAACTGGGTATGCCTAGCCTATAGAAGAGAAGGCTTCTATAGATGGATGTAGTATATAATCTTCATGCGTAGTAGACCTTGACAGGCTTAGCTTCATTGAATATGTCTTCTCCTCTTTTAAGCCATCTAAGCTAGTGGCCTTCACCACATCCTTTTAGGAGAAGCTTCTCTTCTAAAAGGATGTGGTGAAGGCCACTAGCTTAGATGGTTTAAAAGAGGAGAAGACATATTCAATGGAGCTAAGCCTGTCAAGGTCTACTACGCATGAAGATTATATACTACATCCATCCAACTCTGCATACCAGCTGCTAGGATGTAACAGCAAAAGAAGGCTATTGGCCTACGTGTCCTGCTTCTAGGCTCTCTATAGGCAGCTTGTTGGCCACTGTTGGAAACGGGATGCGGGCCTTGAAAAATCATTGGTCTGATCCAGTACAACTCTTCTTATGTTAGAATCCTATAATTACAGAAATTTTCACTGTTGGAGGTCTTCTAGTCTAAGCTTCTTCTCAGTGCAAGAAAAGAAAGCCCTGGTTGTTCTGCGGGGATGTGAAATTATGCTTCTACACCTTATCTTAGTTAAATTTTCTCTCCCTCCAGTCTTCCTTATATGTCATGTCTTCCCTCAGTGGCAGACATCGCATTGCCCAAGAGCAATGTTGCTCAATGTTGCCTCATCATCTCCCAACTTTCCTTGCTTTTGTAGCATGTAAGAAAGAACATTTCTGTGGGGAAAGAAAGTGGTCTCTCTTCTGCAGGCTGGGGAGTGGAGTAAAGCTTTGGTGGACCAAATGGAGGTTCACATTGTTACCTTATTATTATTATTTTATTTTACATTTTATATCTCGCTCTTCCTACAAGGAGCCCAGAGCAGTGTACTGCATACTTAAGTTTCTCCTCACAACAACCGTGTGAAGTAGGTTATGCTGAGAGAGAAGTGACTGTCCCAGAGTCACCCAGCAAGTATCATGGCTGAATGGGGATTTGAACTCAAGTCTTCCCAGTCCTAGTCCAGCACTCTAACCACTACACCATGCTGGCTCCACTCCTATAGGCTCCAATCCTATAAAACCCTTGATCATGGTTGCCATTATCTGAATCCTGCCATAAATTGAACCTTGAATCTCCTTTCTGGGCTGCATAGCTACACTATGATAAAACAAAAGGCTGCAACAATAGGTTTTAGAAGTAAACACACAGACACAGACACACAACTATGCCCTGGCTAGTTCGCATTACTGTAATGGATTGTACACAGGGCTGCCCTTGAATAGTATCTGGAATTTCAGCTAGTGCAAAATGCCGCACCAGAGAATGTTGTCAGGGGTCAGATCAGGGGCGTAACTATAATAGGGCAAGGGGAGACAGTTGTCTGGGGGCCCACTGCCTTTGGGGGCCCCCAGAGGCAAATCACATGACTGACTCCCCCAGCCACGCACCCACCTGGGCTTCATTCAGTTGTATTCATCCTCCAAAACTGATGGGAGTGTTAAGACCTGGAGCTACCAGAACAGCATGTCTTTCTCTAGGACCATGAAATGACTTGCATCGTCCACAATTTACAAAACCTTAAAAAAAATAATTTAGGATGATGTTCTATTGTGGCACGTAGGTTATATATATAACTCTGCTTTTTGTTACCACTATTCAGCCTCATTTAAGATTTTTTTACTTCATGAGCTGAGCTTCAGTGGGGTGGAGGGTGGGCATTTAAAAATCTTGTCTCTGGGACCACTCCAACCTTGCTACGCCCCTGGGTCAGATGATGTGATCATATTATCCCAAATTTGGAGGAATTGCACTGGCTACTAGTTTGCTTCCAGGTCCATTTTAAGGTGCTGGTCTTCACTTTTAAGTCCTAAACAAACTGGGCCCTAGGACTGTCTGCTCTCAGCAGAATCTGCCAGTCACACAAAATAAGTAGGGAAGAAGGGCATGCCCTACATACAAATTCCAGCTGAAGCCTGTTCAATGTGCATGTGCAACAGGGACTTCTTTGGGATTGCCCCTAGGCTGTGTAATGCCCTTCCCAGATATGTTCGGATCCTTCCAAACCTTTCAGCTTTTTGCCACTGCTGAAGATCTTGTGTTTTAACCAGGCTTTTAACATTTAATTGGATTAGTGTTTGGGATTCCTGTATCTGTTCTTTTCAATTGGGTTTGTTTCTGTACTTTGAATGTTAACTGCTTTTTTATTCTTGCTGTTTCATTGTATATTGTGGATTTTATATTCTTGTTTTTACTAACCATATTGCCTTAGGATGCCATGAAAGACAATTAATATATTCTAAAACAAATTAATAAATATTGTCCTCCCACAATTATGCTTTAAAAACAACAACTGTGCATCCCCCCCCCCCCCGCAGCTGTCTCATTATTTCAGTGGCTTCACCGTGAATCACTTAAATTTGACCCTCCTGATGTGGTTAATATATTCAGTAGGAGTTTGTAATAGCTGGGGTTTTACTGAATCAGCCTAACGTGTTATCAAGGCTATGATCATAATGGCAAAAGGGTCAATGAGTACTATTGACTCATCCACTAAATGATGCTCTACTTATACATGAGCATTGTAATTGTGGGAGTAAATCTTCAGAAAGCATCTATGCATGGGGATAAAAAATCTCTCAAGAAAAGCCTCTCAAATTAATCCGAATATGAATCCTAGGGGAAGAGAGCTGAATTGGTGTTTGAATTCTACTATCTGAAATAGTGATCCATCTGCTGAGGATGGATGGTCAGTGCATCACTCTCCACCAGCATAAAAAGAAATAAAATGCATCATGTACAGTGAAAACCTACATTTTCTTATTTGTACTGGACAATTTATGCTTTCTTGGCTATCCTTCCTCAGTATCCCCATATAGCTGAAAGTAGTGATAAGCGTGATGATAAAAGTAGTATTATACATGTGTGCAAGAGTGCATTCTTCTAGAGCCCTATTCAGACATTATGTTGCACGTGAACACAGATCTCTGCACACATCTACACATTTTTGTGTAAATGACTGTCCATGTGTTCACTTTGAAAGTGAACTTGTGAACAAGCCCTTTCAAATACAGGGTACAGATAGGAAATATATTACTGTACATGCACTGAATGCAATGTTTCAATTCACTGAATTTCAGTTCAGTTCAATTCACACTGTACACAGATTGCATGTGTGCTGAGCATAATGTACAAATAAGGCTTAGATGTAACTGAAGTACAAGAGCCATTGCATAATAGCAGTTCATGGTTAAATGGAACAGAATAGAGTGGGAAGAAGACTAACAAGACACACGACCCAAGACCTGGGTAGAAGGGTGTGCTCATGCCCTTCTACCCAGATAAAAGCCCAGGTGAAAACCCTGGCCTACCTGATGGGGCAGTTCTGAGATCAGCTCCAATCCCGGTGCTTCACATGAGCAGCCCTACCCCAGTAGGGCTGCGCAAGCCAACTCCGGTCCTGTGTCTTGTTAACCTGAGAATCCAGTCTTAAAGTTAATGTTAACCTGAGAATCCAGTGTTCAGAATTCCTGTTTCCCTCTCTTCTGACCTTGTTCCTACTCCTCTCTGAAACCTTGAAACATTACATTCCACGCATGTACGGTAATATAGCCACCTAATGGTGCAGCGTGGAAATGACTTGACTAGCAAGCCAGAAGTTGCCAGTTCGAATCCACGCTGGTATGTTTCCCAGACTATGGGAAACACCTATATTGGGAAGAAGATATTTATTTATTTATTTGTTTATTTACATTTTATATCCCGCTCTTCCTCCAAGGAGCCCAGAGCGGTGTACTACATACTTAGGTTTCTCCTCACAACAACCCTGTGAAGTAGGTTAGGCTGAGAGAGAAGCGACTGGCCCAGAGTCACCCAGCTAGTTTCATGGCTGAATGGGGATTTGAACTCGGGTCTCCCCGATCCTAGTCCAGCACTCTAACCACTACACCACACGGGCTCTCTTTTTATATAGGAAGATGATGAAAGGCAACATCTCATACTGTGCGGGAGATGGCAATGGTAAACCCCTCCTGTATTCTACCAAAGACAACCACAGGGCCCTGTGGGCACCAGTAGTCGACACCGACTCAACGGCACTCTTTACCTTTACAGTAATATACATCCTATCTGTATTCTGCATTTCAGAGGGCTTGTACCCACGTTCACTTTAAAGGTGAACACATGTACAGTCATTTACACAAAAATGGTGTTGCTGACCACGCAAGTGACATCCCCAAATGCGCAGAGGCCATGCGTCTTCCAGGGCCACATGCAGGCTGTTGGGGGGAGCAGCATCAAAACAGCAGGAAGCTGCATGGGCTTGAGGAGAGCAAGTAAAGACCTTATTTACTCCCTTAAAGATGCCGATTGCCGCCCCCCTTCTGCCCCCGGCAATGCCTTGGAGCGCCGAACCTGTGCATGAACCGCAGCTTGTGCACATCCCTACAAGAAGGTCTACAAAGCAGAAGTCCTGGCTTATTTAATATTGGGGTCAAGTGGGTTAGAGTCAGGACTCCGGAATGTTTTTCTCAGATAACAGCATAGAACTGTCCCCCTTACCAGAGGTCTATTTGCAGAACCGAGGAGAGAGTTTCGTCCTGAGAACAGAAACAGACCATGAAGCAATACATTATTTATTCGACCAGCTTTTGTAAGAAATAAGTTGCAGATGTTAATTAAGATTTTATTTATTTATTTATTTATTTATTATTCGATTTCTATCCATTTCTTCCAAAAATGGCTCAGGGCGGTTTACATAGAGAAATAATACATAAATAAGATGGATTCCTGTCCCCAAAGGGCTCACAATCTAATATAAAAATATATAGTTCAGGTGTACACGGGAAGACAAATTCAAGGTCTGGCACACCTAGGGTAATAGAAAATTTGGGGCTGTGGAAAAGAAAGGCCTGCATACAGACATACACACACACACACACCACCAGCAGCATCCCCTTTGTTTCGACAGCCCTTTGTTTCTTCTCAGATCACAGATGTTCTTACTGAGGGAAAGAAAGGCAAAAGCTACAATGGAGACAACCAGGCACTATTGGAGATGCTTGGGTCCAAAAATCCAGGCCAGATCCATGTCTTCCCAAAGACTCGGGCTGTGGGCCACCTCCAGCCTCAGAGGCAGGATGGCCCTGAGTACCAGTTGCAGGGGAGTAATGGCAGGAGAGAGGGCACATCCTCAACCCCTGCCTGTGGCTTCCAGCAGCATCTGGTGGGCCACTGTGCGAAACAGGATGCTGGACTAGATGGGCCTTGGGCCTGATCCATCAGGGATGTTCTTATGTTCTTATGACTCAATGGGATATTTGCAAATAGTAGTGGCCTATATACTGTGCAGTGTCCATAGGTAGTATCTGCAGGCATTTTATTTTTAAATTGACAGAGTTGTGCAAGAGCACTGTTCCACAAATGCCTACAGTTGTGCAAACCCAGTAGCATGACACTAGGTGGGCTTTCACATAATTGGATGGAGGGAGGCAGGGTTAAGCCTATCTTCCCTGCAGACAATCCTGGACTGGCCCCAGCCAGACCGCACCACTGCACACACGATCGCTGCGTCAGCAACCGGCACAGCATTCTGAAGGTCAGAGGAATCCCACAATGCACCACATGAGCGCAGTGCTTTGGAGCATTCCCGCGGGGGACGGGCACTCTAGGTGCCCGTCTCTGTGTCAACAGGGGTTGCAAGCAATCCACGCTGACACACCAGCCTCTCTCTGTTAACCCAAGCTAGAAGCCAGGCTTGAAGGCTTGGTTTGGCGCTGCAGCAGCGCTGGGATCCACATCGATCCTGGCAGTTCTTACAGGCAGCCAAGCCCAGGCCTGGCTCCTCATGAGAACAGCCTCAAAGGCTATTATTTCCAGTGGTCGTAATGTCTAGGATGTTGTTCACACTATGCTAACTTTTAAAAACTGTCTGCTTCTTAATTTTTTATATGACAGATGCTCCAGAGCAAAAGGTAAATTGTCTGCTGGGTGGCAGTTCTGCCCATATTGTTCAAGAGGACTGTTTTGTCAACACCCAAGTCCTTGAAGGAGAACCACTGAGATAAGATACTATAAGTGAGCAAGCATAATAAATGGTGACCCTGATGAGTCATGATGTAGATGGAAAATGAAAGAGCATCTGCTAAAATAAAGAGCAGTTTGAGGCCTGATGCTCTGATAATACAGTTGGATATCGGATGAAAGCCAAAAGCTTTTAATTTGTATAATAACTAGTCAGAAGACCAAAGGAATCCCAAACCTCTGACTGCAAGGCAAATTGTGTTCTCATTACTGGTCGCTTTTACAGATTACATATGGGAGGCACCCTTATTAATAATCCGTATGAGGCCTAAGAAAACGATGAGATTCCATACAATACTTCTAATTGCTCTATTTGTGGTTTTGTCCTCTCTGTGTTATAAGTGCTGATGCTTTATTCAAATGCCAGCTCTGGCCTTGCTTTCCCATGGAGAAGAGTAACACAATTAGTTTGTTTTGTTTCTTTGAACAGCAAACCATTTGCTTTTTGTATCACTAAGGTATACATGTGACTGAAATCGTGTGAACTGCAAGCCTGAACTGTGTTTGAAAGTGGTTTCTAACTGTTTGAAAGCGTTTTTCTTCACTAATGGCTAGAAGGCCTAGACTAGTCAAAGCAGACTGTGTAGGCAGCAAATACTGGAGTGACAAGGGAGAGAAATCTGAGGCATCCTACTACCTGCCCACTTATCTATTTCCCTGCTCACAAGGTTGCTGCTAGTGCCAGTGCTGCTGTTGTGAAAGGAAAGCAGATGAGACACTCTAGCCCGGCATACTCTTCTCCTTCACTTTCTTCCACTCCCTTCTCCTCATTTTGAAACTCAGTATAGGCAGAGGAAGAGAAAGAGGAGGCTACTGCCCAGTCAAAATCCGATTAAAACTGCCTCAAATAATAATTGCTGGAGATGCAGTTATCCTCACTCAGACGCATATGTTCTGGGACTGTCTCAGAGTGCAAGGCTTCTGGAGGGAGGTTATTACACATATTAATTTAGTGAGGTGCTTCTTGAGGGGCTTCTTGAGGGGCCTGAAGCAGATGGGGTCTGTGGCACTAGGAGAGGGGTCTTAGCCATTTTCCTTTGCACCATTTGTCCACTCAAAATCACCTCACAGATCTGCTCTGATCCACTACAGGGAAAGAGAAATGTCTTTCTCTCCACTGTGACTGATAGCAGATTGGGCAAATGATTTCATGTGGACAAATGGCACAGGGGAAAATAGTTACGCCCCAGCACTACAGCTTTGATCCAGTTCAGGGCCCTGCTTTAAAGTTTTGTTTTGTTTTTAATTGGAAGATTCAGTCACAGATCTCTTGCATAAGGTGTCATTTGGCCTGAGGGTGCTTCAGCAGGAAGCTGCAGTCAATCAGAGCTGATGAGTGAGTGTACCTGTACTGCACATCTGTTTGTAAACAAATGCTTGCTGCATTTGCACTTTACATTCATTAGGCATGCACATTTTTTAAAAAAAAACTTAGATAAACATAGTGTACCCCCATGTCCTGGATTGTCCTGGACAGTCTAGGAATTGGATGTCCTCTCCATGATGTAGGAAGAGTGTCGTTCTCAATAGGAAATGTCCAGGAATTTGACCGGAAGATTGCTTTTTATTTTATTATCCATTTTTCTGTTGCTTCTCTCCCAGCAGCATAGTATTGATATTTAAAAGCCCCATATACTGTATTTTTACCCTTTCTGTAGCACTAGTGCTGCCAACAGGCCAGGCTGGCTTTCTCTATATTTTATTATTATTATTTTACATTTATATTCTGCTCTTCGAAGGAGCGCAGAGCGGTGTACTACATACTTACGTTTCTCCTCACAATAAGCCTGTGACGTAGGTTAGGCTGAGAAGGTGACTGGCCCAGAGTCACCCAGCAAGTATCATGGCTGAATGGGGATTTGAACTTGGGTCTCCCTGGTCCTAGTCCGGCACTCTAACCACTACACTAGGCTGGCTCAGTAAAACCCCTTCCCCTCATTTCTGGATTGTTCCTAATATTAGCAAGGGTAGCAGTGGGCCTCTAGGACAGAGCCCCCTTTCTCTAGTGGTATTGTTGGGGTCCCACCTCTCTCTAGAACACTCAGACCCTAGCCTGATGCAGCACCTGCGGTCTTATTGAGTTAAAACACTCCTAACCCTCTCCTGTATTTTTTTTTAATTATTCTATAGGGGAGGGGAAAATGTGTGAAAGAGCCACCAAGCTTCACTGTCAAGCAGTCTTTCCAATACTGGTAAAAGGGGGGGGGGATTTGTGGGAGGGCACTTGTGACCAGGAATTATCTCTAATGAATGTAGCAACTCTAGATGTACACCTAGACATGTCATGTATGAAGTGTCCTTTAGAGTGAGGGAGGAAAGCCATATGCAGGAACATACAGTGAGGGAAATAAGTATTTGATCCCCTGCTGATTTTGTCCGTTTGCCCTCTGACACAGAAATGACCAGGCTATAATTGGAATGGTAGGTTTATTGTAGCTGTGAGAGACGGAATAACAACAAACAAACCCTCAAAAGCCCAGTGCCCAAAAGTCAGCGATAGATTTGCATTGTAGTGAGGGAAATAAGTATTCGATCCCTTCACAAAAGATGTCTTAGTACTTGGTGGCAAAACCCTTGTTGGCAATCACAGAGGTCAGACGTTTCTTGTAGTTGGCCACCAGGTTTGCACACAACCCAGGAGGGATGTTGTCCCACTCCTCTTTGCAGATCCTCTCCAAGTCAGAAAGGTTTCGAGGCTGATGTTTGGCAACCCAAACCTTCAACTCCCTCCACAGATTTTCTATGGGATTAAGGTCTGGAGACTGGCTGGGCCACTCCAGGACCTTCATGTGCTTCTTCTTGAGCCACTCCTTTGTTGCCTTGGCTGTGTGTTTTGGGTCATTGTCATGCTGGAATACCCATCCACGACCCATTCTCAATGCCCTGGCTGAGGGAAGGAGGTGCTCACCCAAGATCTGACGGTACATGGTCCCATCCATCGTCCCTTCGATGCGGTGAAGGTGTCCTGTCCCCTTAGCAGAAAAACACCCCCAGAGCATAATGTGTCCACCTCCATGTTTGACAGTGGGGATGGTGTTCTTGGGCTCATAGGCAGCATTCCTCCTCCTCCACACACGGCGAGTTGAGTTGATGCCAAAGAGCTCGATTTTGGTCTCATCTGACCATAACACTTTCGCCCAGTTCTCCTCTGGATCATTCAGATGTGCAATGGCAAACTGCAGACGGACCTGTACATGTGCTGCCTTGAGCAGGGGGACCTTGCGAGCACTGCAAGATTTCAGTCCTTCACGGCGTAGTGTGTTACCAATTGTTTTCTTGGTGACTATGGTTCCAGCTGCCCTGAGATCATTGACAAGTTCCCCCCATGTAGTTCTGGGCTTCTTTGTCACTGTTCTCATGATCATTGCAACTCCACGAGGTGAGATCTTGCATGGAGCCCCAGACCGAGGGAGATTGACAGTTATTTTGTGTTTCTTCCATTTGCGAGTTATCGTGCCAACTGTAGTCACCTTCTCACCAAGCTGCTTGGCGATAGTCTTGTAGCCCAGTCCAGCCTTGTGCAGGTCTACAACCTTGTCCCTGACATCCTTCGACAGCTCTTTGGTCTTGGGCATGGTGGTGAGTTTGGAAGCTGAGTGATTGCTTGCTTCTATGGACAGGTGTCTTTTATACAGGTACTGTAACAAGCTGGGATTAGGAGCACTCCCTTACAGAGGGTGTTCCTCATCTCAGCTTGTTACCTGCATATAGTGAAAAGACACCTGGAAGCCTGAAATCTTGCTGGTTGATAGGGGATCGAATACTTATTTCCCTCACTACAATGCAAATCCATCGCTGACTTTTGGGCACTGGGCTTTTGAGGGTTTGTTTGTTGTTATTCTGTCTCTCACAGCTACAATAAGCCTACCATTCCAATTATAGCCTGGTCATTTCTGTGTCAGAGGGCAAACGGACAAAATCAGCAGGGGATCAAATACTTATTTCCCTCACTGTAGCTATACAGTAATTGAGTGGGGCAGTGGGGGGAGAGAAATTTCCCTGGACCCCTGAGGAGGGCAAAACGGGATGACAGATCACTCTTCACTCCCCCCACCCACCCCCGCACTCACCAAAGGCATTGTTGCAGTTGAATTAACATACAACAGATGATTATTGTAGTAGGTATCTATATTAAAAATGTTTCTGAAAGTGTCTGTGTGCATGGGGAATGTGTTTGCAGTGAGAGAAAGGGCATTCCAGGAATGTTTTGCTTTTCACCATCGTCCGATTCATACAAATATGTGTACGAGTATCCCGATGTCTGTACACTCATACACCTATTTTGTGAATGACTGTACCTGTGTTCATTTTAAAAGTGAACTTGGATACTTGCCCTTCAAATGCATGGAACAGACAGGAAATGTACTTCTGTGCCTGCGTTCAGCATAACTGACTGTACCTGTGTACCGATCTGTACCTGTGTAGAGTGTACACTCATTTTATGAGTGTTGGACATTATGTGTAAATGGGGCTCATTTGCTAACAGTGACTCTGCAGCAAAGGCATGGCCATGGGGTGAAGGCCCAAAAAACCTTCCCTTTTTTGTCTCAGGGCACACTCCAATCTTGCCACACACCCCAGGGCATATACACTACAAATCCTGGGAAACCAACTGTAGAAATCTGGTGACTTCAACCAGCCTCATAGATAAATCACTTATAAACAAAGTAGTCTTATTATGGTAACAAAATCTAGGTCATGTAGCCTAGACAAAATTATTTTCTAGTTAATTGCTGAGATAGCTGCTTTTCCGTTTCCTGCTCAGTAATAACAGGCATACAAAGTAGTTCCTTATTTCCTTCCATCCGAGCCCAACCGTTTAATTCTAATAACTTACATACATTGGTGCATCCTTAAACAATGACAGTGAAAGCTCTTCTTTTGTGCTCTGTTTTTTCTCCCTCGTGCTTCATCACCCTTTAGTCAAAAGTAATAAATCATCTGAAGTAGGCAATTTTTTAAAAAACCAATTTCTTCATAAAGAATGTAAGCCTGATCTCAAAGCATAGTTCTCAAATATGTCTGTTTAACAACAAATGCAGTAACACTAGAACCAGGAGTCATCCCATGAAACTGACTGCCAAGAAATTTAGGACAGACAAAAGGAAGTACTTTTTCACACAACACATAATTAACCTATGGGATTCTTTGCCACAATATATGGTGACAGCCACCAGCCTAGTTGGCTTTAAGAAGGGCTTAAATAAATTCATTAAAGACAAGTCTGGATATTAGTCTGGTGGCTATAGGACACCTACAGCCTAAGAGACAAGACGTCTCTAAATACCAGTTGTAGGGGAGCAACAGTAAGAGAGATGACATGCCCTCAGCTGTTTCCTGTGGGCTTCCCAGAAGCATCTGGTGGGCCACTCTGTGAAACAGGATGCTGCACTAGATAAGCTTTGGACCTGATCCAGCAGAGCTGTTCTTACGTTCTTAATAAATGAAAACAACTGTGTCCACATTTCTTAATCCCTAAGGTGAGAGACACCATGGCTGCCTGGAAATAACTTTGTATGGCCTAAAAGTCCTTGTTCCTAATGCTAAGTACTTGAGGGCTCCTTATGCCAAGGAAAATACAATCTGTACTTGTTTTAAAGCACTCTCTTCTGTGAAATCTATATACTAATCTCTATTCTAGATTTGTCTATATACTAGTGCATCTATATACAAATCTACATCTATATACTAATGAAACTTTCATGGTGGTTCCTAGCTGATTTGGTCGGCTGAAAATATTAGAAGAGCATCCAAATACATCATCAGAGCATCACATCCAATTAAAGCTGGTCTTGCAGGAGAAGCATGAATTGTCCCCTTTGCTAAACAGGGTCTGCCATGGTTTGCATTTGGATGGGTGATTACATGTGAGCACTGTCTGCAATAAGATGGTCCCCTTAGAGCATGGGGCTGTAGCTCAGTGGGAGAGCATCTGCTTTACATGCAGAATATCCCTGGCATCTCCTGATAGGGCTGGGGAAAACTCCTGTCTGAACTCCTGTCTGACATCAGATGCAGGGGCATGGCTAACCCCTGTATCTGACATCGGATGTATGGGGTGGGGCGAGCAGGGCCGCAGCAGCGGCTGAACATGGGCCACTGCTGGTCTGGTCCTGCTACTGTACATAACAATGGCAGTGGTTGCATGGCCTGTGAATAACATGTATTCAGCTACCTGAGTTGGCAAGCATGAGAAGCATTTCAGCACAGTGGAGCAGTTATGTGGAAAATAGCCTTAGAACATGTCTTCCATCCTTTTGGAACGCTATATGGTGCATGTGGAATGGGAATTAGATTTACCTAAATTCCTGGTAATTTTGCTTCAGACTGAGACAGGAGAGCTGGTCATGTGGTAGCAAGCATAAACTGTCCTCTTTGCTAATCAGATTCTGTCCTGGTTTGTATTTGAATGGGAGACCACATTTGAGCACTGTAAAATATTCCCCTTAGGGTTGAGGCTGCTCTGGGAAGAGCATCTGCATGCTTGCATGAGGAAGGTCCCAGGTTCCCTCCCTGGCATCTCCAGATAGGGCTGGGAGAGACTCCTGCCTGTAACCTTGGAGAAGCCGCTGCTAGTCTGGGTAGACAAAACTGAGCTAGACGAACCAATAGTCTGACTCAGTAGTATAAGGCAGCTTCCTATGTAATTAAGTTTTCTGATTTTCAGTGGAAATCTTTTGGTGCTAAAGAAAATAAAATTTGGGGATGTAGAGTTTCCCAGGCACAGCTCCTAAATCATGAGGTATGGGATTCTTTTTTTTAATTTTTAGCATTTATCCACCATTTTGCAAACCCTGGTACAACCAATAAACAGTTTAAGAGGAAACCCAAGATTAAAGCAGAACATGATACATTATAGCTTGAAGATAATGATGAATGCAATGAAACTGAAGGCCAGGATATTTAGGACCAACAAAGGGAAATACTTTTTCACATAGCGCATATTTAATCTATGGAATTCTCTGCCACAGAATGTAGTGATGGCCACTAGCTTGGGTGGCTTTAAAAGGGGCTTAGACAAATTCATGGAGGACAGGGCTATCAATGGCTACTAGTCTGAGGGCTATAGGCCACCTCCAGCCTCAGAGGCAAGATGCCTCTGAATACCAGATGCAGGGGAGCAACAGCAGGAGAGAGGGCATGCCCTTACCTCTTGCCTGTGGGCTTCTCAGGGGTACCTGGTGGGCCACTGCATGAAACAGGATGCTGGACTGGGTGGGCCTTGGGCTGTTCTTATGTCCTTAATTCAAGCCTTTAATTCATTCATCTGCATTGCACCTTCAAGTTTTGTACAAATGTTACTGGAGAGAATATGTGCAATGGGTCTGGTCTGGTTACCAAACCCTTCCTGACACCCGATAAAGCTCCATAAAACCGGTTAGACCTTTTATGGTCCTGTCAGATCTTGTCTCACCAATGCTTGTGTCCAGGGGCGTAGCAAGGTTGGAGTGGGCCCAGAGACAAGATTTTTAAATGCCCACCCTCCACCCCACTGAAGCTCAGCTCATGAAGTAAAAAAATCTTAAATGAGGCTGAATAGTGGTAACAAAAAGCAGAGTTATATATATAACCTACGTGCCACAATAGAACATCATCCTAAATTATTTTTTTTAAGGTTTTGTAAATTGTGGACGATGCAAGTCATTTCATGGTCCTAGAGAAAGACATGCTGTTCTGGTAGCTCCAGGTCTTAACACTCCCATCAATTTCAGAGGATGAATACAACTGAATGAAGCCCGGGTGGGTGCGTGGCTGGGGGAGTCAGTCATGTGACTTGCCTCTGGGGGGCCCCCAAGGCAGTGGGCCCCCAGACAACTGTCTCCCTTTGCCCTATTATAGTTACACCCCTGCTTGTGTCAGCAGTAAGTATCTCACAGATGTTCAGAACCTGATTCTTTGTAACAATCTAGACAAGAAGTTGTTGTCATTTTTTAAAAAACCCATCTCCTACAGATACTTCTGCAGGGAGATGAATCCAGACTACATTCCCTGAGGTGTTGCTGATAGGGAGGGCTGTAGCTCAGTGGCAAAGCCCCTGCTTTGTATGAATTATAGACAGCCCCAGGTTTAATCTTTGTCATCCACATGTAGGTCTAGAAAGATCTGTGTCTGAAATCCTGGAGGGCCACTGGAGGGCCTTGGGCCTGATCCAGCAGGGCTGTTCACTCACTGTACATAACACTGACCTATGTTGACCAGTGGTCTGACGAAGATAGTTTTGTAAGTTCAGTGCCTGAACACCACTTTCTCTGTTGTAATACAAAAACTTGGATTTCATTAAAGAGGTGCATGCTTTGGTATAATTGGTCAATACTGGTTCTGCTCTTCTTTTGGCCATTGTGCTAAATCATTGTAAACCGCTTAGAGAGCTTCCAGTTATAGAGCGGTATATAAATGTAAGTGCTATTGCTATTGCTATTGTCTCATGCCTCTTCTTTCTTCTTTGTGGCACTTTCTCATTTTCTTGTATTCCTCCTCCCTTTGTTTTATGACTGCTTCTGGGCCCAATGGGGTACTTTTTCATTCATGGCTGGTTTTAACCTTTAAAGCCCTAAATGGCTTGGGACTGGGTTACCCAAGAGAGCGCCTTGCCCCATGTCCCGATTCAGCCCTTAAGATCTTCTTCAGAGGCCCTGCTCTGAGTGACCCTGCCAAATGAGGTGAGGCGGATGGCTACTAGGAGAGGGCTTTTTCTGGGGTTGTACCCCATTTATGGAACAGCCCCAGAGGTTCACCTGGCATCATCACTTTGTTCTCTTAGACACCAGGAAAAGACTTTAAAGTTTCATCTGCTCCTTGCTTCCAGGAGAAGTGAATACTTCCTTGATAACTTGGTTTCCCTGTTCCCCTTCTCTTGTCTGGAAAATTGCTTCAAACTTAGCAGTCATCTATGGGTGTATGGTGCAAGACCAAAAATTTAAAACCAAAACCTGCAATTTCTGGAGGAGGAAGCATGTACATATGAAAGCATTCAAAAGCTTTTCATACATTTGATTTGGGTAACACAAATGTGTTTTTTAATTTTTATTGTGCAATAAAATTGGATGTCATTTTCTTTAAAAGTAACATGTGTTGCATGTTGTACATTCTAAAGAAAAATAAGAGAGTCCGAGGAGCGAATGGCCACTGGGAGAGCATTCCAAAGTCTGGGGGCAGCAACAGAGAAGGCCCTGTCCCGAATTCATGACAGCCGGGCCTCTCTCATTGTTGGCACCTAGAGCAGGGCCCCCTCAGATGTCCTCGTCAAGCAGGCAGCAACCCTTGGGAGCAGGCGGTCCCTCAAATACCCCGGGCCCAAACCGTTAAGGGCTTTAAAAGTCAAAACCAGCACCTTGAATTGGACCCAGAAATGAACCGGCAGCCAGTGCAACTCTTTCAGAATGGGCGTGATGTGCTCCCAATGGGCAGCTCTGGATAAAACCCTAGCTGCCGCGTTTTGCACTAGCGGCAGTTTCCGGATATTCTTCAAGGGCAGCCACACATAGAGCGTGTTACAGTAATCCAGCCACGATGTGACTAAGGCATGGGTAACCGTGGCCAGATCTGCCTTCTCGAGAAAGGGACGCAGCTGGCGCACTAGCCGAAGCCGTGCAAAGGCACCCCTGGCCACCGCCTCCACCTGAGCTTCCAAAGCAGAGCCGGGTCCAGTAGTACCCCCAAGCTGCATACTTGCTCCTTCAAGGGGAGTGCAACCCCATCCAGAACTGGTAAAATCTCCTCATCCCGATTGGCTCTCCTACTGACCAACAGTACCTCCATCTTATCCGGATTCAATTTCAGTTTATTATGCATGTAGGCTCTCCTCAGACCTTCAAACTATTGTGTGCAGGTTGAGATGGACCCTACCACTATGATCCCACCCCTATCCCCAACACATTCATTCCACCCAAGCTGAACACAGAAGGACAATAATGACATAGAATATTGGTTTTCATTTGGACATCTTGTAAACATATGGTCCAGTTGGTCATGGGGACTGAATCAGATGTGACAAGCTACATCAGTAATCTGTCCTCCCCATTCATATGGGCAGGCTCTACCACCTAGAGCCTTTGGAGTCAGGTGGTATATAAATAAAATAAACAAAAATAAATATATTAAGTAGAGACAAGTCATACCTTAGCAGTGAAAGGGTACACTGAAATAACATTCATTAAATGGTGAGTCTGTCAGTAGTTACCAGTAGAAACTGAATGAATCTGCTGGTTACTAACAAGGGTCTTGTTCAGCGTGAGAAGGCAACAGAATTATTTCTCTGATTCTGCTGGTTGACATCACATTACAACTTCTACAGCCTGGGACTGGAGCATTTTAAATCATGCCAGTATTTTCTCAGCCTGCTACTTCCACAGTAGAAGGCTGAGAGACAAGGAAGTCTAAGTGCAAGGAGTTCAGAAGTTTAGAAATGTAAATACTTGTGATTCATCAAATGATTACATCAAGTTCCCACATTCCCAGCATATTGTATTGTATTCAGAGATCATATCACAGGTTGGGTAAATGTAATGGAAAACCCAGCATTGCCATGGCAGCCATGCAAGTGTGAACCACAGCACTCATTCAGTCAGGGAGACAGAGATACACACACTTGTTGTAAAGGAAACTGGAGGAGATGATTACAGAGGCACCATTGCATGTGAAATACACACTCTTTTCTCTCCTTCCACTATTGTCTCTTGCGCATGCAGTGGACAGCAAGCAAGTATGCCTAAGTAAAATAACCTTCAACACTGACAAAACCGATACATTCTCTCCAACCCTCAGACATGAGGAGGTGTTTGTTTTGCTTTATAACCCATTGAGAGAGATCATGGACTTGTTTTTGACAGGAAAGAACTCAAGAGTTGATGCTTTCCAGGGAGGACTCTTTCATATAGAACTAAACTATGGTTTAGAGTTATGTTTGAAGTGGGTCATATTCTTTCAGTGGATCCGTTTGGATGACACTCCATATGCCTGGCCCACCACACACAATGCACATGCCATGAGTCTGCACACCCTTCCTCCGCTCCTGGTGTAAAGGATTGTGCCTCCCTAATCACATGAGGGAAAACGTTCTGGCCGCTAAGTGCCAGGATGAGGAGAAGGATGTGTGCACCCATGGCATGTGCACATCCTTATCACATGTGGTGGGCCAGGTAGAAAAACTGTCCCTATATTAACCAACACCTCTATATCATAGGTTCAGATAGGATGTATAGCATAATGTCCACAGTGAGATCTTTGTGTGCCTTCTAGGGAACTGTAATTGCCTTGCATGGATATTGTTCTTTGTCATTGACAGACAGAGCGATAAGTGTCAAGGACTTGGAAATAATCATCTAATTCCAGAAGCCAAATTAGGAGAGGTATGTAGTTGAGTGCAAGGACATCATTTAATAAATAACATGAATCAATTCACTATCAAGCTATGTCATGCTGTACCTGTCCAAGGTGAAGATTAGTAGCAAACTCCACTCTATTGTTTCTCTCCAGAACACACATGACAGGACAACTTATTTGAACAGTGTTCTGCAATCTAAATGAATCACTAGTGGGAACTAGGTTGAATATAGTTCTGGGAATCCTCTGTGTTACCCGAAAACATGTCCCTGAGGGCTGTGTAACCCTTAAGGACATATTTCTGGGTGGCACAGATTGCTTCCTAGGGAAGGGGAGATCATCAAGGTTTGCCCCCATCACTTCATTGGAGCTGAGTTATTTGAACTTTTAAGAAGCACCAGTACATCTCCTATTGCATTAGTGCTTTGTTAGTCAGGGTATTAGCCACAGTCTATTGAAAGAACAAGCAATCAGATGCTGTAGAATACTCAGAAACAGAGAATGATGTAATAGTCATTTCCTTTTGTTTCCCATCCATGTCCCACTCCAGCATCTTGCAATTAAGAGGTAAGTTGTAAAGTTGTGCTGTCAAGTCAGTGTCGACTGCTGGTGACCACAGAGCCCCGTGGTTGTCTTTGGTAGAACAAGTGGAGATGATGCCTTTCAGCATCTTCCTATTTCACTGCTGCCTGATATAGGTGTTTCCCATAGTCTGGGAAATAGACCAGCGGGGATTCAAACCAGCAGCCTCTTGCTCCCTAAGCAAGTTACTTCCCTGCTGTGCCATTAGATGGCACCATCCTCAAATCATGGAGGGTGCAATTGTCATATCAATTTGAATGAATTTGTTGTTTGTTTGTTTATTTATTTATTTGAACTATTTAAACTAGGGCCATCAACACATGGCATTATCATGAACTTCAGAAGTTAAACAGCATCCTGGGGACAAATACTTCCTTTTTGCCACTCTGAATCCACCCTCAAAAGAAATTTATGAGATAGCCCTGAGTATTATGATAATCTTCTGGTGTTGTGTGTGAAAATCCCTATGTACTCCCTCCAAAAACTGTTCTAAAGCCCCCAGCTCCTCACACTGAGCCCTTGCAAGCCCCTTCTCCTCTTCCTGCCAGTAATGGCAACTACCACAGAATCTTCTCCTTTTCTATGTCTCATCCTCTCTCTGTTCCAAAAACAGAGGGCAGGGAAGTTGGAGGGGCAGGAAGTGTATTTAGCCAAAGGAGTAGCAGAGGACCCAACTCATCAGGAAGGGATGAGGAGCAAAGAAGAGCAGCTGGGACTGGCATGTCAGAAGAAAAAAATGTTTGGGGGCAACAGCAGCAGGTCTGGGTAAGGCAAGGTAGCAGCTGGTCCATGGAGGCAGGAAACGCACCACTGCTAACCCACCACTTGAAAAGGTTGCCTCACTTCACTTCATTAGCAGGATGCCGCCAACCACCTAAAAATATACTAAGGTCATTCACATGACCAAACTGTGAACTGGGAGATAGGTGGGAGGGGAGGCCAGAGGTGCTCTTACCTCAGACCTTGGGACCCCGGCCCATGGTATCCTGAGTTCAGGGCGGGCCTCCAAATGTCCTGGGGGGCCTCCTGCGGCCACCCCACACCTACCACTGCCCATGCCTGGTGCTGCCCCACTGCACAGTTCCTTTCCATTTTTGCCACCGCCATGTGCATGGCCGGGGGGGGCGGGGGTGAGCCGAACATGTCTCAGCTTCCCCCATGGTGGCAGCAGTGGCAGAAGGTGCAGCAGCTGGTGGGCCTTCCATCTGGGTCGTGAGCACACCTGCGCAGTGGGAGTATGACAGTCACAAGTCAGTGATGTCACAGACTTGCAATGCTCATATTCCCACTGCACAGGCATGCTCATGGCCCAGACGGATGGGCCAGGGGTGTAACGATAGGGAGGGCAGGGGGGGCACGTGCCCTGGGTGCCACCCGGGGGGTCACGTGGGGGGGCGCCAAAAAGTGGCTTCCCCCCGCCCCCCCTGGATCGCCCGTCTGCGCAGTTGGGAAGTGACGCTGGGCCAGGAGGCAGGCTCGGTGTCGCTCTGTGGCCTGCACTCCGTCCTCAGCAGGCGATCTGCTGCCGCCGCCTGGGCCGCGCTACAGCATCGCCGCCCCACCAGCCACCGCCGCACTCGGCGGGCTGCGGGCGACCCGCTGCCGCCCGCCAGCGCCAAATCACCGCCGCACACCCGCCGCAACACTTGGGCAACCCGCCACCGCACACCAGCGCCAAATCTCCGCCACCGCCGGCGATCTGCCGCCTGGGGGGCACCGCTGCACCCTCACAGGTATGTGGGGGCCGGGGGGGCGGGGGCACCATTTCAGGGAGCTTGCCCTGGGCGCCGTTTCCCCCCGATATGCCACTGGTGGGCCCACCAGACACTGCACCCACTGCAACCACTGCCCCCACCGCTGCTGTGGGGGAGGCTGAGGCCTGCTAGGATCACACCCCATCTCTTGGCTGCACACATGGTGGCAGGAAAAAATAGAAAGGAGCCACGGTGGGGCAGCAGTGGGTGCAGGCAGCAGCAGGGCAAAAATGGCAAGTGGTTCAGCCCCCCAGGACAGAGGCCCCTCAGGATGGAGGTTTTCTTTTAAGAAAAATTAAGGGGGGCCTCATGGCGGGGGGAGGACTCACAGTGGTGGGGGGACCTCTGAAGCCCCGACATCTCCAACAACTCCCCCGAAGGGTGCAAGTAAAAAATAAGTAAGTACCCCCGAAGGGGGTAGGTTAAAAATTTTTTTTTAAAAAATATGCTCGCAAGCCCCCCTGGACCGAACCAAATGGGGGGTGTTGAGGGGGTGCCAGACCAAACTGGCCCAGTCCAGTTCAGTTCTGGTCCAGACTCGAACTGAACTGGACCAGCTGGTTCCATACACACTCCTACCCCTGAGGCAGGTTTCTACCTGCCTCCTCCAGGATGACCAACAGCTCCTTCTACTTCTGCCAATTATGTGCCCAGATGATCCACATGGTCAGCAGACTTGCAATCTGGAAGAGGAAGTCTATGGTGCAGAGCAGAATTCCGAGCTGTCAGGAGCTCCTTCTGCCCAGCTCTATGGAAAATTGGGCTGCAGGCAGCCCAGACTTCCACACAAGCTAGGAGTGAGGGAGGAGGTGCATGCATGTCCTCCTCTCTCACTTTTAGTCCAGATTTAGAACCCAGGCTACCTGGCTGAGTAAATTCAGGATCAGGTCTAATCCCAGAAGTTCTCACAGGCAATTCTACCCAGTTGGGGCTGTGCTAGCCCAGGTAGAGCTGGTCATGAGAATGACCTCACTGATTTGAAATGTGGAATACATTTTGCTTCAAATATTTAGCAAGTACAATATGCAAGAAAATAAATGTGCATTAACTTTATAAATTACATAGATGTTCAGAACTTTCACTCATAAAAGCAAGCTCTAAGTTAGATTCTAGAAAGTATGTTGTTTATCCATTCATGTGTTACATTCGTGGCATTTGTTTTAACTTCCCAATAAAAGCCAACCCCTAGAAAGGGATAGCATTTTATCTACATACAGGGTGTGTGGCCAAGATAGCATCAGGTGAGAAGCTCCCTTGAAGGGTTCTGGGGATTTTTAAGAATATCTGCATACAACTGAGAGCAAGATGTGCTTGCAGGCAAATAAGGTGATACAATATAAGACTACAGAGGAGTCATACGACCATTACAAGTCCTGACACATGTATTTGATGCAAGGTGTATACTGCCTTATTTTTTTTTTTTTAAAGGAAGACAGAACAACTTACAACCATAAGTGAAAAAGAGGGAAGTGAAGAGCACACTACAATGCACTCTTTAATGTGTTTAACTTTTAAATGCACATTTGGGGAGCAAGTGGACTAATTTGTGAACTGCCTGATTTGAACCAAATTTGCTACAGCTGTAGGGATACATAGGAATTCCCCAATGGCATAGTTTGTGATGATGTCATCCACCCCTGTAGCGAATAGCAGATTTAAACCCAGCTTTTGTCTCAAAACCAGCCCACATGGAGGAAAGAAAAATGCTGCATCATTGCCTCCATGTTTGCTCAACAAAGGCTGTTCCATTAAAACTTAAATTGCTCTTTTGGTAGTCCAATCGCTGCCAACACACCCACTTTTAAAATAGCATTTAATCCCTCCCTGGTGTGGGCAAAATTCCTCGCATGCCCAAATGGCCTCTGCAAGACCTGGCAAGACCTGCGAAACTTTACAGAGCCCATTTAAGCATGCATGGTGGCCACTTTGTGCATGTTCAAATGGTCCCTGTGAGGCCCTAGGCCTTGCCAGGCCTCACAGAGGCCATTTGAACATGCGCGGCAGCCTCCAAAATGGCCACCATGCCGAATTTGCAGGCCTGAACATGCTGAAAATCAGTCCAGGACAGGCTGCGGCAGTGACTAAAGAGGCCAGTGGGGGAGGGCAAAATTCCAGGGAACTCTCCTCATTGACCAATGGAAAATTACAAAAACACCTTCCATGTATAGCCTACACGTGATGAGAAAACATGGTAGGTTGCTGAGCAATTAACATTGAGGCATGTTTGCACCAGAGTAAAATCCCTTTTTGCTGAGTTAAAAATCCACTCAGAGGCAGGTAAAAATACAAAGAATGAAAAGAGAAAAACGTTATTCAAAATACAACAGACTGCTTCAGTCTGAGGCACTCTCAGCTTTGGGTTACAGGTAAAAAGAAATACTCAGTACTTGACAAGATTACTTCCAAAGATCACTCCAGCTGGTGTCTGGAGTGGCACACTTTAAAATCATGGTTACCAAGTTGCAAGGATAATTCAAAAAGTATCCCGAGGTGCAAGAAACTTTTAAAAGCACCTTTACAGGGTACAGAGACTTCTAAAGAACCCTGGCAGAATAAAAGGGCTCAAGCTCAGTTTCTCTTTGTTACATTACAGATAAAAACACAACAAACCAATTGTAAAGTTTTGCAAAAGCACAAAAGGAATCTAACAGGCTACCTAACACACGGTTCCCTGGCTAAACCTTTCTAGGGGTGTGCACAGAAACGGCTGGTGTGGTTCGGTTTGGGTGTGAACTGCACCCAAACCTGACCTGGCCAGTTCAGTCTGACACCCCATGGAAACCCCCTCCCCCGGTCCGGTTCAGTCCGGGGAGACAGTTCGTTTTTTATAAATCAATTTTTTTAACCTGTAGCCCCTTTGGGGGGCTTCCTAAAGGCCATGGGGAAGGTTCCCCCTCCCCCTGCCAGCCTCTTAAGTCACCGCCGCAGCCTGTCCCGTGTCAATTAAAAATTGGTGCAGTGGCCATTTTGGAGGCTGCCACGCATGCCCAAATGGCCTCTGCGAGACCTGGCAAGACCTGTGAGACTTCACAGAGTCCATTTGAGCATTCATGGTGGCCATTTTGTTTTCAGTGGCCATTTTTTTAAAAAATTACTTTAAAAATGGTCACTGTGCATGCTCAAATGGTCCCTGTGAGGCCCTAGGCCTTGCCAGGCCTCACAGAGGCCATTTGAGCATGCGCAGTAGCCTCCAAAATGGCCACCGTGCCGATTTTTGCAGGCCTGAACACGCTGAAAATCAGTCCAGGACGGGCTGCGGTGGTGACTAAAGAGGCCAGTGGGGGAGGGGAAACCTTTGTAGACCCCCCCCCATGGCCTTTAGGAAGCCCCCCAAAGGGGCTACAGGTTAAGAAAATGGGGAGGGGAGTTCGGTTTGGTCTGGCCGGACCCGGGGGGGTGGTTCTAACCCAGACCCCCGAATTCCCAAACCCGAACCACCAAACCCCAAACCAGTTCGCACATCCCTAAACCTTTCCCCAAAGCCATAGCCCTGGCTTCCCTCTTGAAGTCACCAAATCCATGGTAGAGACTTCAGACACCTGTAGAGCTCCTGGTTGCCACCATTGCCTGGCCAGACAACCTGTTGTCCACCCTGCCTGGCTCCAACTGAGAATAAAGAACCCCCTTCACTTCCTGCCACCAGGTCCTCAAGGAGCCGCCCACCATGTGCTGAGTGGCTGATCCCTAGAGGTCACTGCCTGACAGAAAGGATAGGGTTCACTTCCGGTTCACTCTTTAGGGGAGGGCTGGTCACCAAAACCCCGATCTAAGATGGCAGACACATGAACCTTTGAGGCTCCACTAGGCTAACTTGTGAACTGTCTAACCTATTTGAGCCAAATTAGGTACAGTTGTAATGAGTTACACATAGAGACACCTCAGTAGTGTCGTTTGTGATGATGTCATCCACCACAACTCAGATGGCAGACGAATAAACATTTGAGGCACAAGAGGTCGAACTTGTGGACCATGTCTAACTGATTTGAACCAAATTTGGTACGCTTGTTTGAGTGACACATAGGGACACTTATGGGAGGAGAACTGGTCTTGTGGTAGCAAACATGAATTGTTGCTAAGCAGAGTCTGCCCTGTATTGCATTTGAATGGGAGACACATGTGAGCATTGTAAGATATTCCCCTCAGGATTAGGGTTAGGGCTCTGGGAAGAACATATGCATGCTCGCATGCAGAAGGTTCCAAGTTCCCTCCGTGGCACCTCCAAAATAGGGCTGAGAGAGATTCCTGCCTGCAACCTTGGAGAAGCCGCTGCTGGTCTGTGAAGACAATATTGAGCTAGATAGACCAATGATCTGACTCAGTATAAGGCAGCTTCCTATGTTCCTATTTTATTTTATTTTATTTTACCTTATTTTATTTAACATATTTGTATACCACCTGTATTGTTATAAACCCTATTGGGCGGTTTACAACAATACAATAAAAACAACAAATAAAAAGGTTAAAACATTATAACAATTTAAAATTTAAAAGATTAAAACTAATAAAAAATAAAACAATTAAAACAATATCTAATTAAAAGCCTGGGTGAACAAATGTGTCTTGATTGCCTTTTTTAAAGTTGTAAGAGATGGGGAGGCACTTATTTCAGTAGGAAGCATGTTCCAAAGCCTCAGGTCAGCAATGGAGAAGACCTGTCCTTGAGTAGCCACCAGACAAGCCAGTAGCAACTGCAGTCAGTCAGTCATCTTTATTCTGTCAATTGACCAGCAAATCAAATAAATAAAACAGTAACACAATCAAGAAATACATTCAAACAATCCCACCAGTACCACCATGCACCAGAGTGATCCAAATTCTACCAGCAATGTAGCAGAATTTCACCACTGAATAAGAGACACTAGAGTCATTATCTTCAAGTAAGAAGTTCACTAACAGATCCTTAGGGATACAAAAATGCCCAGGACCACCAGAAAACCGAGACAGCAAGGGTGCAATTAAATGCTTCCTGGCATCTTGATAAAATTCACAGTAAAGTAACACATGGGCAACTGTCTCGATCTCATTCGCATTGCAGGGACATAATCGCATCTCTATCGGCCACTGATGAAATCTACCATAAAGTAAGGCAGATGGCAAGGCATTAAAATGAGCTCTACAAAAGGCCCAACAAAACTTAGAAAAGATTATAATGGACAAGTATGGGACAGTAGAGAATTCTGCCCATGATTTTAAATGCCTATATAGGATTGGAAGGAGAGCTGTCTCATTCTGTAGCTCGATGTCAGAAAGATGTTGAGATGCCAGAGCCTTTGCTCTCCGAAATCCAAGTTCCAGGAGTTGTTCAGGGTCTAACCCTATTGAAAGCAATTTGTTAATTATCCCCTCAGACCAAATAGGTTGGCGGGGGGTGGGGGACGGGAAACAGTAAGGAAGAAGGGTATTAGACCTACCGGCTCCAAGTGGATCTTCAGCCAGTAGTTAATAATAATCCTCCAGGCCCTAGTTTCCACATTTAGAAGCCCTGCCTCTTGCCGGAGCACTGCGTTAATGGTGCATTTAGGGGTGTTAAACAGCGCTCTGAGAAAACCAGATTGAATACTTTCTAATAGGGTAAAATTGTTGTAAGGGGCCAGGCAACTGCAGACAAACCCCTCCTGATGATCTCAATGGGCAGTGTGGTTCATAGCGAAGAAGATGTTCTCTTAAATACCCAGGGCCCAAGCTGTTTAGCGCTTTATAGGTTACTAGTGACTGTTAAGCCCGTTACATTAACGGGCGCTAGAAGAGTTGTGAACAGGGGAACCGGCTGCGCCCCTGCGCCGGCTCAGTCCTCTCTCTGACTCGCTGGAGAGAGGACATCCATAGCAGCTCCTAGGCCAGTCAGGAGCACGTGGCCAGGCCTAATAGGAGCAGCTGTGCTGGGGACTGTAGCGGCGGCGGAGGGCTCTTAAGCACCCCCCCGCCGAGAATCAAGGGCGGCCCCTGCTTAGAGGCCGTGGGTGAGGCCTCCCTCAGAGGCACCGCGGACGCAGCATAATCGAGCGGCCGCTCCCAGGGGCTGTAGTGGCGGTGGAGGGCTCTTAAGCCCTGCCACCGGGGATCCAGGGTGGCGAGCGGCCTCCCCACCACCGGAGTGGCTGCTCCGGGTGGCGCCACAGACGCGGCCCAATCCGAGCGGCTGCTCTTGGGGGCTGTAGCAGCAGCGGAGGGCTCTTAAGCCCTGCCGCCAGGGATCTGAGCAGCCTCCTCACCAGCAGACCGGCGCGCGCGCCACGCATGCGCAGAACACCCGCAAGAGACACGGACGCAGGTACCTTAGGGTTTTATTATATAGGATAATCAAGACCATGTATTTTGACCAGAAACTTATCGACAACCAATGTAATTCTTTTAAGATAGGAGTGATCTGGTCTCTTCGAGATGACCCAGAGACCAACCTGGCTGCCGCATTCTGGACCAACTGCAATTTCCGGACAACGTACAAAGACAGCCCCACATAGAACACATTGCAGCAGTCAAGTCTGGAGGTGACCAGCAGAAGTACTACTGTTCTGTGGTCATTTATCTCAACAAATGGACACAGCAGGAGTATCAGCGGAAGCTGATAAAAGGCTTCTCTAGCCACTGCCTCAACCTGGGACACCAGGGAGATGTTTGTGTCCAGAAGCATTCCCAGACTGTGTGCCTGTTCCTTTCGGGGAAGTGTTACCCCATCCAGAAGTGGCAGATCAAAACATCTCCCGAGTTACGAATCTACACAATAAGTACCTCCGTCTTATCTGGATTCAGCTTTATCTCTCATCCAGCCCATCATCGACTCCAAGCAGGCATTTAGGGAGGTTATGCTTTTTCCTGGTGATGTTGACATGGAGAAATAAATTTGGGTGTCATCAGCGTACTGATAACACCCTGCACCAAATCTCCCGATGATCTCTCTCAGCAGTTTCATGTAGATGTTAAACATTGGAGACAATATGGAGCCCTGAGGGACACCAAACCAAATTTCAGATTTTGAAGAACAGTCCCCAAGGGACACCACCTGGAATCTGTCTGAGAGGTAAGAATGGAACCACTGCAAAGCAGTGCCTCTCACCCCCAATCCCCTCAGACGCTCCAGAAGGATACAATGGTCAACGGTATTGAAAGCCGCTGGTGGGGACTGTTACCGGGCAGGGAGCCGGGGTGGGGTTGTTGGGTGACGATCGGGGGAAAGGAGGAGAAAGCGCAGTAATGGAAGGGATAATAAAACTCATGGGGTATGATCCAGGAAGGGCTGGGCTTGGATGTTCAGAATGTGAAGCTGCCTTTAAAAATGGCTTGACCAATGATGAGGGGAAGGCGGGGAGAGGGGGGGCTGTAGTCTCCTGATTAGGAGCCAGCCCAAGGACGTGGCTGCCTAGGAGGAGGACCCAGGTGACCCTTTCCCTATCTCTGAGGCCTTGCCCAGGCGCTTCTGACTGACCCCACTGAGGGTGCCGAGGACATGCCCAGACTAACGTAAATAAAAATAAATAATTATGAGATTCTAGCCCTAATCAAGCAAATTGTTGTATCTTATGTTTGGAGGCAGCTCTTGAGCAGACAAGGCTCAGACCAGGGGAGGCAGCAAACCTTTGTTTTCTTTCCTAAAGAAGCAAGCAAGCAAATAAATCAACAAGAAAACAAGGGGAAAGGACAAGATACCTTTGTTAAGGTTAGTCTTTTCTAGGGTTTGATTTCTAGCTGGCTAGGAGGTTGATTTTGACAGGGCAGTTTCAGTTTCAGTTGTGCCTGGAGAGACAGCGGGTGTGGATAAGCTGCAGGTGAGTCACACAGCTTGTGTGGGAGGGACCACAGCTAAGACCTAGCTTTCAAGTAAACAAGCTCCATTTATTCTAAATAGCCAATAAAACCAGTTATGAAGGTAGAATGCAATCAGGGGAGAGGGTGCTTCTCAGTGTATTGCATGGAGTGCTGTATGTATGCCTCTCTGCCTGAGGAGAAGATATAAGACTATCTGCCTGAGCAGAGAAGCTCAGGGAGGAAGAGAGGATGAGACCCCCAGGGATGTAATATAGGCATCCAACTTCCAGGATGACAACTCCTCTGCTGCCATGGAGAATGAAGGTCTCAGGAAAGGAGGACATCAGTCTGAGGAAGAGGGGAATGCTTCCTTAGAAGGGACCTCTTTCTTGGCTGATGCACACAGAGAATACTCCTCCAGGGGTTGAGGGCCTCCTAGTAGTAGGCGATTCAGTAGTTAGGGGCATAGAGATATGGATTTGTAACCCACGTGTAGACCGTACTGTGACTTGCCTGCCTTGTGTGATGGTTGTGGATGTTGCACAGCATCTAGATAGGCTGTTAGGCAGCTGGGGAGAAGTCAGCTGTCATGGTGCACGTCAGCACCAACGATGTTGGGGGATACAGTTGGGAGGTCTTGGAAGCCAAATTTAGTCTGTTGTGTAGCATATTGAAGTCCTGGGCCCCCGAAGTAGGGCTCTCTGAAGTGCTAGCTATTGCACACACAGGGCCAGCAAGACACGAGGAACTGAGGGGTCTCAATGTGTGGTTGAGACAGTGGTGCTGGGAGGAGGGCTTTCAATTTGTTAGGCACTGGGATACACTTTGGGGCAAGTGAAGCCTATACAAAAGGGATGGGCTCCACTTGAACCAAGATGGAACCAGACTGATGGCACTTAAAATCAAAATGGTTGCAGAGCAGCTTTTAAAATGACATTTTAAAATTGTTAAAATTTAAAACTTGCTGACAGGAACTGAGTGGTATCTGGTTCGGCAAGCAAAATCCTCTAAGGTACAAGGGTACAAATTTTTCAGATAAATCAGGTTTATAAAGACAGCCCAACATGGAGTGCATTACAGTAGTCACGCCTGGAGGTTACCAGCATATGTACCACTGTTTTAAGGTCATTTACCTCCAGAAATGGGCATAGATAACATATTGGTCGAAGCTGGTAAAAGGCACTCCTGGCCACTGCCTCAACCTAAGAAACCAGAGAGAGTTTTGGCTGCAGGAGCACTCCCAAGCTGCATACCTGACTGAGAACAGGCAGATCTAAACTGTCTCTCGGGTCTTGATGCCCCCACAGCTAGTACCTCCTCCTTATTTGGATTTAACTTCAGTTTGTTACCCCTCATCCAGCCCATGACTGCCTCCAAGCAGCCATTTAAGGACATTATGCCATTTCCTGATGAAGTTGAAATAGATCTGGGTATAATCAAATCTGGTAATATCCTGCACAAAATATCACTTTCTACACAAGTGAAAAGAATAGAAGTTGTCAATTTATTTTGTTTAATTTCTGAGACATTTTAAACATCCATGGCTTCTCCCAGGAAAAGATTACTTTTGACTTGCTCAGACCTCTCAAATGTAGGTCCAGTTTTGAGCTGTCAAAATGGTCATCCCTCATTCCAAAAGCTTCTTTTTACTCCAGTTAGGAAAGAAACTTGCTTTCAAAAAGTACCTTTGTAATATATGCTTAATATGGACAAAAAGTGTTAGCGATTTGCAGCACTTGGCCAGCAGCAATGCAATCATTTATCCCTTTCACCAGGCCACTTTTCAGATTGCACGCTATTACAGGGTCTCAACGGGTCCCTTAAGTGTGCTTCCTTATTTCCTGTGTTTTGACTTCGCAGCCCCTGCATTGTAAGGAAGGTACCGTTCATATTTCTGATGCCTTCTTTCAAATTTTATTGCTGCGTCACAGCCCTAGAACGTTTGCCCCCTTACAACGGATATCTAATTCAGTTTGACTTCAGCGCCACCAAACATTGCAGTTTACACTGCTTTCTGAGGTGTAAGGCTCGCAATCTGGAAAGTGTCCTCTTGGACAGTATACAGTAGTGGCCTCTACAGGCGAGACAGGAGAGGCAAGAAATGAGCCTCAGGTGCGACTCATTCCCACTCTCCTCTTCCTGTCCCAGCCACCTCGCTCTGCTTCGTCTTGCCTGCCGCCACATTAACCCTAGGTGCACATACTGGTTATTTGCCTGGTTGGGCAATGCATCAGCCTAGGGTTGATGCAGTGGACGAGACAAAACAAAAGGTGGCTGGGGTGAAGAGAAGAGAGCAGGAATGAGCTGTACCTGTGGCCCGTTTACCACCCCTTTCCCTTCTGGCTCGTATGAGCTGCTACTGGCAGTAACACTTTACACCAAACAGGAGTATGTTCTATTTCCATGTCTTACTACATCTTTGGGCTTACTACATCTTTGGGCTGCTCAGCCATGTGGATGTCACTTGAAAAATGCCTTTGCATGGCAAATGGTATTTTATATATTTGGTATTTGTGTATGGCTCCACCACACAGATTAGCCAGGAGTCAAAACACCATAAAACATTCCTGGGAGTTATTCACACATGCCTTCATACCACTGGGTATCTGAAGAGCAGATTCACAAGATGTTTAATTTGGGGGATTGAATTGACAGTTCACATAGGGTTGGCTCCTCTCCACAATCCCTGGAAGATCCTTTTTCTGTGCGTTCACAGTGGCTTACTCTGGGTTTTTCCTCTAACCAATCACAAATCATATCAGAGAGGAGGAGAGTGAGAGAGCTTTTTTGTTGCTGTTAGTTTGACAGCTATGGAGGAGCGGAAGACTGGCATGATAAATTGCCAAAAGCTAGATCAAACAGCAGAACGCTTAACCCTAACCCTTTGTGAGTGATTGCCTTCATCACCTCATGTCCTCCCCCTCCCCCCCCGCAAACACACCTCAAATAATTTTGAGGCAGGGAAGTTTAAAGCAGAAATCAGAGCTTTCTCTCCATCATGAAGAAAATTTCAGGCTTATGGAATCAGCTCAGACAAAAAGGCTCAGGTTACATCCATTCTGCATATCTAAAGCCTATGTAAATTCCCCTTCACTGAGTTTTGAAAAGCCGAATTACTGGCATAGCCACTGCACACATCAAAGGAGAAGCAACAGGGCACAACAGAAGCCTCAGTGTTTTTTTTTCAAAAGCCACTGAAACTAGAGGATTTTTTTTAAAGCTGGACATACTTTGGGCTAAGCCAGAATGTGCAGCCTTGATTTGGGGGGAAACAGAGTAATGTCTGTACTGGTCCCTGATAGCCTGCAGAGACTTTGGGGTAAATGCAACTAATATGTGGACTGGCACACTCCATTCTGGAGGAGATTCAAATTAAAAGTCATGTGTTAAAAACTTAAAAACTGTTTTAAGTTGTTTTAAATTGTTGCCCTAATTTCCAGGGGTTTTAGCTGTTTAATTGGTTTTATTGTATTTTAATAGTTTGATTTTAATTTTTAACTTGTTTTAATTGTTTTTCTCATGCTGTAAACTGCCCTGAGCCATTTTGGAATGGCGGTATATAAATCTAATAAATAAATAAATAAATAAGTGTAAAGCCTCCTGCTGGCAGCGTGAGAAAAAACGAGCAGGGGTGCCCAATCTGTGCCATAATGTGAGTTAGGTCTAGTATGCTTAAAACTGCTTGCACTTTTAATTTTCCTTGCTGCCATCATATAAATTCTTGTTACCTTGCTCTCTATAAATTCTTGTTACCTTGTTACCTTGCACTCAACACCTTTGGCTGCATAGCCTCGCGAGTGCAGGATAGGCATATATGTTCAGAATATAAAATGAAACAAAACTTGAGGTATAAAACAAAAAACAAGAATAAGTTTATTATTTACAGATTAGAATAAAGATCTCTGCAAAGCAGGGTACACAGGCTCCTTTACCAAGTTACTAGGTATATCAGCTGTTCTGAATAAAATGTAACATATAGGGAGGTGAGATAACTGGGACAGAGGTAATTAAACTTGGGCTTTTAAACTTAGTGAATTCCCCCAGACCTTCTTGCCTGTTATTAGGACGGAGCTGCCCAGAACACTGCTGGTTCTCCAGCCTCCACACATTCACCCTTCAAGTTCCACACAACCCCTGCACCTGCCAAACAATCTTTCCTGTTCAGAACACACCAACCAATCTCTCAAATCTCAGCCCCAAACACCTCCTCCTCCCATGCAACTAAATCCAACTCTCCTCTCTGTCTCAACTGCCTTTCAAAAATAAAAATAAAAAATCCCTCCCCCTCTGAACCTTCTGTGTCTGTTTACTAGGGTCACCCACACACACTCACTCACCAGCTCCTATATTCATTCATTCATTCATTCATTCGATTTCTATACCGCCCTTCAAAAAATGGCTCAGGGCAGTTTACACAGAGAAATAATAAATAAATAATATGGATCCCTGTCCCCAAAGGGCTCACAATCTAAAATGCATTCCACCACAGTCTCACACAGTTTCACTCTATACAACAGCCGTATATTGTGCGAAGCTGTCATTTGGCTCTGAGTCAAATTCTAGAAATTCTGTGCTGTGGCAATATCACCTGCAGCCTTTTCAGCTGCTCTACAATGCTGTTGCTCCTGAACTAATTTTTTGCAACCCTCCCCCCCACCCCCAAATCATGACACCAGAATTTGGAAGGTTCTTCAGTGCATTGGTGACACAGCAAATGGTGTGGTTTGTTGTAATACTGGCAACAAACAACTGGTTGACCCAGACTCAGTACTGAACTGACTCATTGAATTTAAGTACATGTTTTATATTGTGACATAGAGATATTCCCACACATCAGAAAAAGCATCCTCAACTTTAAAAAAAAAATATTCTGCACAATATTATTTTTGCAAGCCTGCGTCAATCCAGCATTCTTCTGTATGTAGTAGATCAGAAAGTATAGTCTTATTGTGAGGGAATATCTGATAAATATGATAGATAGATGGATAGATAGATAGATAGATAGATAGATAGATAGATAGATAGATAGATCTGTGCTATTCTCCTGTATTCTGCTTAGCTCATTAAAAATCCATACTTCAATGGAGGAGAGGAGAACAGTAAAGTTATCCTCCAAAGGATGTTTAAACTAATTCTTAAATTAAACAAAACTTGCAATTCAGTAGCAACAGAACAGGGTAGTGTTACTTCTATTCCCCCCCTCTCCTTTTAAATAATTGTGATGAATTTCCTAGCCCCATGGGGGAGCAGCCAGATACTGAAAAATAACTTTAAAACAAATAAAACACTTTTTGATGTTTTTAAAAATTCACATACCACTTCTTCAACTGAAAAACTCTAATCTGCTAACAAAAATATATAAAATACAGATCATATGGGTCAATGTGGGTGATTCATTCTCTCTCTCTCTCTCTCTCTCTCTCTCTCTCTCTCTCTCTCTCTCTCCTCCCCTCACTGATAAACTGAAGAGTGGCTAGCAACTGAAGGAAGTTTACAAAATGGTGGGAGGGAGAATTGTAAGAAGAAATGATCAGTAAGTATCTGCAACATTTTTGCAACTGGACTCCCCACATGACAATTGTAAAAGCATTCTGGAAGAAGTATTGCGATTCCACAAAATTTTGTGCTTTGACTGTCCAGACAATGCAGTCAACTTATTCATTCAGCCCCCTCGTTAGTGGCTTTTAAGGCCCTTCTCAAGACCTACCTTTTTTGCTAGGCTTTTGCCCTATATTGCTATTGCTATATATTGTTCACTGCCTAGAGTCTTTGGGAACTCTACAAAGTCTCCATAATAAATT
Source organism: Hemicordylus capensis (assembly GCF_027244095.1). Lineage (NCBI taxonomy): Eukaryota > Metazoa > Chordata > Lepidosauria > Squamata > Cordylidae > Hemicordylus > Hemicordylus capensis. The sequence continues at coordinate 96,664,813 of NC_069657.1, forward strand.
TTTAACAAACAAACAAACATATTTATCTCCACAAGAAATGTCCCACAGCCATCTCTTTTAGCAGAGCTAAAACAGACAAGCAGAAAACGTGTGTTCATCGGTTTGGAAGAACCCTATCCCTCCTAATCTTTTTGCTGCTGCCCAGGGGCGTAACTATAATAGGGCAAGGGGAGACAGTTGTCTGGGGGCCCACTGCCTTGGGGGCCCCCCCAGAGGCAAGTCACATGACTGACTCCCCCAGCCGCGCACCCGCCTGAGCTTCCTTCAGTTGTATTTATCCTCTGAAATTGATGTTAGTGTTAAGACCTGGAGCTACCAGAACAGCATGTCTTTCTCTAGTACCATTAAATGACTTGCATCGCCCACAATTTACAAAACCTTTAAAAATATATATATTAGGATGAAGTTCTATTGTGGCACAGTGTGTGTGTGTGTGTGTGTGTGTATAACTATGCTTTTTGTTACCACTATTCAGCCTCATTTAAGATTTCTTTACTTCCTGAGCTGAGCTTCAGTGAGGGGGGCCCCATTTTAAAATCTTGTCTCTGGGCCCACTCCAACCTTGCTACGCCCCTGCTGCTGCCACCAAGGCTTTGTGTATGGCTGATCCACTATAACAGCCATTCCTCTTTATAAAAAATTACCCCAAAAAACCACCCCCCAAAACCCCACCCACCTCTGTAAAATGGAAAGCCTTATAGGAATGCGGTGGAGACAAATCAACAAGCTTCTGATCTTTATAGAACAAGAAAGTTTATTTTTTTAAAAAAAAAATCAATTCAATTCAAACATTACTTTTACAGCAAAAATGCAAACTCAAAACAGTTACTAAAAGAGCATATCAGGGAAAATAAAAGGCTGGAAAAATGCATCCACTGCCTTGCTCTACACTGGTCCCTACAAATAATCCTCTGTACTTTCTCTCCTCATCACATCTGGCTTGCTGGGCAGTCTCCTGTCCTGGACACAGTACAGGTCTGGGGCTCAATCCAGCCTGCCTCCTTCTGTTTCAGCTCTGATTGTGTTAGGGGTTATTACTTAAAGTAGAGTATTTCAGGAACTAACTCACTCCCATTGCAGCAGAAATTAACAGGGTCACAGGGGCAGCAGCTTGTAAATGATAAGCATGGAGATTCATGTAAGGTTAAACTAATCAACTTTACTCAGAAGTACATGATGAAGGAAAAGACTTATATCTAATTTCTGGCTGCATGTTGGTCACAGGAACACAGAAACATAGGAAGCTGCCATATACTGAATCAGTCCATTGTTCCATCTAGCTCAGTATTGTCTACACAGACTGGCAGCGGCTTCTCCAAGGTTGCAGGCAGGAATCTCTCTCAGCCCTATCTTGGAGAAGCCAGGGAGGGAACTTGGAACCTAGATGCTCTTCCCAAAGCGGCTCCATCCTCCAAGGGATGGATCTTACAGTGCTCACACATCAAGTTTCCCATTCATATGCAACCAGGGTGGACAGACCCAGCTTAGCTAAGGGGACAAGTCATGCTTGCTACCACAAGACCAGCTCTCCCTATAGTCAGAGAGAGATTAGTTTTCTTAGATATCTTAGATGAAGGTATCAAAAGGTTGAACGCTCTCACATAAAGTGCATTCATAATCCTCCATAACTACCACATCAAGGAGAAAGTTCTAGATTAGCCTTTTCTGGTATACTATTGACCTATTTTAAAATAACTGCACTGGCTGCCGATATGTTTCCAAGCAAAATACAAAGTGCTGGTTATTCTCTATAAAGCTCTCGATGGCTTGGGTCCAGGGTACTTAAAAGAGCACCTTCTCTATCATGAACCCTATTAAGATCATCTGGAGAGGTACAGATACAGTTGCCACCGGCTCGTTTGGTGGCAAATCGGGACTGGAACATCTTTGTGGCTGCCCCAGGGCTTGGGAATATGCTCCCTGTCAAAATAAGAGCATTTCCTTCTCTGTTTGCTTTTAGGAAGACACACTTGTTTTCTCAGGCTTTTAACTGAAATTAATTTAAAACGGTTTAATTTAATTTACCCGATGAAATTGTTTTAACTTTTTATTTTGTGAAATTGTTTTAATTGTTTGTACAATTAAAACACATATTTGTTGTGTTTTAAACTGTTTACACCAGCTAGAGATGCACATATCGGGCCGTATATAAATATGATAAATACATAAAATAATAAATAATAAATGAATAGTAAAGCCAACAACAGCTACATCCTGAGGGGCTTCTGCACATTTGTTTTAGCTTTTGGCTCCAGAAAACTGGAATGTTTACATGCCAGACAAACGTGATATGGCCTAGAAGAATTTGCTTTTTAAAGGGGTATGTGGAACTCTTCTGAGAAGCACTACCTTGTATCAGATGCACAAGGAAACCTTGATCAGACACTTCTTGAGACCTCCCACCCCTTGAAATTCACAACCGTATGTGCTGAAGTAGGCACATTCTATAGCACATCCCCAGATGTTGTTGGACTACAACTCCCATTATCCCCCAGCCCCAATGGTTATGTGTCTGGAATGATGAGAGTTGTAGTCCAATAACAACTGGGGAACCAAGACTGGAACTCCTGTGCTACAGCAACTGAAAGAACTATTCTGGTATGGCAGAATCAGAATTGCCAGATGCTTCTTATTTTTAAGAACATTAGGCTCATATAATGGTTGAGAACAGCATTCTGAAATGTTCCTTATTACTGAATTATTGACTCCTCGCAATCATATGCAGGGTTGCCCTGTGATATAGCCCAACTTATTTCTAGTGAAGTGCCATTTAGCAAACATGTAGCAAAACTATAAACTCTGAAAAGAATATTCTCACCTGTCCACCCAACCACTATCGGGCCACGTGGTCACTGAATGCAGATGGCCCAAAATTAGCACCAGGACAACTCAACTGAGCCAGCCTGGGATCGAGTTTGGACTGTGTGGACAGTATATAGTGTTAGAATTGTTTGAATAGATGCATCCACTTTGAATAGATACAACAACTTGCTATGTAAGCATATATGAATCATTTGGCTTATCCAAATGATAAGCCACCTCTACAATCCCCAAATATTTACGGAAACAGATATCCTCAAATATAAATTTCTATGGTCTCAGAAATAAAGAAAGCCATATGGTCAGGAAATAGCACCATCTGGTGGTCAAGAAGCTGATAGACCATGGCTTTAACTCTTCATTGTTCAACTCTTATCTGTGGACCAAAGTACACATCACACACAAACGTACATAACTGAAAACTGACTGACTGCCTTTTTATGGCTTGCAAAACTGCTTTGGAAGAGCACAGCTGAGTGGACAAATAGGGAGGTGGCACAGCCCTATCTTTGCCTGCCTTGCCTACTTCAAATCAACCACCCCACACACACACACACACACACACCAGCGTTTCTCCTTCAGGATTATGACTATGCCATTTTTAAAAAGCTATTCAAGCATTTGCATGTAATGTGTAGTGAGCTTTTAATGCATAGTGTACTGTGGATATTTTCAATGCCAAAGTCCTATCACTAAAGTGCTGAAAGTTTGGAATGGAATTATTGGGATATAAATGACCAGGTAAAATTGCATGGAAGAATTAAACATTTCATGTTGGTAAAGGTAAAGTGTGCCGTCGAGTCAGTGTCGACTCCTGGCACCCACAGAGCCCTGTGGTTTTTCTTTGGTAGAATACAGGAGGGGTTTACCATTGCCTCCTCCCGCGCAGTATGAGATGATGCCTTTCAGCATCTTCCTATATCACTGCTGCCTGATATAGGTGTTTCTCATCGTCTGGGAAACATAACAGAGGATTCAAACCTGCAACCTCTGGCTTGCTAGTAAAATCATTTCCTGCTGTGTTGTAGGGGTATAAAAATCCAGCTCCATGCTTTAGAGAAAAGTGACACACTCCTGTGACACCCTCTTTTACATACAACTACTACAACTACTACAACAAATATTTATATACTTCTTATCAACAAAAGTTCTCAAAGCAGTTTATGCAAATAGATGAATGAATGCATGCATGCATGCATGCATGAATGAATGAATAAATAAATAAATAAGTTGGTCCCCTATCCCAAAAAGGGCTTACAATCTAAAAGGAACACAAGGTAGAAACTAGCAACAGCCACTGGAGGGATGCTGTGCTGGGGTTGGATAGGGCGAGTTGCTCTCCCCCTGCTAAATATAAGAGAATCACCACTTTTAAAGGTGCCCCTTTGCCCACTTAACAAAATATTAAAATGTAACTGCTGCATCTAAACAAGAACTCTGGTGGACCTGGTATGGGCGAGGGCATGAAGGCCGAGAACAAGCAGAGTGTGAAGGTGATGGCCTTCCTCCTCTTGTATCCTGCAAATACAGATTAATTTATTACAATCCCTAAATATATTTTAGGGCATAAGGAATTTCTTTTGGTCTGGGAGTACCAGAGTACTTTGGTACTCCTGGGTACTTTGGTTGTGGTATTCTGAACCTTTTGTACTCTGGTCCTCTTCCCAGGAATTTGGTACTCCAAACCTTTGGTTCAGAGTACCAAATTCCTGGAAAGAGGACTAGTGTTCTTTCTCAGGACAACTAGAATTGAATTGCTTGCTAGAATGCATTGCTTGTCTTCAGGCTTGTAACTGTAATAGAAATGCTGGTATTCAAATATATGCTGCCTCTGTACATAGAGGTAGCATAGTCTTTGTTCCATTTCCTATGAGAATTCAGAGCTGCTGAGAAACCCATTCCTCCAGGAACTTGCTTAATATTTTTTTAAAAGCCTCACAGCTTTACCTCTAACAAACACAGTCCGAAGCAGATTCATCCTTCTAATGCTTCAGCAATCGAAATTTGTTAAAACATCAGTGATCAAAATTGTAAACATTTATCCACACACTTCATAAATCATTTAATTAAAGTACACCCCAGCTTTTTTGTTTGTTTGTTTTGCAGGTAAAGTTGTGTCTTGAACAAATGATGTTTTACAGCAAAAAGAAAGAAAGAAAGAAAGAAAGAAAGAAAGAAAGAAAGAAAGAAAGAAAGAAAAGGAAGCCCTAAATCCTAACTGTTAATTGTTGTGCAATGAACAGATACTCACTTAGTGCTTCACAGGCTATTTGTAAAACAAGATGTGTGTCAAGGGCTCTGCCTCTAATCACTATTGAAGTAATCTCAAACATTGCATAATACTATACATTCTACATGTAGTTTGCCTGTCAGAAGGCAGAGCACCATAGGTGAGGCCTCAGGAAAAGAACTCATACAGTCAGTCATACAGATTCTGTCAGACAGCAACTGGAATATGTTACTGGTATTAGTAACGGGTTTCATGTTCAAGACACCGAAACCTATTTTCTTTGTTAATGGCAGTTAACATTCAGGTGGATCTGCTTGTGTCCTCGGCTCTAAGGACAGAAATTTCCTGTCCTTAGAGCCGAGCTGCGAGGGTTATTTTGGCCCAATTAGCTCTGCTACTTATTATTATTTACATTATTATTACATTATTATTTACATTTACATTATTTACTTATTATTATTTACATTTATCTCATAGAGATAAATGCAGGATTAATGTGTGTTGTTTAGTCTGCACTCTGCTTACTTAGCTTGTTCCACCATGTGCAGATCATCCTGAAAGAACAGATGTCAGCTCTACAGAATTCATTTGGAGGAAGCTGCCATCAGGAAATCTCCATAGCTGCCTTGACTATATCCAACTTTCCAAACAAGAAAAGCCCTGCTGGATCAGACCAAAGGCTCATTTAGGTCAGCGTCCTGTTTCCCACAAAGATATTGCTGGCAGGCCTAGAAGCAATATGCAGTAACCCTCCCGCATTATTGCCGCCCCACAGTATTTAGTGATAAACTGCCTCTGAAAATGGAGGTTCCACATAGCCATTGTGTCTAATAGCCATTGATAGACTTCTCCATAAATCAAATCCTTTTAAAAGCCATCCAAGATAGTGACCCTCACCACGTACTCTGGCAGTGAATTCCAAAAATGAAATATGTTGTCCATCCTGAATCTACTGCAAATCAGTTTCATAGGATGAATCCAAGTTCTAGCATTATGAGAGAAGAAGAAAAGAAAAATGTATACACTTATTCCATACCATACATAATGTTATACACTTCTATGACATCCCTCCTTATTCACCTTTTTCTGAGCTAGAAAGCCCCAAACATTTTGGCCTTAGCGCATAAGAAAGATGCTACAACCCCTTGGACATTCTGGTTGCTCTTTTCTGTATCTCCCCTGTTTTGCCTTGGGTTGGTTTGGATGCTACATCTGCCAGCCTGTCCGAATTGCATGGAGGAGGAGCATGGGCCTGTCCCCACACACCCCCAGTACAGCATCCTGTTGCCACCTAATCAAACAAGGGGGAAGTTCATCAAAACTGCCCTTAACATGTGAATGTATTTCACATGTGTAATTTTAGGAAGTGGTGGTATGGTAGACCAGGTGGGAGAAGATATATGCAAACAATTAGGATGGCTCATGGGACATATCACCTGAACTGGTTAGTTATGCTTTTTGCGATGGGGTGTCCAGTACTGCATTCAATATTCCAGATGTGGCCACACCATAGACAGGCATTATTATACTGGTATGCAACTTTCAATCCCTTTTCTACAAATTCCTATCATCAAATTTATGTTTTTTCACAGCTGCCATGTGCTGAGTTAATGTTTTCATTGTGCTGTCTACTACAACCCCCAGATCTTTTTTCCTGGTTAGTTTCTTCCAGTTAAGACCCTTTCAGAACTAAACTACTCATGCTCTGATATGAGTATGCATGAGTTTTCTTCCATACATTATTATTATTATTATTTACAGTTTATATCCCGCTCTTCCTCCAAGGAGCCCAGAGTAGTATACTACATACTTAAGTTTCTCCTCACAACAACCCTGTGAAGTAGGTTAGGCTGAGAGAGAAGTGACTGGCCCAGAGTCACCCAGCAAGTATCATCGCTGAATGGGGATTTGAACTCAGGTCTCCCCGGTCCTAGTCCAGCACTCTAACCACTACACCACGCTAGCAACTGCAGAATTTCAGAGTGGAACAACAGTGTGTGTTGGGCAGAATGTGTGAGAGAGAAAGAGGAAGCTTTAACCCTTTGCCCCGCAAACAGTCCCAATCTAGAACAGGATTTGCTGCAGCTGCTGTTTGCCACAGAATTTTGACAAAGTTTCCATTGACACCTATGCGCTATTCCTTCCCAGGTCAATAGCAACCATGAAACCTGGGCCAGATTGGGGTCATGATGGGGGGAAGGATTCAAATTCTCCTTCTGCCATGGCATAGACGAAATCTGCATAGGGCCAATTGGCTGCTACTTACAGGAGAAAAACCAAGCACATCCGGGCGGATCGTGTTATTAATTTAAAGTGTAATTTGGCTCTGAGCATATAAGTGAAGTTAAGATGCTTTTTCTTTTTCTTTTTGGTCCTAGTGTGCATCACTTTACACTTATTTACACTGAACTTCATTTTATATAGTTTATTAAATGTGTATCCCACCCTTCCTCCATGGAGCTCAAGGTGTACATGATCCACCCTTATATTCTCACAACCACCCTGTGATGTATGTTGAAAGGCAGTGGTTGGCCTAAGGTCACCAGTAAGTTTGGTGACTAAATAGGGATTTGATCCTTGGTCTTCCCAGTGTAATAGCTTTGCCATTAAGTTGCCATATATGCCGTCAAAAAAACCACCTGGAAATTACAGTCCATTTATCTAACAGCTGCTCCAGGCAAGTTGGTGAAAGCATTATGAAAGATAACATTATTAAGCACAAAGAAGAACAAGAACAAGCATTGCTTCTTCAGTGAAGCAGCATGGCTTCTGCAAAGTCCTGCAAAGTCCTGCATGGCTTCTGCAAAGTCCATACCAACTTTTGTAGTTCTTTGAGCATGTCAAGAAATATATAGTATGCTAGTTAAAAGATTTCCTTTTCCAAAAGGAACATCTATTTCCCTTTTCTCTTAACCATGCTAGTTAAGAGATTTCTTTTTCCACTAGGCAACCTTAAGGTAGCCACTCCTTATCAGTCTTCGCTCACAGCCATAATATGGGGATAATAGTTTTATCAATAGTCTTGAAGCTTCAGGTTTTAGATTTTAGAGTTTTATTTGTATTTTTAAATTGTTTTAATTGTGTCAAAGTTTTAATGGTTTTTAGATTGTGAACTGCCCAGGGACCTTTTTTGTATGGGGCAGTATAGAAATGTAAGAAATAAAATAAATAAATAATGCTTACTAATCCTACAGGATTGTTGTAAGGATCACATCAAGGTAATGCATGGGAAGCACTTAACATACCCCAAAATTGCCTTGCAAATGATAAGTATAATGTAGAGGGTAGAATATGTGGACTTAAAAAAAAAAAAAGCACTTTTGACAAAATCCCTCACCAAAGGTTTGTAAATAATCTGCTCAGTCATGGTATAAAAAGGACAGACCCTGCTTAAATAATAGGGAATACATGGTAGGAGTAAGTGGACAGCTCTCAAAACTGAAAGAAATAACTATGGATCTGTAAGGTGATTGATGCTATTATTTGTAAATGCTGCAGAGTAAAGAAGTGAGATATGGATGACACCAAAATTATTCAGGATAATGAGAACCTAAGCTGATTGGATAAATACTTTCTAAGGAAGATAAAAATTATGTGCCTCTGTGAACTAGAAACAACACAAGAACATATAGCACTTTAAGTTAGAGGACACATAATCATAAATTAAGAATGTACAATGTTAGTCTTTTTAACAGTATGACATTTTTACATACATCGAAGAATGGCAGTCCAAAGCAGTCTTGTATTGCATAAAGTGTTCAAGTTTATTCATTCCAAAGACCATCTGCCTCTTGAAGGGAAAGCACATTCATTCCCCCAAGTGATGAGTTCATCTCATCAGCACATGTGTGATCCTTAACTTAAAGTCCTTTGGTGATAGAGATGGTGCTAATTCTATGGTGGAATCTGCATCTGACTACGCATGATAGAGCTCAGTTGTGTAGCAAGGTCCACTTTCAGCCCCCAAGGTCACTGGTTGGAAAGTTACCCCATCCTACAGAAGCTGACCATTCCTAGTTTATTTATTTATTTGATTTGATTTGATTTGATTTGAATTGTATACCGCCCTTCCAAAATGGCTCAGGGCGGTTTACAATTAAAACACACCACTAAAACAGTAAAGAGCTAAAACAAATTTAAAAAACAACATAACAAGTAACAATTTTAAAACATTTTAAAACAAAAATTAAACAATTAGAGTGATTAAAAAACCCCAAATCAGGTTTTGAATTTTAAAATAAACTAGAAATTAAAACCCCCACAATCTAGGAAGCTGAGAAAGCTTGGGTGAAAAAAAGGGTTTTCAGGTGTTTTTGAAAATTGCCAGAGATGGGGAGGATCGCATCCCAGCAGGGAGCACATTCCACAATCTTGGGGCAGTGACCGAGACGGGCCATCTCTGTGTCGCCACCAAACGAGTTGGTGGTAACTGGAGACGGACCTCCTCAGATAACCTCAATGGGCGGTGGGGCTCATAACGAAGAAGACGCTCTCTTAGGTACCCAGGGCCTAAGCCGTTTAGGGCTTTGTAAGTTATAACTAGCACTTTGTATTTTGTCCGGAAACCTATTGGCAGCCAGTGTAACTCCATCAGTAAAGGAGTAACTCCATCAGTAAAGTTACTCCTTTACATCAGTAAAGGAGTAACATGGTCTCTCTGAGATGACCCAGAGACCAACCTGGCTGCCGCGTTCTGAACCAACTGAAGTTTCCGGACTACGTACAAAGGCAGCCCCACGTAGAGTGCATTACAAAAGTCAAGTCTGGAGGTTACCAGCAGATGTACCACAGTTTTGAGGTCATTGATCTCGAGAAACGGGCGCAGCTGGCGTATCAGCCGGAGCGGATAGAAAGCACCCCTGGTCAATGCCTCAACCTGAGAAACCAGGGAGAGGTGTGAATCCAGAAGTACTCCCAGACTGCGAACCTGTTCCTTTTGGGGAAGTGTGACCCCATCTAGAACAGGCAGATCAAAATTGTCTCTAGAGTTCTGACCCCGCACAATAAGTACCTCTGTCTTATCTGGATCAGCTTCAGTTTATTCTCCCTCATCCAGCCCATTACTGCTTCCAGGCAGGCATTTAGGGAGGATATGCCAGCTCCTGAAGAAGTTGACATGGAGAAGTAGATCTGGGTGTCATCAGCATACTGGTAACACCCAGCTCCAAATCCCCTGATGATCTCTCCCAGCGGTTTCATGTAGATGTTAAAAAGCATTGGAGAAAGTACAGAGCCTTGAGGGACACCATACTTAATCTCAGATTTTGAAGCGCAACAGTCTCCAATCGACACCATCTGGAATCTATCCGAGAGGTAGGAGCGGAACCACTGTAAAACAGTGCCTCCCACCCCCAACACCCTCAGACGTTCCAGAAGGATACTATGGTCAATAGTATCAAAAGCCGCTGAGAGATCCAAAAGTACCAACAGAGTCACACTTCCTCTGTCAATTGCCAATTGGAGATCATCCATCAGGCCGACCAAGGCAGTCTCCACCCCTTAGCCTGCCCGAAAACCAGTTTGAAATGGGTCTAGATAATCTGTTTCCTCCAAGACCACCTGAAGCTGAGAGGCCACCACCTTCTCAATTACCTTGCCCAGCCATGGGAGGTTGGAAACAGGCCTATAATTGCTCAACTCAGAGGGATCTAATGCAGGCTTCTTTAGAAGAGGTCTAAGAATTTCTTCCTTAAGACAAGGAGGCATCCTGCCCTCCGTCAGAGAAGCATTTATGATATCCACCAGGCCGTTTACAACAATCTCCCTGCTAGATCAAACAAGCCATGTTGGACAAGGGTCAGGAGAACTAGTGGTAAGCCTCACCGATCCAAGCAGCTTGTCCACATCCTCAGAAGTCACAAACTGAAACCGATGCAGTCGAATCACATAAGAGGAGTCGTTGGGCACCTCCAGCTCAGACATCAAATTAATTGCGGAGTCTCCATCTAGGTCGTCCTGAATCCGAGAGATTTTATCTGTGAAAAACTCTTTAAACACATCACAGTGGGTAAGTGATAACTCCAAATTCTGGTTCAAGGGAGTGGGGCCAGATACTAATCTCCTCACAACCCTGAACAACTCCGCTGGATGTGAATTCGCAGAGGCAATATGGGCAAAAAAGAACCGCCTCTTTGCTGCATGTATTGCCTGAGCATAGAACTTTAGATGTGCTCTATGTCGCAATCTGTCAGATTTGAGTCAAGTCTTCCTCCACTTGCGCTCCAGTCGCCTACCTTGCCGTTTCAGCCCCCGTAGATCTTCTGTATACCAAGGACCCAATTTTGGAGCAGGTCGGAGGGGACGCTTGGGAGCAATTGTGTCTACTGCCCTGGTGTGCAAGTTGTTCCAATTCTCAACCAGGGCATCAACAGGACCACCAGCAAAGCCAACATTAAATCCCTTCAAGGCTTTTTGGAATCTTAATGGAATATTAATGGTTTGGGCAGACCATTCTAACGGGCCCCTCGCCCCTGCGGAGGTGGGAATTGGTTGTAAGTCCAACCTTAACCAGATGGTGGTCTGTCCATGACAATGGGGAAATCACAGGAGTCCCCACCCACGGAACACCACCCTGATCAGAGTAAAATACCAAATCAAGCATGTGACCTGCAATATGCATCGGTCCAGAGACCACTTGGGATAGGCCCATAGTTGTCATGGCCGCAATGAACTCCTGAGCTGCCCCGGACAGATTGGTCCCAAAATGGACATTGAAGTCCCCCAGCACCAAGAGTCTGGGACACTCCAACGCGAGTTCCACGACCAAGTCCGTGAGCTCAGTAAGGGATTCCGCTGGGCAGCGGGGCGATCGGTACACCAACAGAAGTCCCAATCTATCCCTGGTCCCCAAACTCAAGTACACACATTCAATATGGTTCGATACCCTGACAGGGACCCTGGTAAGGGAGATGTTATCCTTATAGAACACAGCCACCCCACCTCCCCGCCCACGTCCCCTCACCTGCTCCTCTACAGAATATCCTGGAGGGAGAAGCTGGGAACAAACTGGACCACTAGCCTCCCCCAACCAAGTCTCGGTAATACATACTAGGTTGGCCCCATGGATGAGTTCAGATTTATTTTGGATTGACTTGGCATTACAGAGGAGCAGGGGAAAGCTATGTGGGTTGTTGGCAGTGCTCCCTGAGGTCAAAGAGCTGGCAGGACAGCCGGAAGGGGAGACCGCTATTAAATTTCTACCCTTCCCCTGGAACGCCCCGCTGACCTGCCAACATTATGTCTTCTATTCCCTACCACCACCGGAATGGCTGCCCCATAGTCAATGAAGGTACCCCCTGTCCCCCCATCATCAGATGAACCCAAACACATTACAGCAATTTCAACCCAAGTCTAAAACAGCTTAAAACTAATGAAACAGAAGCCCTCTAGCCCTTGCCCTCATTCTCCTCTGAAGTGGCTCCCCCAAAGGGGTGCCCCCCTTTTGTGTCACCCCTTTGGTGGCGACCCCTTCGGTGGTGGGTCTGCCGCCACAAGGAGCCTTCCTATAAAGCCCAAAACTGAGTAGGTGACCCAAGGAACAGCTGAGTCACTCAGGGGCTGGTCCCAGTCCTGCCCACACTTCCCACAGATGTTCACCTGAGGCTGCAGCCCCACAGGGGAAGCAAAAGCAGGCAGGCAACAGCAGAAGGAACCCCAGCACCCACCTGGTCTCTCACTCCAGGCAGCACTGGGTGAGAGATAGATGGACTCTCCCTTCCCTCTCTGCTGGATTTCTATATGCAATATATATATTGGATTTATATATTGGATTTATACCAACAATATATCAAGATCATATAGCTACTAGATTTCTTTAAAATATGGCAGAGTAACTGCAGATCTATAAATGTTGTTGTGCCCAGAGCCATTTGGATGGAGCAGTATATAATATAATATAATATAATATAATATAATATAATATAATATAATATAATAATATTTTAAAACATGTAACAAATCTTTCTATTCATGTAATCAATATCAGGAGGCACCTTTCCTCAAAAAAAAAAATTGGCATAGCTAATTAATTAAGCTTAACCTTTTGAAAGATGATGCAGTGCAACTGCATTTGATAAAATGGGCTCTAGTCTGCAAAAGCATGTGCCACAATATAGGTTCCACAGGACTTGTGCTTTTTACTACAACAGACTAAGATGGCTCTGAAGTGAGGAAATAGCGACTGAAAGAGGAACCTGGAGTAGACATTTTAACATCTTTTCAGATGTGTTACAAATGTTCAGGTCAAAGGCAGCTTAGTTTTGTTTTCTCCGTCCCTACTCAGCCTCTCCCAAAAGAAGCAAAACACTTCTGAGAACTTCAAGTGAAATTAAGAGAGTGCCACTCCCTCCCAGGCATGAAAGAGAACCATAAATATAGGTGGAAGAGTTCTTAAACCTTGACAAGTGATAGCTGTCTGGCTTGGTCTCCAGAACAGTATGTGCATGTTAATGCCTGTCAGCATTTGACAAGGACTTGGAAAGGAACTAAGGACATACTGTAGGCTTTAGAATATGAACATGTGAAGCACAGAGTAGGAGGAGACATAGAGGATAAATGATGTGAAAAAAGACTTTCGGCTTTCTCAAATCGCATGAAACAGTCTGAATAGCACTTAATCTTTCTTTCCAGTGCATTTTTGGGTGCTGTGTCAGCATCTAGCTCTGCATGGTCAAGCAAGTTATTTATGGAATGCTAGACCTCCATGAAAGTTGTTTTCTGTTCCAGTTGTCAGCTATTCTGGCCACCTGAAGAGAGTTGTGATGACTGTGCTGTGGCTTAAAATATGAAAAAAATGGAAACCGCCTTTCTTCCCTTCTTTCAATTCACCCATAAGAGATCCACATGAAACTTGAGGCTTATAGCATATTAGCCCAGTATGTAGACTACACAAGGAGCAGAGCACAGGAACAACACGAGCTCATTGTGCACAAGTAGATTGCTTGGGAAGGATATGTTCACCCAATCAGACAATTGGTTCTATAATGGAGAAGGAGTGTCTGAGAGTATAAGAATCACTGCTGTACTACATCATTCCACACACCAGGCCTGTGTGTGAACCAACCCTTAATCTGGCAAAATGCATGTTTGGTTCCTAGTCACCATTATTCAGCACTGTGTTTTCCCATTGGTCAAGGAGTCAAACTTGTGCGAGGCGCTTTCACTGCACATCTCCCCATTCAAGTAAGTACAAAATCATCATGCGGACACTGTGAAAATAAGATATTTGACCATAACTTTATAGCCAACTTCCAACTTGCTGGCAACATGATATCTTTGTGTGTGTGCTTCCTTCCTGTAATTTAAATAGCATTGTTGTACTACTTTGAAAAGCCACTGACTATCATACGACAGCTAGCAGTAGCGGTCTGTATGGGCAAGGTGGAGGGGACGCAAACGAGCCATGGTGCTTGGATTGGGGAACTGGGTGAATGACCAGCCCACACACCTGGGCTTAAGACAGTGGTGGAAGAGGCAAGGCAGAGTGAGGCAGCCAGGGTGGGGAGAGAAGAATGGGAACAAGCCACACCTGTGGTTACCACCTCTCCTTCCCTGCCTGTGCTGACTGCTAATGACAATTAGATCTATTTCTAGGAAGTTGACTACAGGAGTTTTAGTTTAAACCTATACAGCTTTAGAAAGCAAAGACTTAGGGACGGTTCAGATGAGCACGGCTTGGCACATGTGATAATTTTGGGGAAGTGCCCCCACCCATCATGATGCCACTGTACGATGTCCTGTCATGCTTGGCGGGGGGGGTCACCCTTTAATCGCCCTGAAATTAACCTGGGTTTTTGAGCGTGTGTAGATGGTGATTCAGATGAACACCGCAAGCAATTAAAGGGCAGCAAAGAGGTGTAAAACTGGTCAGTTCGCCCAGGATAGCCATGTAATAGCGGTAAGATGAGGGAAGCATGGATGTCCCTGTAGAACAGGCACTGCAGAAGAATGTGTCCTGTTGTTTCTACCTACCCTGAGCCGCAGGGGCACTTGTGCTCTGAGATTGAGATCTTCCTATAATGACCTTCAAGCACAGCTGAGGGAAGCACATGGCAGTGTAACGGCTAATAGACCTGTAGTTGGCTAGGTCGTTTTTGCTGCCCTTTTAAAAGATAGGGACAATTATTGTGGCCCCCCAGTCCTTGGGGATGCGGCCAGGTGTATCAATGAAGGTAAATAGTGAGGCCACTCAGTTGGGCAACCAGATTCTTGATCTCAGTTGTTGTCACTGGTGTCCATGTGGTGTCCATGTCTTTTATATCTTGCCCAGGTAATCCACTTATAATGTGGAGAAGTCCTCATAGAGCTCTTGGAAATATTTTTCCCAGTTCCCTGGGGAAATATGACAATCTAGTAGACTCATGCTGTTGCTATGCTTGCACGTGGTGATGCGCCAGAAGGCAGCTGAGTAGTTCGAACGAGCTGCCTGGATGAGTCGTGACCGGTTGTCTTTCATGGCTTCTTCTTTCTTACTTACCACTAGTTGTTTGTAATGCCTCTTCTTATGTAGCATGTTCATTGCTGCCTTTGGTTCACTTCTGGCTTTGTATTCCTGATCGGAGGAAATGAGGGCTTTGGGAGCATTTATGCAATCCTTGCCAAACCATGATTTGGGGTGATTTGGGCTCCCCAACCAAAGAGTTATAGGCCTCCAGAAGTGTGCCAGGCTGCTCGACTCTTATCAGAGCCCGTTGGAGATGCTGAAATCGCTCCAAGGCAAGCAGTCCAGCTATAGCATAGTCTGATTGGGGAGTCCATTTGGCATGGTAGTGGGTTCCCCCTGTTGCAGATATTGGGGGTTGATAGGATCCTCAATATTTTAAAATCTTTTCTTATTTTATAAGCATGCAACACAATCTAGGGTACTGCTACATGGTTTATTTCTATGCTTCTTATTGCAGCCGTAGTTAAATCATTTTATGCTAGTAGTGGAATGTAGCCCAGAGTCTAGTATGTCTCTTATTACAACCATAGCTAGATTTTTAGTGCAGTCTCATGCCTATATTTTATATTTAAAATCATTTTATTTTATAGTAATGTATTTTAGCACCTTTTATATTTCGTATTGTATATTTTAAATCATCTTATGATAGTAGTGTGTCTTAGAGTGTACATCGCTACTTAGGTTTTAAAATGTACTTCATGCTGGTCTGTGACCATAATATAGATTGATTTGATTTGATTCAATTAAAGGGCACATCGGGATGTCCTGCAGTGATGTCATGCTGGGTGTACTCTCAGCACATGCCCAGAGTTAGTGTGTGTTGGACTATGTTCATCTGAACTGGCCCCAAGTGTCAAGTGAATAATATCCTTAATAATTTTTCCATATTACATACATATTGCAAATCCTATACTGCAAGACAGGGTTCCCAAACTCTAATATTCCAGATGTTGCTGAACTACAATTCCCATTATCTTCAGCTACAACTTATTGCAACAGTGGTGTGCCACAGGTTGGGAACTCCTGCTGTAAGCGATCCACTGCAAGAAATTGCATCACAGATCTTTCTGGCACTACTTGAGTCTCTGTATTTGCTGGAGAAGTGATGGCTTGTGAATGGGTGCTATTGTGCTTCCTTCAGAGAAGACTATCCCTCTCAAGGCATCATTAGACTATTTACTCAAGGAACAAATCAACATTGTGAAGAAGAAAAATATACAGTTGAATTTACTAAACTTACGTCTTGCTAAAATACATACACCTTTTTAAAAGTCAGCTTCTAAATACTTCCTGCACATTAAGAAAAATACTCTTCCACTCCATTATCAAAGAGGTATAAATATACCTGAAAAGGGAGACAACTGATGGCTTTTTAGCTCAAAGGAAAATACAGTATGTCTTTGGTGTGCACTAGGGTTTGCAGATATTCTTAATTAAATTTCTCTCCACGTGCATTCTAATTTTTTCCCCCAGGAACAAAATTTCCCTAAAGACATAGATAAAAGGAATCAGAGAACAGGTTTTATGTACTAAAAACACAAAATAGGCATAAAAATAATCCAGCATGACTCACCAGTAATAAAAAACTAAATCCACTACACAAAAGATTCTCAACCTCTGAGGGGGTTGGGGGTAGGAGGCACTATTTTACAGTGGTTCTGCTCCTACCTCTCGGATAGATTCCAGATGGTGTCAATTGGAGACTGTTGCTCTTCAAAATCTGAGATTAAGTATGGTGTCCCTCAAGGCTCCGTACTTTCTCAAATGCTTTTTAACATCTACATGAAACCGCTGGGAGAGATCATCAGGGGATTTGGAGCTGGGTGTTACCAGTATGCTGATGACACCCAGATCTACATCTCCATGTCAACTTCTTCAGGAGCTGGCATATCCTCCCTAAATGCCTGCCTGGAAGCAGTAATGGGCTGGATGAAGGAGAATAAACTGAAGCTGAATCCAGATAAGATGGAGGTACTTATTGTGCGAGGTCGGAACTCTAGAGACAATTTTGATCTGCCTGTTCTAGATGGGGTCACACTTCCCCAAAAGGAACAGGTTCACAGTCTGGGAGTACTTCTGGATTCACACCTCTCCCTGGTTTCTCAGGTTGAGGCATTGACCAGGGGTGCTTTCTATCCGCTCCGGCTGATACGCCAGCTGCGCCCGTTTCTCGAGATCAATGACCTCAAAACTGTGGTACATCTGCTGGTAACCTCCAGACTTGACTTTTGTAATGCACTCTACATGGGGCTGCCTTTGTACGTAGTCCGGAAACTTCAGTTGGTTCAGAACGCGGCAGCCAGGTTGGTCTCTGGGTCATCTCGGAGAGACCATGTTACTCCTTTACTGATGGAGCTACACTGACTGCCAATAGGTTTCCGGACGAAATACAAACTGCTAGTTATAACTTACAAAGCTCTAAATGGCTTAGGCCCTGGGTACCTAAGAAAGCGTCTTCTTCGTTATGACCCCACCACCCATTGAGGTCATCTGAGGAGGTCCGTCTCCAGTTACCACCAACTCGTTTGGCGGCGACACAGAGCCGGCCCATCTCGGTTGCTGCCTCGAGATTGTGGAATGTGCTCCCTGCTGGGATGCGATCCTCCCCATCTCTGGCAATTTTCAAAAAACACCTGAAAACTCTTCTTTTCACTCAAGCTTTCTCAGCTTCCTAAATTATTTGTGTGGGGGGGTTAATTTCTAGTTTATTTTAAAATTCAAAACCTGATTGGGGCTTTTTAATCACTGTAATTGTTTAATTGTTGCTTTAAAATGTTTTAAAATTGTTAATTGTTATATTGTTTTTTAATTTGTTTTAGCTCTTTACTGTTTTAGTGGTGTGTTTTAATTGTAAACCGCCCTGAGCCATTTTGGAAGGGCGGTATACAAATCAAATAAATAAAATAATAAATAATAAATAATGATAATAATTAACATTGGCGAATGGGGCAGTTTCTGCTTGTATATGAATGAGTGAGTGAGTGAATGAGTGAGTGAATCTGGAGTACTATGGACTGTAACAATTCATCATCTCTCACAAAGACTGTACCATCTCAGGATTCATGTGAGCTTTATTATCGATTTCAGTGCAATGACTTAACTGTATAACTGTCCCCTAAATTTAATCCAGCCTGCAGCCTCCCCAGCTCCCTGCCAACACACACAATGCTTTTAAAAGAAATCCTGGGGCAGATCTGCATTCAGAGGCCTGCCAGGAAGCTGTATAGCTCTTTATGAGTAAATGCCAAGAGAAAGCAAAGACTTCCTAATAGGGGTGAAAGTCTAAGCCACGGACTTCCTCAGTATAGAACTGTTGCAATGGGGTTAAACTGGATTTTAGCAACAAACCCTATTATTCAGAAAGCAGAATAAATATTTTCAAAAGTACAGCTCTAAGACAGCAGAAAAATATGGAGCGTTATCTCCAATTTCTCTCATTTCATTTGTAGTTTACTCAACTTGTTGATCTATTATATCTTCTCTTACTGGTTTGTGCTCGTTAAAGTTAAACTGTAAATAGAGTTTCATTCATCCAGACTGTCAGGTTTATAGGTGTGCTCCTTTGAAGTGGGGGACAAGTTCCATGCATCGTCTTTGTGGAGTCAGGGTTGCATCACAACCTTATTATTCTCAAACACTTGGGGCAAGTAAAATCAAGGGATGCAGAATAATGGCTCAAACAATGCACCTGGCAGCTATGGAAACAGGGATTAACAAGGGAAAGTGTCATGCTCCCTCCCTCCCTCCCAGTCTCTAACAAACAACTAAAAATGTCTTTTTAAAGAGGCTTTTTAATGTTCCATCTTTGGTTATATCTGGTAGGTTCTTTAGTTTTATAATTCTTAATTTTTAGCTTTTAAAATAACTTTTAATTTGCAACTTATAAAACAGCAACGGTAATTCTTTTCAGGGCCGTATCCACCACTGGGCGTCCGGGTTAAAAGAACTTCCCTGCATCTGACGCCAGGCACAGCCCTGTTTGGGAGTTAAATGGCCAGCGCCCTCAGGGAGAGCCTCTCCCGGCCGTGCTATGAACACAGCACTAGATCCCGATCTAGCTCCCGAATGGGGCCCTGTGGCCCCATTCAGGAGTTAGATGGCCAGCGCTGGCCTGGATCTGAGCCCAACCATGCTCTCGTGTCTGACGTCAGATGCGGGGGGCGTCGCTAACCCCCACATCTGACGTCAGACATAGGGGGCAGGGAGAGCTGGGCCTGGCTCTACTACTGATTCTATTTGTGGTTTTAGCCTTGACTTTTAACTTGTTTAACTTAATTTGGTTAAATTGGTTAATTTTATTTTACAAATTAACTATTTTATTGTTGTGAGCCACCCCAAGCAGTAGTGTACTGGAGGGGTGGGGTGTGTATGTATGTATGTGTGTGTGTATAGTTTCTATAAATATTGTGTGTCATAACATGCTGGGCCCTCAAATAACACAACAAGGCTTGAAATTTTCAAAAGCAAGTAGGGACTGGAAATCTTTTGTCTCTGGCCCCAGACGTAAATGCAGCCAGGTCACCTCCTGGTGCTTCATCCCAAAGTAGCCTCTCTCTTACTAGTTGACTATAAAACCTAGGATGGACTAGCCTGCAGTTATTCAAGATCTTCTGGAAACATGGCTGGGAACAAAAAGCAGATCCATCTTAAATTTTGCATCAGAGTTTCCTAAACCTCTGATAGCTATGGTACGCCTTTTTTTTTGGAATTAAGACTGAAGATTTTAATTCAGAAAAAAGGCGAGGAGAGGTGCTCTTGTGGTAGCAAGCATGACTTGTCCACTTAGCTAAGCAGGGTTCTCCCTGATTGCATATGAATGGGAGACTTGACGTGTGAGCACTGTAAGATATTCCCCTCAGGGGATGGAGCTGCTCTGGGAAGAGAAGAAGGTTTCAGTTTCCCTCCCTAGCTTCTCCAAGATAGGGCTTAGAGAGATTCCTGCCTGCAACCTTGGAGAAGCTGCTGCCAGTCTGTGAAGACAATACTGAGCTAGATAGACCAATGACTGACTCAATATATGGCAGCTTTCTATATTCCTATGTAAGACATACTTCTCTCTTGTCAGAATAGTCTGCTCCTAGTAGAGGCTAATTTATCCAGTTAATTATGAACAGATGCAGCAGACAGCTCTCTCTCTGAGTAGGTACTTTGAGGTACAAGAGACTTTGATTTGAGAATTAATTTATTGCAGCACAAGTTGGATATTGCTTTCCCTCTCTGTTCCTTGGGCACGTCAGCTGTACTGTTAGGGCCAGTTTGACCAGTCCATCCTCATGTGATCATGCAAGGGCTGGGAGTACTGGAGAAGGTACAGAGGAGGGCAACCAAGATGATCGGGGGCCTAGAGCACTTTCCTTTTGAGGTAAGGCTTCAAAACCTGGGGCTCTTTAGTTTAGAAAAAAGACAACTGAGGGGAGACATGATAGAGGTCTATAAAATCATGCATGGTGTTGAGAAAGTGGATAGAGATTTTTAAAAGGTCTTCCTCTTGCATAACACTAAAACCAGGGGTCATCTCATGAAATTGATTGCCAAGAAATTTAGGATTCATAAAAGGAAGTACCTTTTCATACAATGCATAATTAACCTATGGAATTCTCTGCCACAAGATGTGATGATAGTCAACAGCTTGGATGGCTTTAAGAGGAGTTTGGATAACTTCATGTAGGCAAGGTCTATCAATGGCTATTAGTCTGAGGGCTATAGGCCACCTCCAGCCTGAGAGGCAAAATGTCTTTAAATAACAGTAGCAAGGGAGTAACAGTAGGAGAGAGGGCATGTCCTCAGCTCTTGCCTGCAGGCTTCTCAGAGGCATCTGATGGGCCACTGTGTAAAACAGAATGCTGGACTAGATGGGCCTTGGGCCTGATGCAGCAAGGCTGTTCTTATGAAAAGCCTCATGTCCCTGCTCCTCTTTGTGTGATGAGCTTCCAACAGGTGTATGTCTGACCCAGACCAGAGGGAGAGAAAGAAAAAGAAAGAGAAAAAACACAGATTCTCTAGGCCTTGTTTAAGAAGCAGAGAGAAGTGAGACAGTTCTCTCAAGAACAAGTTCCAGAGGTCCTTAGCTTCTGCGGGCATGTTGTATGCACAGGAAGGAGGAACCAATAGGGTGTAGTATCAAACTGACAGCAGGAAGGAGGGTTGTGTGCACCATAATGATCACATTGTCAGAGTCGGGGACATTGAGAGCCAGTGCTGCTGTTAGGATTTACAGGTACGAGTGCATATGTAACGTGAGTAAATTAGTCATCATACCTCCAAAAAAGCTAGAACCCAAGGACAGGGAAGAGTGTCTAAAGGGCATCTATCATTTGTGCATAATTAGAAACATAGAAAGATGCCATACAATGCATAATCAGCTTGCATCACACTAAAACCAGGGGTCATCCCATGAAATTGATTGCCAGGAAATTTAGGACCAGCAAACAGAGATACTTTTCCACACAACGCATAATCCACTTGTGGAATTCTCTGCCATAAGATGTGGTGACAGCCAACAACATGGATGGCTTTGAGAAGGGTTTGGATAACTTCATGGAGGAGAGGTCTATCAATGGCTACTAGTCGCAGGGCTATAGGCCATCTCCAGCCTCAAAGGCAGGATGCCTCTGAGTACCAGTTGCAGGGGAATGTGGCAGCAGGAGAGAGGGTATGCCCTCAACTCCTGCCTGTAGGCTTCTAGCGGCATCTGGTGGACCACTGTGTTAAGCAGGATGCTGGACTAGATGGGCCTTGGGCCTGATCCAGCAGGGCTGTTCTGATGTTCTGCCTTATACCAAGAGAGACCATTGGGCCATCTAGCTCAGTATTGTCCATAGTAACTGGCAGCAGCTCTCCAAGGTTTTAGATAGGAGTCTTTCCCAGCCCTACCTTGAGATGCCAGGGATCGAACCTGGGACCTTCTGTGTGTAAACCAGATGCTCCACCACTGATTTACAGCCCCAAGGGAGATATTTTAGAGTCGACTGTGCTCGCATGTAACCGCCCATCCAAATGCAAACCAAAGCTAACCCTCCTTAGTAAAGGGGACAATTCATTTTTTCTACAACAAGACCAGCTTAATCCAATGTAATTGTGTCATACTGTCATATCTAGTTATAAATATACATCAGGTAGCCAGAATGTAATATTGTCTGAAACAAAATGACCTTGTGGGCTGGGTCATAAGTAACATGGAACCACCGGTCCAATGGACCCGGGGTCCCATGACACACACCCCTCCACCCGCCCTCCAGATATAATGTTTCAGAGTCTCTCTGCAGTAAGCAAGATTGCAGACAGGCAGAGGAGCTGGCTGTGTGGGCTTTCTTCTTTCCTGAAGGACAGCCCATGTAGCCAATAGCAGCTGGACTGAGGGAGGAGCTTCCTCCCTCAACTCCAATTTGCGATGAAGGCAAAGTGCCTTTGGATGTACCTCTGGTGCCAGGGGAATACAGTTTACATGGCAAAACCTATTACAAACCGATGGTGACAACTGGAGTTAGGGAAGGGAAACTGTGGGTTCATTTTTTTGTTTAACCATAATTGCCCGGGTTTGTACATTCAGGTTTGGGAACCAAAGGTGAAGGGGCCTCTGGTTTCCCATTACATATTAACTGGGCCAAAGAATCTAGAGGACACCAACCAATCCTCCAATTTTCACAAGGTATTTTTTTTTTAATGAGAGGGGGAAGGGTACCAGTTTGTAGCAGAGCCAGATAAGTGTGTGGGTACTGACTAGAAATACAAGTTGGGTGCTTATTTGCATACTGAGGCCTCTGAAGGAGCCCCCTCCCATAGGGTAATGGGATCACTTTCCCATGTTCTCTTCAAAAGCCCACATTCCTGCCTGCTAAGAAAGCGACAAAGGTGACTTACCATAAAGATGTGATCATACCCAGAGCATAAAACAGCACAGAACATTAGCCACTCCATAAAGCCCCGTGTAGACATGCTTGGGGAGGCAAAAATGCCCAGCATGGTGCCACTTGATCTGCAGCTTTTAAAGTTATTCTCTGGTATTGAGGTTAGTTTCTTGGCGGGGGGAGGAGGTGGATAATTTGGGGGGAGGTGCATAATTTCTGTGGGGAAGCTACATAGGGCAACGTTGCCTCTGACTTGAAGGAATGCCAACACTGAGTCTGTGCATTTAGTTTTTTGCACAGGGGCAGGCAACCCCAGCAGTTGTTGAGCTGTGACTCCCATCATCTCCAGCCACTATCACTTCTGGCTGGGTGTGATGGGAGTTGTCGTTCAAGAACAGCTGGAGAGCCAAGGTCGCCTAACCCTGCCTTAGAGTATGCTTCTTAAAAGACCCAGGGAGGCAAAATGGCCTCACCTACGTAGGGTGCAGAGAGCACTTGGTAGCCCCAGCTGAAACCTTCAGACATGGCCCTACTGACAAGCTGTTGGTAGAGATCCAGAGGATTTGATTTTTAAGACGAAAAACAGCCAGAGGAAACACCCTTCACCCTCCCACTCGTGTTCAAAATTACAGGCTTGCAATCTGCTTTTCATTTGAAGCATACCCTCCTATGTAGTGTGTGAAGTAGCCCCTAGAAGTTAACTGCAGAACATTACAGTATCATAAAATGGGCATTCCTTATTTCTGATCCATAGAGCAGAAACAAGCTGAGGCTTTTGTATGATGTATCTTGTATAATGGAATATTGATTGATTGATTGATTGATTGATTGATTGATTGATTGATTTCTATACCACTCTTCCAAAAATGGCTCAGGGCTGTTTACACAGAGGAATAATAAATAAATAAAATGGACCCCTGTCCCCAAAGGGCTCACATTCTAAAAAGAAACAGAAGACACACACCAGCAACAGTCACTGGAAGTACTGTGCTGGGGGTGGATGGGAACAGTTACTCTCCCCCTGCTAAATAAAGAGAATCGCCACATTAAAAGGTGCCTCTCTGCCAAGTGAGCATTCCATTGGCCTTTGAGCTTATAGGTTTTACCCATAGCTGCTAAAACATTTGGTTCCCTTCTCCTGGGTGCCTGCTCTGGCTTTCCAAGTAAAGACACTAGAGCCGTGTGTCCTTCTACAGCTGGCATCAGGGGTTAGCCTTGTTGGGCAGCTGCCAAGTGCCCAAGATCTTCAGAAGGGCCCCCTGCCAATTCCTGAGGCCACCTGTGGGCCCATAACCTTTGCATGGTGGTGGTGGAACTCTCTCCTGGGTCCCACGCAGGTAGGAGAAGGCTCAGGGAAGCCAGCGGGTTGAGGGTCCCCTGAAATCTGAAACCAACCCTCTGTCCATCTAACCTGAAAGTACATGAAGGAGTGTTAAAAACTTGAGGTTATGAAACTGTGATCCTGGCTAGGGTATCAAGGGGTCACCCACCCTTGACTAGGATAGGGTGACAAGAGGGGAATTATTATACTATTTCCTGAGGGCCACTGATGGGGAAAACCAAGGCATGAGAGCCAGGACAGCCTGATTGATCTACTTGGCCCCACCTTTGCTGTTCTTGGGATTCAGGGACAGGAATCAGTCTGAGCCCCACCACCACCACCATCACCACCCTGCTTCAGGGGCTCTGGTAGGTAAAGGGAGGACACCGGGTTGCTCCTGCAGCAAGAAGTTGCCTGACCCTTGAGGCGACTAGAACGGTTCAGCTAGATGGGCAAACTTGGGAGGAGGATCTTGCTGTAAATCTCAGAGCTGGCAGGGTGGGGGCTGAAGGGGCAGGTTTCCTGAGCCCTGCAACAAAGTGGGGAGCTGGTAAAAATGGTAAGCCAGTTGTACTCTTCCTTTGATTTCCAACTCTCCCCAAAATTCATGCTCAAAATCCTCCCCTGAGAGAATGAGCCCAAGCTATTGTCTGGTAGAGTGAAAAAATATCCTGCCACATATCTCTTCCAAATAATTATACAACTGCATGTAAGTTGCCTCATCTGTGGAATAAATGGACATGCCCAGTTTTAGATATCAAACTAACCCCCACCCTGACAACAGAAACTCTATCAGATAAGTGTTCTCTGTGGGGAGGGAGGCATCATTAGAGTACTCCATATTAATTCATATTTGTGTTTTGAAAAAAGAAAAGCCTGAGCAGCATATACATTTGGCCTCTCTCTCTCTCTCTCTCTCTCCTGCTTGCTGTTTGTGAAAGGCAAATCCCTGTGCAAGAGGAGACACAAAGTGTACACAGGTGCAAAGTAAAGGAGAGGTTACTTTTCTTTTCCTTTGAATCTTAGAGATTAAGAAATGGAGACTCCAACTCATTTCAGATCTCGTCTTTCGCTGAATCCTTTAATCTCTTTGCATCCTGGCACCATTTCTCATCATTTTGTTCATACTTTCATTCTAGAGTTTCTGATCTGACAATCACATTGACCTTCAATTAAAAAGCAAGCTTGGATAAGTGGCACCTGAGCTATAAGCGCTGGAGTTCTGGTTGCAGTTTTTCAGACTGCTTCCCACAGCCTCAGAACAACACTCTAGAAGTAAAGGGCGGGGTACTGTAGCAGCCTCAGGTCCCAGAAATGTGCCTTTCCAAGTGATGATTCTGGAATGCTTAGTTTCTTCAGCTGAAGCTTGCCTCATTTGCTGACATTAACCATTATTGCTAATATGAAAACAACAGCTGAGCAACAGGAAGGGATTTTTTAATGTTTCACTTTTCATACCAGTGGCAGAACCAAAAAAAGATATTGGGGGAGGAAGGAGGGGAAACATGGATTTTGGAGAAAGGGCAAATTTTGTCCCAGATGTTAGATGACTGCAGTTAGGAGGGGGAGAGAGAGGTACATGTCACATTAACACTAACAAAAACAGAAGCAAAATACAAGGTCTTGGTTATAACCTATAAAGCCCCAAACAGCTTGGGCCCTGGGTATTTAAGAGAACCTCTTCTTTGCAATGAACCACACTGCCCATTGAGATCAACAGGAGAGGTTCATCTACAGTTGCCACCAGCTTGTCTGGTGGCTACTCAGGGACGGGCCTTCTCCATTGCTGCCCCAAGGCTTTGGAACACACTTCCTGCTGAAATAAGAGCCTTCCCATCTCTTACAATTTTTAGAAAAGCAGTCAAGACACATTTGTTCATACAGGCTATTAATTAGATACTGAAGCTCTTCTCATGATCAGTGAGAAGAGCTTCTACCAGGTCTGCAGGGGCTGAAGAGATCGGGGGTTGTGTGTCCTCCGGAAGTTCCAGGATGCCCCATGTGAGTGCATGGGGCATCCTGGAGAGACCCACAAGCCCAGGAGGCTGCTTGCAGCCACCCAGTTGGGAGGGTCTACTGATGTGTCGCCGCACACTGCGATGACACGTGAGCAAAAAAAAAAATGAGGTTAATGGAGCACTCGCTCTGTTAACTTCATTTAAGGGGAGGGGGAATTAGGTGAGCTAGCCACCTTGGGAGCACCGGGCTTACCTGCATGCCCAGTGGTTCCTATGGTCCCTGGAAAGCAGGCTAAGCTCCCTTAGCCCACTTTCCAGTGATTGTGGGAATAGCCTCACTATTTTAATTATTTGATGGTTTTTAATAGTTTTAACCTTTTAAAGGTTAAAAAGGTGGTGGCCTCCCAGCTCCAGGTGGTCTTGGAGGAAACGGATCATCTAGACCTATTTCAAACTGGCTTTCAGGTGGGCTGTGAGGTGGAGACTGCCTTGGTCGGCCCAATAGATAATCTTCAATTGGGAATTGGCAGAAGTAGTGTGACTCTGTTGGTCCTTTTGGGTCTCTCGGCAACTTTCGATACTATTGACCATAGTATCCTCCTGGAACATCTGAGGAGACTGGGGGTGTGACACACTGCTTTGCAGAGGTTCCGCTCCTACCTCACGGGCAGATTCCAGATGGTGTCTCTTGGGGACTGTTATTCTTCCAAATCTAAACTTTCCTATGGTGTCCCTCAAGACTCCATATTGTCTCCGATGTTGTTTAACATCTACATGAAACTGCTGGGAGAGATCATCAGGGGATTTGGTGCAGGGTGTTATCAATATGCTGATGACACCCAAATATATTTCTCCATGTCAGCATCATTGGGAGAAGGCATAACCTCCCTAAATGTCTGCCTGGAGGCAGTAATGGGCTGGATGCAGGATAACAAACTGAGGCTGAATCCAGAATGAATGAATGAATGAAATACTTTATTATGATCATTGATTAGTTATATATACAAACAGATGATACTGCATTCAGATAAGAAGTAAATCATACAGAATACATCAACATATAAACAGCAACAACAGCACAGGGGCATAACTGACTGGCCAGAGGGGTTTTCAAAAACCTTCCCGATAAGACTGCTGATGGTAAGGCATCATACCTTTCTCGAAGGAAAACCCTGTGATGGTTTGGTAAAGAGAGGGACAATAGATAGCTAGCTGGTTCCTGGTTGAAGACACTAAGGTGCCCTCTTATGGTCTCCTTAAATCATTTTGATGTTCAATGTCCAAGACCTTCTGTTTGTGGATCTCCTTGGCCTGACTGTAATCTCATAATGACAAATGTTCAGCAGAGAGGCCGAGTGATGACAATTTACCCATCAGTGCCCAGGTGGATTGAAAACTATCGTCCAACATAAGAGGGATCAATCCCAGAGCGGAGAAATATATCCTAGGCCAATAATTGCATATTAAAACCCATGCTTTTGTTTCCCACCCTCTGGAAGCCCGTTTCCAACCTCAGCACTGCATTGGAGATACATCAAGGAGCCCTAAATACTGTTCTAAGAAACTTAGATTGGATTATCTCCAGGCCGAGTGATGACAATTTATCCATCAGTGCCCAGGTGGGTTGAAAACTATCGGCCAACATAAGAGGGATCAATCCCAGAGCGAATAAATGTATCCTAGGCCATTAACTGAGGATTAAAATCCATGCTTTAGTTTCCCACCCTCTGGAAGCCCGTTTCCAACCTCAGCGCTGCATTGGAGATACATCAAGGGGCCCTGAATACTGCTCTAAGAAACTTAGATTGGATCATCTCCAGTGGCCTATACTTAGGGTAGGGACCCAGTTGTGAGCCATACAAAAGTTGGGCCATGAAGAGGAACCTCCTCAGACACACACACACACACCCGCCACCTCAAGGACCTTCCCCAAAGGGGTAAAGGTGAGGAAAAAAATTAAAGATTTTTTTTAAAAAAAAATTGCAAAAAAAAAAACCCAGACCAAACCGAACCGGGGGGGAGTTCAAGGGGGTGCCAGACCGAAGCGGTCCAGTCAGGTTCGAGTCTGGTCTGGACTCGAACCGAACTGGGCCAGTCGGTTCCGTGCACATCACTACCAGACATGTTAAGCATTTTATCCTCATAAGTTAGAACCACATCATTCACCCCAAGTTTAGTGCACCACTTGGATGGAATATTGTAATATGCTAATGTTAACTTTATACTGCCTATCCATTACTTAATCAGTTGATTTACCTCCTAAGATATTTTAGGATGCTTTTTACAAGGATCACCGGGGGGGGGAAGTAAAATACTTCCCTCACTGTATTGTACGGCTTGAGAGGAGCATGGGGTCTAGTACAGGAGTCTAGGATGCACTATAACCTAGGTATGTGCATGGAAGTGACAGGGGCTGATTCAAAGGCCCACTTTCTACTGATCATGGGAATAGGCTCATTATCAGTAAACATAACTTTACATAATCCATGTCTGCCAACATATTTTCTTTGTGCTAACTAGGAATGAGTTGAATGTTTGAGCTTGAATTTTCAGGAGGGTTGGGAATGAATGGAAGGATACAACTAGCTTACCGTTTTTTATCAGCTTCCTCTTTGTGTCACTGACACCGGTTTGCACTGCCAGTAGTGGCAGCCCTTCTGGTGGAATTACTGGTTTAACTTCTCAGCTAAATCATTAGTTATTTCTTCGTCCCATTTGTGACTTTGCAAAATTCTTGCAAAAGTTTTTTTCACTCTGATTATGAAGACAAAAATCAAATAGGGTCAAAGTAAAGATAATGCTGTTGCTTGCACCACCAGACATTTTGCATTGTACTAAAACAAACATTTTATATTTTATATATTCATTAATACATATTATATAGTCATTAAATATTTTATATTTCATTAATACAAGCATGTGACTCAATTTCCCAGGATGGATCTAAGACTCTTCCAGAAACAGACACAATTGGCCCACCAACCTAAGATAGTTAAAAGAACTCTTGGTCACAGCTGCCTGCTGAAAATCCAATAGCAAGCTGAGATCTAGGAGCACTCCCAAAATGCAGACCTGATTCTTCAAGGGGAGTATCACTTCATCCAAAACAGACTATATTGTAAACTGCGTAGAGACTTCAGTAGTGGGCGGTATACAAAATTAACAAATCAGGAGTCCAGCTGACCAACTACTACAGTTTTGTCTGGATGACACTTCAATTTGATATTCCACATCAAGCCCATGACTGATTTCAGGCATCTACAGCATCCTCCATTTCTGTCCCTCCTGAACTCCAACATCAAATAGAAGGAGATGTGACCAACCAGACAAAATATGGCTGACTAACAAAAATGTGACATCATTTTTGTATTATAGTAATGGCACCACATCAATCTTGAACCCTGATTTTTTTAAACACTATCTTTTTATGTTGCATATGTTGAATGAATTGAGTGCATTGTTCGTAGAGAGTTTTTATAATATTATATCATTGTTATTGAGAATTTAATTATGGAGTTTGTTTCATTGTAGAATGTTGTTACAGTTTTTAATGCATTTTCTTGCTGTTTGCTATTAATTTTGTCTTTGTCTTTGTCTTTGTCTTTGTCTTGCAAACTGCCCTAATTTATTCTATTTTATTGCAAACTGCCCTTTAAGTATAATCGCTCTGTGTTGGGGAATGGATACAAAATTAATTAAATTGGTCAATGTGGTTTTAAAATAAGCAAATTTTGAAGCTCCACCATTTCTTAAAATCCTCTTACTTGAGCCAAAATATAGTAATAAATGAAGCTTTTAAAATGGATTCCACTATTAGAAATGTTATGATTAATATGAAACAACCACCTTTACAATTATGATCTTCGCATGGGATAGCTTTTGAGAGTTTTGTAAGAAAGCAGCTGACAACGTGACTAAGGAAGAGAGTGTGTAAGGAGACTTCCCAGGGATGTACCGGGAACTCCACCAGCCCTCCTACATGCCTGCTGTTGCACCAGAGGAATAAGACTTCCAAGCACTGCTTGTACTCTGGAAGCACTGTGTATGATCAGAAACATTTTGCTGGCCTTCGGAAATGTGTTTCCAATCTTATAGAGCACTTCCAGAGTGTGAGTAGCACTTGTAAGTTTTAGTTGTTAGTCAAGAATGTCAGTCATTGAACATAAACTATAGTCAGCAGGGTTGTTCATTCTGTCTTATAAGATCAACTTTCTGACAAGTCGTTTTTCCAAAGAACTACTCCTTATCTCCTTCCCTAGAAATGTTGAGCAATACGCTCAGGGCCAGTTTCTCTCAGCACCCTAAGCTTTTGCTTTAACATTAATCAATTTAGGTGAGATCAACCCCACCTGACACTACCATTCCAGAGAAAAGGTACCGCTTATTCCCATCAGCTAAGTTTGAGTAGCCGAACAGTTTAAATCTTGTAGGAACAGCAAAGCTGGAAACAATGCTAGTTAATATGTAAATGACTAATTTACAGTGCATAAATGCTTAGAGACAGATTTTTGAAGGTGTTTCTTTCTGCTTGTCCTAAACACATAATTGAATTAGGAATCTTTGAAAACTGGGCAGACTTCGCTCTCCGGTCTAGATCTAGTAGAAATAGGTGAGGGCAAAATAATAAACCCATTTCCCCCCAGAAAGTCAACACAAAGATAATACTGCACCCAGTCATAGGTAGCTGAGAGCGATCACATAATTAAGACCCAAGACATTGGTAAGAGTAAGGTGTGGCTTTTGAGCCAAGAAATCAGTGTCAGACAAAGAACAGAAGCAAAGTCTGGGTGATCAAAGGTCAATCATTATGGTCCAACTGGAAGAGACAAGAAGAGTCAAGTGGGGGCAGAGCTACAATAAGGTGGACAGGTCCAAAGAACCCATGCCCCCTGTCTCCGGAGCCACTTCACCCTGCCATAGGGGCTGTCTTGCTCACCTTCCCCTCCTGACCTCCCCCGCTGGCCAGCTCGCCAGCCACTCCTGATGCTGCCTGCCGCCATGCTGCTTTCCACGGCGGAGCACCAGGCTGCCCATTCCCAGTGGCATGTGGCGCTCCTACCCCCTGCTGCTGCTTCCCAGCTGCTCCAGGTTCCAACAATCATAAGAACATAAGGACAGCCCTGCTGGATCAGGTCCAAGGCCCATCCAGTCCAGCATTCCATTTCACACAGTGGCCCACAGATGCTTCTGTGAAGCCCACAGGCAAGGGATGAGGACATGCCCTCTCTCTTGCTGTTGCTCTCCTGCAACTGGTATTTAGAGGCATCTTTCCTCTGAGGCTGGAGGAATGTGGCCAGGAATGAGGGGGTGTGCACACATGCTCTTCATTCCCAGCCACCTTGGGGTCAGAGCCAGCTGGAGCGTGGGCAGCAGGAGCTACCCATGCTCTCCGCCATTGCTGGGGGTGGAGAGGCTGGCCCTGCCATGCCTCCAACATCATTTCCATTGGGGCAGAGAGCCTGCGCCCACCATGCCCTCCTTAGGCCAGTGATGCCAAGGATGAGCAGAGGTCATTTGCCAAGGAATATATTAAAGAGTAAGAACAAGAAGGAGAGATCACTCCATTATCTGTCAAGTGGGAAGACTGATTTGATCAATTAAAAACTTGAGTTGGTTCCATCATATGTCACACATCCTGTTTAAGATGTAGAAGATTACTTGGAACTCTTCAATGAACACTCTTGGTACTTAAACCTTTGAGAAGCCACAGGCAGTCTCCGTAGACAAGTCTGAGCTAGATGGATCAAGGGTCTGAAGGCAGCTTCCTAAGAATAACATCATCCAACACAACTAAATGTAAAGTGTGCTGTCGAGTCGCTGTCGGCTCCCCCCGCTGCACCATTAGGTGGCCTCTAACGCAACTGCTAACATACAAAATAAAATTCAGTATATTAAAAATATATGGTTGCATCCAAGCTTACATAAGCACAATGAAGTTCATTCAAGGGATCTTACCTGTTTTCTCCTCCCCATCAAAGCTCCCTGATCCCCCCCAAAGCTGCTTCAGGAGACCAGGGCACTCTTGGAAATGACATGGAATTTAGTGCAGGAGGCTGCAATGGAAGGGAGGAATTTTCTTCTCACACATGTGTGCTCTGCTATAATTGGGGCGAACTAAACTTTGGCTGAGGGGGGGGCTCATAAAGCTGTAGAGGGGAGGAAAAGAAAGGAAAGTAGCTCTAGTCTTGCTAGAGATACATTAAATAAAGTCTTGTGGTTGGGCAGCTCAATGTGATGCCACTGAAGAGCATGCAGATAAGTGGCATGCAGTGAGCACAAGTGACTCTTGAGGAATTTGCACAAGCTTAGGATGAGCTTTGTTGCACTTGTGCACATATGGATGCAATCAATAATTCAGACATAGTATATCAGAAAATACACCAAGAGTCAGAGTCAAAGCCAACCAGATGATCATGAAGTAGGGTCAGAAGGCAAACTGTCAAAGCTAAACCAAAGGTTGCAGTTAATACACCAGAAATTGTGGAGATCTTGGAACTGAGGCAAAATCTTGCTCCAAAGAAGAAGCCTTTATACCCCTCCTGTTCCAGAAGGATCCATCAGTGCAGGGTCAGTCTAGGACCTGAGAGTTCTATGGTAGATTGTGTTAGACTTTATTTAGTGTCTGAGGCAGTGTTATGCAGAATGTGAGTTTCTCAGCCTCAGTCTAGGGAGCTCCTGACAGTAATCCAATTCTATTCTAATTTAACCTTGACTCCCCCTCTCGCCAAAGACCAGTGATGTGCTAGAACTCAGACTTTGATTAGTCTGCAAAGGGATGGAGTTTCATAACTTTAGGCAGCTACAGATTGTTCATTTACATGTTACATCTGCTGTTTCTAGCATGTGAAGGAACCATCAGCAAACTCTATGCACTGCCTTGTTCTCTGAACTGGATGCGTAGAATTGTTAAGATAGTCACATAATGACCTGTCTCATAAGACTTGCTGTGGAGAAGGATTCTTAATTGTGCTACATATCAAGATAAGATTTTGATGCTCTACACCCACTAGAGATTAGGGGCGTGCAAGGTCGGATCAAAGAAGTCAGACCTGGACCGACATGGGCCAGGTCGGAGGATGTCAGGGATACTCCGATCCTGGCCTAAAGAAGGATCTAGGATCTCTGACTAGTTCTGGTCAGAGTTCTCCAACCTGTTCAGAGGAAATCAGAGCTCTCCAGGGCTCCAAATGGTGGCAGGAGTTTTGTATCTCTTTTTTTCTGCCATTCAGGGCTAGAGTGGAGGAAATCCACTTATCTGTGACTTATGTGACAGTCCACCTTCTTGCCTGCTTGCCAAAGCATTTATTTGTTTTTATTTTTTTAGTTTTCTGCTAGTACTAACAATGTTAAAAATAAAGCAACAGATTTCCAGGCTTCCCCTGAGATTCTTGGATGTTAGGTCACGTTTCTATGAAATTCTCGAACATAGATTCTCTAAGTACAATTTCCCACTTACTTTTTTAAAAAAAATCTAAAATCAAAAGATGGTTGGATTCACTTCTAATTAAATAAGCAGAGTTTTTGCCAATTTTACCAACCCCAATTTCACCAACCCCAACCTTCTGAAGGGCTTCTGCCAGCATCAGAGAGGTTTGTGGGCCAGGATGCCCTCGCAACTCCCGTAATGCACCACATGAGTGCATGGTACATTATGGAGAGTCCCTCAACAACGGCTGTTAACATGAGGCTGCTGGTGTGTGGATGCTGTGCAAAGCTGCACAGCACCCACACACGATCAGTTAGCCCGGGCTAATGGCACGTTTGCGCCCTTAACCCTGGCTAACAGCTGGAACTCCCTTGCAGGTTTGTCGCCACGCCACCAATGGGACCTGTGAGGCTCCAACATTCAGGCAGAACAGGCTGGGCTTCCCTAGCCCAGTTTTGCTTCCTCATATCCTTCCCAGTTCTTCAGACCTGCTATGAGGTCAGGTGACAAATCAACTAAGAATAAATAGAAGGCTGTTCTGAATCAACAAAGAAAAGCAGTGGGATTGTATTGTATTCTATCCAGTAATCTTTTGCAGTTTTATTGTTTGGACATTTGTCCCAAGAGGGATCCTGGGACAAGAGTGTGGGGGAGGAGTCAGAAAGCAAAAGGGAGGGGGAAAAGAAGATTTCCTTGTGTGTAGGAAGCAGCCATAAAACATTTGGTGATGAGTTTTTGAACCAGCTAAGCATATGAGCATGCAAAGCTTGTGAATGTTCTGAAACCTCATTTTATTGCATTACTGGGCCTACATTCCTGAACTGCTTTCTACTATCACTACTGCTGGTTTTTTCTCCAACTTCCTGATCTGCACAACCCCTGACAGTACCTTTTGCTTCTCAATCCTGGACTCTGTTGTTCACTGGATGCCCACTGCAGCATGTTTTGTAATTACTATAACAAATCTTTGTGGATTACTATTCCAGGTGGCCAGAAGTTCCATTTGCTGACAACATGACTACAAACAAGGTGATCCAGTTCATGGCTGCAGTTTTTGCGGGGGAAGGTTTTCCTAAAGAACTAGTGACGGACAATGGTGAACTAGTGAACTAAAGAACTGGTGAAAGACAGCTTGCCTCATTTGAAATGGAGTAATACTTGCATAACCATGGGATAAAACACAAGACTCTTTCCTTATACCATCCTTGAGGGAATGGTTTAGTGAAAAGAATTAATAGAGTAGTGAGAGAAATTTTACAACTGGCTGCTATACAACCACCACCCCTGGAAAGAGGTAATCTGTGAAACTCTATATACTTATCACACTACTACGCATTCTACTACAGGAAAATCACCTTTTGAACTACTGAGAGGATGCAAAGCTACCACCAAACTTACCCAATGGCAACAACTGATAGGGCTTTCCATGCCATCTCATCCAGAGGATGAAGAGATTCATGATCTGGTAAGGGAGAAGCAACAAAAATTGTGTTGTATGTAGATCAGAAGCAGGGTGCAAAACAGTGAACATTTCAGGTGAGGGACTTTATTTGAGTACTGCTGCTTTATGAAGTGAGAAAGGGATGTTCTCAATATTCTGGATCAAAACAAATAATCAAAATCTGAGGAGATTCTGTCCTATTGGATGATGAAAAGAAATTGAACAGTTCTAGACTTTCCAGCATACATACTATGAGACAAGAGAGAAGGGAGTCTGATCTCCAGAGAGAAACCGAAGAGGAATTTGATCTTGCCTCCCATTTTGACTTCGGAGATGAGGCTGATGAAAATGATGGACAATCCTTGGTACTAGAAGAACAAACAGCACCTGTGCCAGAAAACCCGAGGCTTAGGAGAACTGTCTGTCACAGGAGACCACCTAAAAAACTTCAAGATTTTGTCACTAGATTTTAAATCAGTTCAGTTTTTGGTAGTTCTAAAGGGGAGGGATGTGTTGTATTCTATCTAGTCATCTTTTATTTATTTATTTAATATATTTTTCTACCACCCAAAACTTGCATCTCTCATCTTTCCTTTTGCAGTTTGTATGGACATTTGTCCCAGGGGGGATCCTGTAGAGAATATGGGGGAGGAGTCAGAAGGAGAAAATGGAGTTTTTGCTGAATAAACCTTTTAGTTAAATCTACATATGATTTCCTTTTGTGTATGAGGAAAGCAGCTATAAAACAGTTTGTTTCTTTTATTATACTTAGTATTGGGAATGAAAGGATTATGCTCTTTTCTACCCATCTCTATAACCAATGCAACCTAGTCATGTGAGCCCATCCTTAAAAAGAAATATTTCTGTACACAGAATCTAGTAAAGCTCTGGAATTTCTGCTACAAGAGGTTATCGCAAAGACAAATAAGGCAGTGAGTCTTTAAAAACTGGACCAGCATAAACAATAACCTTTGCTGTTGAGCAACTTGAGCTAATGACATGCGGAATCAAATGTCACTCTTCATAGCTTCCATTGATTGCCTGAAGCAGAGTGAGAAGATATTTCCCCCCCTATGAGCAGCATTTCATAATTGTCTAGGTGCCTTCTTGGGAGTTTCCCATCCTCAGAAGCCTCAGGGATTCTGTACTAGGTTCACCTATAGCCAAAAATGGAAGTGAAACTTCAGCTCTTTCTACATATTCTTTCACATAATTTTGATAATAATTTATAATGGAACAGTACGTTGCCATTATCTAGCACTTTCTATAGATTATTTCAAATATTTTTGAAAAAATTGTATAGTACTTTGCTGATATCTAGTACTTTCCACTCGATGATCTCATATAACCAATGGAACAATTAACACCTTGAACTAAATCCATGCATGGCTGTGAAGTATTGTTGCTGATGTACAGAAAATCAAGTGAATTAACTATGGCCATACAAGCAGATGATAGCAATATCAATAATAAAATGCAATGTGCAGGATTCAGATTAAGTTACTCATGACTCAGTCCTAATGACGGACATTCTCCATCAGTGATTAGTGCCATATTTAGGCCCCAACTAAGCAAGCTGCAGCTTAGGGCCTCAAAATAACCCCCTCCCCCCAATTTCAAATTTTACATAATGTATTTTCATTTAATGCAAACTAATGTAAACAGCCTTTGATTGTGTTGACCATATCAAGTTGCGGAATATCCTTAGAAAAATGGGCGTCCCAGAACATCTCACTGTGCTCATGAGAAACCTATACACAGGACAGGAAGCCACAGTCCAGACAGAACACAGTGAAACAGACTGGTTCAAGATCGACAAAGGCAAGGCTGTATACTTTCACCTTATCTATTCAATTTTTATGCTGAACATATACTGAGAGAAGCTGGATTGGAAGAAGATGAGCGTGGTTTTAAAGTTGGAGAAAGAAACATCAATAACCTGCGCTACGCTGATGACACCACTCTGATAGTTGACAATGCGGATGATCTGCAAGCTCTAGTAATGAAAGTCAAGAAGCACAGCGAAAAAATGGGACTACAATTAAATGTAAAGAAGACTAAACTAATGGCAACAGGTACAGCAACCAGCCTCAGAACTGACAATGAAGACATTGAAGCGGTGGATAGCTTCTGCCTTCTAGGATCGACCATCAACAGTAAAGGATCCAGCTGTCAAGAAATAGGCCACAGACTAGCACTTGATAGGGTTGCAATGAAGGCCTTGGAAAGGATATTTGAATGCTGTGATGTGTCTACACCTACAAAGATTACAATCGTTGAGACAATGGTTTTCCCTGTGACACCCTATGGATGCGAAAGCTGGACTTTGAAGAAGCAAGATAGAAAAAGCATTGATGCTTTTGAACTTTGGTGCTGGAGAAGACTTTTGAGGATACCATGGACAGCCAGAAAAACAAACACATGGATCACAGAACAGATCAATTCAGAATTTTCACTTGAAGCACAACTGACCAGGCTCAAACTATCATACTTCGGACACATTATGCGAAGACCCAGCTCCCTTGAGAAGTCTATAATGCTGGGGAAAGTTGAAGGAAAGAGAAGAAGAGGATGACCAGCAGCAAGGTGGATGGACTCAATTACTGAGAGACCTTAAATGCCAAGTTGAAGACAGATCATCCTAGAGAGAATCTATCTATGTGGTGGCTAAGAGTCAACACTGACTTGACAGCACTTAATCAATAAACCAATCAATCCAAACAGGCTTATTACAAGATAACTGTTTATGTTAGATGGTTAGTTTTTCTTTGCATCTTTGCCAAGTAAAAAAAGTTTTCTTATTTCTATTTTCATTGTCCTTTTTGCTAGAATAACAATTTTTTGTGTAATGCTATGGTATCTTTAAGCTTGAAATTGCTTAGGGCTTCAGCATGTAATAATTTGGCCCTGCCAGTGATGAATGGAGGGCTGTGGGTCTTCAAGGAGCTTTCCGCATCCCTGCGTCAAAGGCTTCTTGCATAGCAGATCAGGTGCAGAGGGGAGGAGGAGCAATGTTCTTGTCTTTCCCCTTCCTCCAAGCTCTTTCTGCTTGTTATTCATAACTAACTTCTTTCATTTATTTCAATCGTGCTTAGTGCTTACTAGCAGTCTGGATCCTGCCCCACAAACTGTTCTGTGATTCTAAGAGAGTCTTAGATTCATTTTTTATCAACCATCAACCCTCCCTGATACTTGGGGAATTACTTTTGAATCAGTTTCAGATCAGTTTGATTAGGGATGTGCACAAACCAAGGTCAGAAATACCAAATGGTTCCTGCGCATGAACAGACACCATGAGCATGCCAGCGCATGATGAGGGTTCTTAGAATGAGTAATGCCACCACAGCAGGAAGCTGCATACAGATCCCACTCACTGCTCACCTCCCTGTGGTGCCAAAATAGTGCACAAACCTCGGTTCGTGCTCCATCTCTATTTGTGATACAACCCAGGGGTTAGCTGTTCAAGGGAAATCCACTGGGCCTGAGACATAGCAGTTCTTTGGATCCTGTTCCTTATCTCCCTTCCCTTTAAAAAATTTGTTGGTGCTTGCTCTTCTATAATCTGCACAGCTTACCCCGCCTCCCTTGTCCCAGTCTGCCCAGTATATTTCTTAGCAACCTATGGAAAGGGAATGATTTAATTTACTGGCTAGAACCAAATGGAAAATGTGACAGTGCTCTAGTTGCATATTACACCACCCCACGCTTACCTGATACTGACTAATGAGACTCCTCCTTTAACCATATGCTATCTATGAGGGAAGGAAAAAGAGGACGAAGGAAGAATATGGCAGTGTTATCAAGACTGGATCCTGAAGGCAGGCTGACTATTTATTTGTTATATATTCTTTGTTGTCGTCATCGTCAACTAGTTACTTCCATGTCTGGTCTTCTGGCAGAGCTGATGTCATTTGGAGCCTTGGGCAAAGCCCAGTGCTGGGCCCATTGATAGAGCACTTCTCTATGGTATGCACTGCCTATTTCACATTTTCCTTCTGCAGGGGTTGGGTGGATGTGCCCTCAGCTGAGTGTGAGCTCTCAGACCATGAACAAACCACCTGATCCTTGGGCGAGTTCCTCTCTCTCAGCCTAACCTACCTTACAAGATTGTTGTGAGGACAAATAATGAGGGAACTATGTATGTTCAATGAACTCTGAGTTCATTGTAGGCACATAGAGATTCTGGAAGAGGCATGACTGTAGCTATAATTAAGTAGACATGTTCAAGGGACACAAGCCATTTATCGCCAGGGGCTCTCGGCTGCCTTTCTTCCAGCCCTCCAGTCTCTCCCCCTTGCTTTCTGCCTCTTTGGCCACTTCTAGGGATGTGCATGGCACTGGGCGGGGGTGGTTAGAAGGCGGAGGGAAGACTTTAAGGGTGGGAGGGTGCACTTACCCTTCCCTCTGCTTTCCCCTCTCCGGTGCTCTGTTATGCAAGGCTCCTTTGGGGCGGCAGCATACCTCCCTGCCGCCCCATCCCCTCTTTGGCTGCTAGTAGCCGGAAGTACCTCATGAGCACATCAGACACCCCCATAAAAGGGCTTCTGAAGAGGTTCGTGCACATCCCTAGTGGCTTCAAAGCTCCAAGAGCCACAGCATTCTTAAGCTTTCTCTGGCTGCCAGCCCTTTAAAGACATCACAGCCTGGTGCTTGTCACTGGGCTGTGATCTTTTCAGCAACTGAGGAAACCTTAGAAATTGTTGCTGTGGCTCCTGGAGCTTTAGATACCACTGCCACTATTGTGATGGCTCCTAAAACTCCAGGAGCCATAGTGGTGGCTCTTAAAGCTTTACTTGGTCACTGGCACTATAAAAGCTTCAGTGCCTGGCATACTGTGCCCCAATGATTTTATAGTGTGTGGCCAGGAAATGCTTTAGAGAACACCACTATGGCTCCTGGAGTTTTAGGAGCCAATTGTGATGTTGCGGTGCCAGTGACTCCTAAAACTCCAGGAATGACGGTGAGTTCTAAAGTTTTCCTGAGCCATTGTCGCTATCAAAACACGCTGTGCCCTGACATTTCTATAGTGCCAGTGGCCAGG
The DNA here is from genome assembly GCF_027244095.1 of Hemicordylus capensis. NCBI lineage: Eukaryota > Metazoa > Chordata > Lepidosauria > Squamata > Cordylidae > Hemicordylus > Hemicordylus capensis. Next base: position 96,705,338 of record NC_069657.1, read on the forward strand.
GAGAAGTCACTACCATTCCTGGAGCTTTAGGAGTCACTGTTGCCACGACAACGCAATTGGCACCTTGGAGCCCTAGCAGCAGCCTCTAAATACTTCCATGGCCACACACTATAAAAATGTCAAGCAAATGGGATGCTCGCCTTCTCATCTGGTTCTGGGGCCACAGTCAGTCAAGCTTCCTACACCCCTGGTTCACTGGAAGAGAGGAGGGAGAAAACGTAACCAATTACAAAACTAATATAATGTTGGACTTGAAACAGCTGCCACCATTTCTTGCTGCTCTGCTCTCCCCAAACTTCAGTCACAAATATAAAATTTTAATAATTGTAATAGTATGGTGCAGCAGGGAAATGCTTGACTAACAAGCAGAAGGTTGCCAGTTCGAATCCCCGCTAGTATGTTTCCCAGACTATGAGAAACACCTATATTGGGCAGCAGCGATATAGGAAGATGTTGAAAGGCATCATTTCGTACTCTGCAGGAGGAGGCAATGGTAAACCCACAGGGCTCTGTGGGTGCCAGGAGTAGAAATCGACTCGACAGCACACTTTACATTTAGCTTTAAATTTGTGGCTAACAAATAAAGTTGTAATACTTTATTTGTTAGCCACCCCATTGTTCTCTGGGCAGCTTACAACACAACATTAAAACATGAAATAAAAACACACGACACATTAAATCATAACAAACCAAAGTGGGGGGCGGGGAGAAAATGCAAAATACAATACAAAGCAATTTGAAAACTCTTTCCAAATTGTTCACTCTACAAAAGAATCACTTATCTCTGTCCTACAGTGGATAACTAAAACAACATCTCAACTATTGTGGGCAATTAAACATGTTAGATTATTCACAGAATAACTGTGCTTATCATTTGATAACATAAAGTGGGGAAATTGCTGTCATCATGTGATCATTGCTCTGTAGTCCTCGTGGATAATTTTCTTTTCTCAGCCCAATAACAGGAACTGAAGCTGGAGATGATAATAATGCCATGGGATAGTTACAGCTGTCACAGAATGCACAAGAGAATCCGTGCTAATTTCCTGGACATTCCAGAGGAAGTTACTGAATATTCGTATGGACTGGTTGTGTGTGTGTGTGTGTGTGTGTGTGTGTGTGTGTGTGTGTGTGTTGAAAAGGGCCAATTGGGCCCTGCCCTTTATTCAATCCATAAATATATTATTTGGCATAATTAACTAATTGCAGGAGAGCTACTAACTAGGTCTGATGACTCTGGGATAAAGGAGAGCATCTAACTGGAAATATGAGGCTGCCTCAGATTACCACATCCCAGAATAATTTTACATCATAACTTGAGTGCTACTGTAGTAAGTACAGTAGCTAAGAGACTGGGCTGTGGATCTAGAAGTTCCTGGTTCAGACTTCACCTCTGCTGAGAACTCATTCAGTCATGGCCTTAGGCAAGCTACTATCTTTCAGCCTTAGTCCCCATGAGCAATATGCGCAGTAGTGATAACAACACTGACCTACCTTAAAAGCGTGCTGTGAGGATTTCTGAGATCATGTTTGTGAATCACTTTGAGATGGTAAGCAGCAGTCATGCAGAGTCTGGGAAAACCAAGCATAGCTTGGGCTAGCCATTGTGATCCACTCCTGACAATTGGCTCAAAAAATGGGACGATTTAAGGGCCAAACTAAATTTGAAAAATTGAAGAGCAGAGGCATGGGCTTCCACTTGGGCTGGGACCATAACACTTGGGGGATGCAGGTTAAGTCTTTCTCCCATTTTCCCAATGAAAATGCAATCCCCATAGCTGCTATTTGTCCTCTTGTGGGAGGTGGGGATCCAAGTAATGAACAGATATCTATAGACTATGGTAGCAAATACCACCTGGGAGGTGATTTTCATCAGGAAAAAATGTAGTCTGTCATTGGAGGCTGGGGGGAAGATGAAACCTTCCTCTGTCATGTCATGAACCCAATCAGAAATGGGCTTCTTTGCAGCTCCCATTTCTTTCTTCTTCTTCTTCTTTTTTTAAGACTACAGGCAAATCTGATCATGGATCTCCTGCCACCATGTTTCATTGTACTAAAAAACAACACACTAGGAAGTTATCCTACTCAGGTTCCACTGAATGAATCAGCACAGTACAAGAGGCCAATGCTGCTCTGTTCACTGGTGCTTGCTCAGGAGAATTTCCTGGTGAACTGTGCTACTAAGTGCTTGGTTTGAAGCCGCTATCTCTTTATCCTAACTACTTTACCCTTGGTTAATGATAAGCAAATTTATTCTTAAAATTATGAAAGCTATGGCTTTTAAGATGTTAAGGTTGTCATGATATGTCTGAACAGTAGACTGAAACAATATTCTTCTCTTTTGTAAATTCTAATCTAGATAATTTCTGCTTAGCCTGTTGATCAAGATGCCAACTTGCGGTTAATTCAGAAATACTGTTAAACCCCACCAGACTAAAATATAAAGTCTTGCGGGGTCCCCAATTTAGTACAGTCAGCTTAACTAGTTGGCAAACTACCAGAAGAGATTCTAGAGGAAGTGAGTTGTATTTTTCAGTATCTTTTGTTTTGATCTAGCAAGGTCAGCTCAAATCCTGGCCAATCTGTCTTAAGTGACAGTAGGTATTTTGTTTTTTTAAAGAAAGACAGTGGCTGAGATCCAGACTATATTATCCAATAGTAATACTCAGGAGATACTTTAAAGGACTACTTAATTTCAATGAGACTTTGAGTAATTTAATTAGGATGTCATCCAGTAATTTTAAACTGTAGCTTGAGACCATCATTAATCCATGGTGCATCTTCTGAAAAGACAAACATTAATAAAGGGGCAGAGGGCAAATCCTCCCACCAAAACAATAAATAAAAAAAAATCAAAATAGAGTGTCAATTTTTCATAGTGGTAGCTAGCCATGCTTTCTCTCTGCTCATGAACAGAGGGCCAGGCCAGCCATGATGTGTACATTTCTTTGCAAGCTGAGCATGCAACTCTATTGTTTCCTGACCTAGAGGAAACAGAAGATGTGGCTGGCAAATCTGATTGCATCTTCCACACTCCGCAGGTCAGACCCATATCTTAGCAAGGAAGAATTCAAACTGGCAGGTATATATTATCCAATTACTGCTATTTTTCATCTCTTAGATGGACCTCATGACAAAAAGGGAATTCCCATTATATTTGTTTAAGTGGCAGATCACAGTTTTAAAATAAAAATTGAGTATAAATTTGGTTATATTCCACTTCTCTAATAATACCCTGCATGTTTAAAATATGAAAAGCAACCTTTATATTGAAATACAAAAGTTGCTGGAATAATTAATTCTGTCATAGGAAAATGATTTATGAGATCAAGCATCAAGAAAAGCTGAGTACGTCTTCCAAGGAAGAAGTTTCCAAAGAACTTCCAAAGAACCATGATGTTTCTAAAGAACGTTGGTTTCGCTCTATGCACTGAAGCAGATGAGTTTACAAAAGATTAAGTGACAGGATCTATGTGACCTGGCAGATACACTCAGCTGATGAACTTGAAAAGATTCTCTACAAACAACAAACCAAGTGAAACCCTCTTTGCTCAAACCAGACTTCAGTCATGGGTTGCATGGGTCTAAATCAATAGGTTTGTTCAAGTTTCCAATGCCTTGTGAAAACAACTAGATAATTTCAAATCCACAGGTGGGTCCCAACCTAAGAACTTCAATGCACACACATAAATAGACTTACAGAAGGGCTTCCCCACTCTTGACACTGTAGAGAAAGCTCTGTCCATCCCCATACCCATTACATACAAGTATGTACCAGGGACCCTTACACATGGCAGACTTTACCATGAGTTTACGGGGAGGTTTTACTGTGAACTCGAAGTTGTCCCCCAAAACCGACACATATAGTGGATTTTTTTTACCCCATATGTAAATCAGGCTGCACTCTAAGGCACAGTGAAAAGCCCAAATTGTGTGTGAAATGCTCCCCGATAACTTGCAAGGACTTGGGGGTAAATATGGCTGATATGTGAATGCACCCCCTCTATTCCGGAGGAGATGCGAGTTAAAGGGCTTTAAAAGCCCTATGTGAAAAACTTCCTGGTGAATGGTCCAAAGGGAGTTCTATGTAAATATTAAAGAACTACACTCGCACGCGCAAACACACACACATGCGCACACACACCATTTTCCAGAGTCAATGCCATTATTCGTCTCTGTGTCTCCTTGGGCTGTGTGCAGGCTGAGCAGACCCACGATCCTGGAGCCCGAGTTAAGGGTGCACTTGCTCCTTTAATGCCAACTCCTTTAATGCTGTCTTGCTCTGGATGTTTTTGTACACCACCCAGAGTCTTTGTAGTGGGTGGTATATTAAATATTTCTAATAAATAAATAAATAAATAAACTAACAGCCAGGTTTAAAAGCTGGGCTAGGCAGTGTTGTCACACCAGGATCAGGCCCAATCCCAGCAGTTCTCACATGCAGCCTAACCCAGGCTGGACTTTCCTAGCCTGGGATAGGCTGTGTGTGAGAACAGCCTCACTGTTTGCTTCTCATTTCATATCTCCCACCTCTTGAGGAAATGTGTGGTTCATGAAAGTGCTAATAATGTGGGATTTTAATGACCCTCAAGAGTGACATCATTATTGCCTCAGTTACTGATAACACCCACTCTTATGATCTGAACGGCATTGTGAAGCACTACATCAGCTTCAAGAGAAATGAGAGCAAAAATGTCAGTCATGTTGATAATCTTGTTTTAACATGTCAGTAGGCTCATCATCTTTTATAGGCCTTTCAGTTCAATATGACAGTCTCCAACTGAGATGACAAGAAAAATGAAGGACCCACATGCTTTCAAGCTACAAACATTTCTCTCAGCGTTGATTACCTGATTTTCTGTTTTAATCTATGGCTGGATTAGGAATCAAAGTAACATTGTTCTTCAGCAGACTGAATCCATGGTATAATTTTGAGGCTAAAGAAGGGATCTATGCTTCTTGTCTTTACATCCATACAAGGATCAACTTGTATATTTCTATTATTAAGATAACCTTTCAGTAGATTTGACCATATTGAACCAGTTGTTGCATTGCTCAATACACATCTAGCGTGTGTCTCTCCATGTCTTGGTTCAACCTACCTTTAAAGAGTTATTTAGAATATTTAGTCATAACCAGTGATGAAAGCAAGCAGGAAAGCAGGTATCAAGTATCAGGAAAACATTGTTCAGTTACAGAAAAAAACACTGTATGCACATTGTTTCCTAAGTGTAGGATATCTGTTGAACTAGTCACAAAATCTATTCAACAGACAACTCTACTGAAGAATCCAAATTAAGTTGACTTCAACATTTTAAAAAATGTTCATCCAAAATGTGTAGTCACCTAAATTGTACCACATAATACATAAGGCTTTTAGTTTTTTTTTGTGTGTGTGTTTTACCCTTTTTTCCTCTTGTTTTCATTGTTGTTTTAATTTATGTAAACCGCCTCGAGTCCATGGAAGTCAGGCGGTCAATAAATTTGCTGAATGAATGAATGAATGAATGAATGAATGATTTATTTATTTTAACCCTGCTAACTTGGCAAAGTGACACCTTTTAACACGGTGATTCTCCTTATATTTAGCAGGGGGAGAGTAATTGGCCCTATCCACCCCCAGTACAGTACTTCCAGTGACTGTTGTTGGTGTCTATCTTATGTTTCTTTTTAGCTTGTGATCCCTTTGGGGACAGGGATCCATCTTATTTATTTATTATTTCTCTGTGTAAACCACCCTGAGCCATTTTTGGATAGACGGTATAGAAATCAAATCAAATCAAATCAAATCAAATCAATCAATCAATCAATGCTTCTTATCTTAAAGGGTTATTCAGATGATAACTAAAGTGTCATCTGAGTGATTTTTCACCTTTTACCATCAAATAACCTTTTCTGAATGGACTTCTCTGCTGAGGATGGAACCCCTGAATTTTCACACAATATTTATTTATTAATTATTCTTTTTATTTTATTTTATTTTATTTTATTTTATTTTATTTTATTTTATTTTAATAAAAGATAAAAAATTTATAAAAATATAAATTTTAAAAAATATAAATTTTTATACCATCTTTCATAACACATCTCAAGGCAGTTGTCCTTGAATGTCAAGGCAGATCCCTGAACGTTGCTGAGAATAGGGCATAGTGTACTGTTTGGGCTCACTATTGTCCTGTGCAAACTGAAACTGTGCCCTATATCACATCCAGAACCTGATCTTGCCACAGTTTGCCCTGTTTTGCTAACATCCTCCACTATTGCAATGAGTTCTACATGGCGTTGCCTATGATGAGCATATGGAAATTTCAACTGATTAAAACAATTAGATCATTAACTGTGACCTATGGAACGAGTCAGTCATGTCTTGCTAGTGTTTAAGACTCTTTTCTGGCTACCAATTAGTTTCTGGGTAGAATTAAAAGTGCTGGTGGCCTTTATAGCCCTAAATAGTTTGGACCAGGGTATTTGAAGGATCACTAGCTCCCATATGAATCTTGCTCATTCATATGCACAACTTATCTGTTGTTTTTGCATTTTGCATCTCTTTTATTATTATTTGTTATTATCATTGTATTTTTAATTTTGTTTTGTAAGCCACCTTGGGGCCATTATTGAGGTAAAAGCAGGATGCACATATTCTAAATAAATAAATCCAACATGTCTCAGCATCTGTGCTTTGCAGGAGGTTTTTCAGACAGCAACTTTACTTTGAGTGGGTGGGTATGTGTTCACATATCAGCCAGATTTACCCCAAAGTCAGTGTGATATTTTAGAGAGCATTTCACACACGATTTGGGTTTTTCCCTCCATATTGGAACCTATGCTGATTTATATCTGGGGTAAAAAAAACCCACCTCTTTTATTTTTATTTATGTATTTATGTATGTATTTATTTATTTATTACATTTATGAACCACCCCATCCAGAGGCTCTGGGCAGTGTACAATAACTTTTAAAAAGACATAAAACCCACAATTAAAACAATGCTAAAACAATATAAAAACAATTCAAAAATGATTAAAACTATTTAAAACCAATTAAAATACTTTTAAAAACATCAACACTTTATAAGCCTTGGAAGGCCAGGCCAAATAAATAGGTTTTTAGGGCTCTCTTAAAGGCCGACAGCGAGCCTAAACTGCGGATATATGCCAGGAGTGCATTCCATAGACCAGGAGCAGCTGCAGAAAAGGCCCGGTTCCGAGTCACCACCAGACATACTGGTGGCAACTGGAGACGGACCCCTCCAGATGACCTCAACGAGTGTTGGGGATCATATTGAAGAAGGCACTCTCTAAGGTAACCCGGACTCAAGCCGTTCAGGGCTTTAAAGGTAATAACCAGCACTTTGTATTTCGCCCGGAAACATATTGGCAGCCAGTGCAGCTGTTTTAAGAAAGGCATAATATGGTCTCTCCGGGTTACCCCAGAGACCAATCTGGCTGCCACATTTTGGACTAACTGAAGTTTCTGAACCTCATACAAAGGCAGCCCCACGTAGAGCGCATTGCAGTAGTCAAGCCTGGAGGTTACCAGCTGATGCACCACTGTTTTGAGATCGTTCTATTCAAGGAATGGACGCAGCTGTCGAATCAGCCAAAGCTGATAGAAAGTGCTCCTGGCCATAGCCTCCACCTGAGATACCATGGTGAGGCCTGGATCCAAGAGCACTCCCAAGCTGAGTACCTGTTCCTTCTGGGGGAGTGTAACCCCATCCATTACAGGAAGATCTAACACATCCCTTAAATTCCTATCCCCCACAATGAGCACCTCCGTCTTGCTTGGATTCAGCTTCAATTTGTTATCCCTCATCCAGCCCATTACTGCCCGTAGGCAGGCATTTAGGGAGTGAATGCCATTAGAAGAAGAAGAAGAAGAAGAAGAAGAAGAAGAAGAAGAAGAAGAAGAAGAAGAAGAAGAAGAAGAAGAAGAAGAAGAGGAGATTTGGGTGTCATCAGCATACTGATAACACCCTGCATCAAATCTTCTGATGACCTCACCCAGCAGTTTCATGTAAATATTAAAAAGCATTGATAACAAAATGGAGCCCCGAGGGACTCAATATAATAGCTCCCATTTTAAAGAGGAACTGTCACCAAGCTCCACCATCTGGAATCTGCCTGAGAGATAGGAGCAGAACCACTGCAAAGCAGTGCCTCCTATTGTTGTGGTCCAGGCCTGATTTATATACTAAATATGCTCATTAGCTAGCATACAAAATTAGGCCTGTCTCATAGTGTCACCAAGTGACCAAGTTCTTTTATATAGTGACCATGTAGGATCTGGGCGCAAGGAAGAAAGGAGATCAGACCAATCCTAAATGATTCAATGGGCTTTATTGAGTATAAAAGAATCACAGCATCAAGCTAGCTGAGCAGAAAGCAGAACATTCTATAACAGTATTTCAACCCTAGCCAGCACCGATATTCACCCAGTGTTCCTAACTAACGTGTGTGTGTGTGTTAAATCTTCCTAGAGCCTAATACAATTCAGATATAGATGGAAAGGGGGGGGGTAAGGAAGGCTGAGGGCTGGCATGGTTTGGGGAGATCAGGAATTAGTAGAGGGACGAGGGGAAGGGAGAAGAAGGGGATAGGATGAAGGAATCCAAGGCTTGCAGAGGCAGCATAATACCAGGATCAGAGGCTTGAGAGCGGTGGATCTTTCAGCTGAAGGAGCGAGGCTTCTGACTGGAGACAGGAGCTTTTGGATCAAGCATGCAGTTTGCTCAGAGCACGGCTGAGAGTCAGAGCACCGTGGCTGGGGAAGCCTTGACTTCTCACTGCACAGTAGAAGTCACAGACAGTTCCTGTCCATGGACAGAGTTCCTGCTTGTTGCCCCGCGGCTTGGCAGCAAACTCTGGGATTGCTCGTGAGCAGATCTTGCATGTAGGCACAAGATTGCTTGTAGCCAAAAGACTGCCCATGTCCAGAGACTCCTTCTTATAGTGGTTCCATCCTTTGATGTTCATTTGAGTCTTCTGCATCACAAAAGGCATCTATTCCTGCTATCCTCTGAATATTGTCTTTTAATTACCAAAATTAGCTCAGGATATTTGGTCAGTCCAGGGTAAACAGGGTCTCTCTTGTTAGCAGAGTATTGTTCTATTGTCATCCCCCAAAACAAATCTACATCTTCTCCTGCCTTGTCCCAAGAATGTTAAAAGTCAGGAGTTAGTGAAAGAGTTAGTTCTATTTGTGTGAGACAGCAATTAAATTACTTCTTGTGTACCTCTATCTAGTGTGTAATTATAACAAAAGAATATTTAAAGTAACATCAAAAAGGGGTACATGTGTGAGGCAAGTTAATCAACACATTTGACTAAGGCAGAAGCATCCTGTCAGTGAGGTAAGGGGATTACTGGACAGCAAGTTAATTTCAGCAGTGTGAGACTGGTAATTAAGCCTGACCCATTGTGTCTCTTGTGAGTTCCACAAACACTGATAACCAATGCTAGATTACCCCTGCCTTTACAATTCATTTACCAGGCATTACCCAGGCAGATCTGGGTGTCCATTCACCCTGAGTCCAGGCATTAATTCCTGTAATAATAAAATGGAACCAGACACAGGCCTGAATTTCACATACTTCTGGGTTGGTACCTTTAAATCTAAGGTTGGGGTACATGTGCCCGTACATGTGCCCCAACACTATCCCCAATTCCCCCAGGTGATCCAAAAGGACACCATGGTTGATGGTATCGAACGCCACCAAGAGATCCAAAAGAACCAACAGAGTCACACTCCCTCTGTCGATTCCCCGGTAAAGGTCATCCATCAGGCTGACCAAGGCAGACTCAACCCCATAGCCCTCTCTAAAGCCAGTTTGAAATGGGTCTAGATAATCAGTTTCCTCCAAAACCACCTGGAGCTGGTTAGCCACCACTCTCTCAATCACCTTACCCAACCATGGGATGGTTGGGATGGTCCCATGGGGTGGTCCCATGGGATGATTGGGATGGGCCCAATCACCTTACCCAACCATTTTTGCATCAGAGTATCTGTTATGTTCTCAGCGCACAATAAAGCCCATGGTAAACCCACAGTAAAGCCTCCTGGAGGCTTTTCAGACAGCTTTACCACAGTTTTACCATGGGTTTACCATGAGGCTTTACTGTGAGTTTAGGGTTTGACACAAAAAGAGGATTTTTTTACCTCGGACATAAATTGGGTTAGGTTCCAATATAGAGGGGGAAACCTAAATCATGTGTGAAGTGCTCTCTGAAACATTGCATGGACTTCACGGTAAATCTGGCCGATACTCACCCACCCTCCCAAAGTAAAGTCGCAGTAAACTTACCATCTGAAAAAGCTCCTGGGGATGAACAGTTGTGGAGATCAAGTTGCCTTTTAGGAAATGCATTTGCCATTGGCTATTCTTTATCATTAAGGAACTGTTGATAAACTACTATGGAGCCTCATGGTTCTCTTAGAGATAGAAAGAAAAAGATACTAGTTATCCATCTTAGCTGTTGCTTTGGCACATCTTTTCACTATTGCTACAGTGTAAAGGATTGAGAAATCTGCTTTAGACAATTAGCACACTCTGCTTGAGCCATAAATTAGCTTAGCAAAAATAACTGGATTTGATCTTCATTTATACTTTAGCCCATATACTGTATGCCTATTTTACTATCAAAACAACTCAGGAAAGGAAACAAATTGGTAAGCAGAATTCATGCTTCAGCGTTAAATAAACCTATCTGTTCTAATCTTTACGTGATAGTGTCATATATTAAAATACATCTCTTAAAATCTGTGTTGGTAAAACATAGCCACAGAATCAGGCCCAAATCTCAAACTAGTCTGAACATTCATTTCTCAGAGAGTTTAGTATGATTTTCTAGTGCCACTACTTAATTGTTGAACCAAAGTTTGTATTATGCTGCTTCTTGGAATCTCTAGCTGGATTATTTCAGCCCTTCATAGGAACCAAGGAGCATAGGAAGCTGCCATATCCTGAGTCAGACCATTGGTCCATCTAGCTCAGTATTGTCTATACTGACTGGCAGCAGCTTCTCTAAGGTTTCAGACAGGAGTCTTTCCCAGACCCACCTGGAGATGCCACGGAAAGAACCTGGGATCTTCTGCATACAAAAAGTCTACCTACCACTGAGCTACAGCCTTATCTCCAAAGGTGGCATACATAGGTGGCATCCATCATTTGGATTAAATTTGGATCAGTTCCCCATTCATACATTGATTATACCCACCATAATCAGAATGTATGAAGACTGCTTTCGTCCTCATTTCATTGCACAAAGAGGAAAGCATACTTAAGCAATCCCCACAATGATTGTACTTTATGGAGCTTCGAGAAGTCTTGTGTCATTCTGAAGCCATATGTCCATGGGCAATTGTCCCCAGTATTAGTTTGTGGTTGAATATCAAAGCTGAGTTCCCAAATGTTCATAGTGAAACAAATCTGTTTTGTAAGCCAAATGATCAACAGAGCTTGCTTAGCTGACATTGAACTGCCCCTAAGCTATGTATGATTGAGTGCTTCCATAGCAAGTTCATTTTCATTTCATTCTTAAATAAGTTTATCTTAGATCTCTTAGATGCTGTTTTGAGGGGGAGGAGGCAGAATAACTACACGGATTGCAAATCAGAGTGAAAAGAAGGGTTGGAATAAATCCTCCTGCCCATTAAAACAAAATTCAGACAATCGTTTTTTAAAAAAATTAAACCTCAGTACTACAAAATTATATTAATCAGTCTGAGAAATGCATATCCGGATTGATTTTGCAAAATTGAGATGAGATTCTGGGCTGTTTCTGTGATGATGATGATGATGATGATGATGATGATGATGATGATCTTAAGATGCATGGTACCATCACTTTAAAATGGATATGTTTATTGTACCCATAATCAGAACACCTTAATAGGGCTTGAGTGTGTTATAGTTGGATCCTGATTGCAAAGAACCTTCAATTAAAAATATATATTTCTAGCCTTTAGGGCTGTTAACTTTCTGCCACCCTGGAGGGGAAAAATGGGCCACATCATACCCAAAAAAAAAAAAAGTCCTTAACTATATCTATTCTGTTTAGAATTGTGTATATCCTGTCTATACATTGCTACATGGGACAAATACATGAGTGTCTGTTTCATCATATGTACATACCAAAGGAACCCCAAACTGCAAAGTTCTTGTAACATGCACATACAACAAATCAGATACATATGGTCATCATACATGGTAATATAATGTATATGAGAAGTACACTCAATTTCCTAGAAAGACATATCTTACAAAGAGATGATAGTTCTTGGGAATTCATCTTTTTATATGAAGTTGCCCAAAGATTTAGAGGGATTTACTCTAAAAGAAATTTTAGAGTTTTATTTAAAAAATTCAAGCCCATTCTGACTACTGTAGATCTCTCTCTCACACCCAGACAAGTACCCAAACTGGTTGGCAATTTGTTAGCATCATTCCCATCAACAAATGCCATTGGGGCTGGGAGCTGCAATCTAACACCATCTGGGGAACCGAGTGGTTGATTCAGGGCTGCATCTTTCAGCAACAGCCCTCACTGAGTCACAAAGTATCATGGCCATCAAATCAGGCCTTCCTTTCTTTTGGATGTTTGAAACTATATCTGGACTAGCCAACACTGGGATTTCCTAGGAACATCCGTGCATGAAGGATTCCCCTCACACACAGAATAGTCTTTTGAGGCCTTGCTGCAGCAGATTTTTGCATTGAAATCTGTTTCTGCAGGAAATCTCTGTAGTTAGATCATTGCACAGCTGGTTAATAGTGGCATGAGTTTCATTCTTCATTGGCTTCATGAAGCAGGCTAGCGTGAATACATATTGCGACATGCTGTCCACAGTTAAACATTGGCCTTTTAGTCCTATCAATGTGTTAGAAACCCTGCTGCCATTTCTGGTTTTACTGATGTTTCACCACTACACTTTCCAGCCCACATAACATATATCATTGCCTCCTTGGAGCCACTTAGATGACTTGCAGAGATAATGAGTAACAGTGGGTCGTAAACTAAGAAAATAACAGATGAGCCTGATTCACAACCCTTGGGAATGTCAGGCTGAGTTAGCTGAAATCGAAGCTATTACTTAATAGGACAGAAAACTGGAGATGTAGAGCAGTAATTGCACTTCCCCCCTAATTTGTACGCATTTGCTTTATTTTTGGCATTTTAGCTCATAATACTTTGCATCCAACACACCTGAGGGTAAGTAACCATGTTCTTTATGTAGCCAAAGGTAAGCACTATTCAATTCCAGTGATTTCAATGAGAGAGTGAAGCACATGTTTAAAACTCTCCCACTGTTAATGGGGGCAGCACCATTAACACCACTGCATTTTTAAAAAGTGATTAATTTTGGCTGAATTGTATCTTAATGGCTCACATACAACACGGCTCATGGAAGAAGAGGGTGCTTATCCTGGCTCTATGTGAGTCCAAACCATTTCCTCACTTCTACCAAGCTCAGAGAGGCTACATCACTCCTAATAACTGCATCATTGCTGTAGTGATTGAGCCTCTCCTAGCTTGATAGAAGCATTTGGAAAGGCAAAGTACGAGCACACATACCCCTGTTGTTTGCTCAGCAGGATGCTGCACTGCATATAAGCCAATATATCTAGCAGTCATTGGCCAACACCCTGACTAATGATGCACTGGTGCTTTGTTAAATGTGCTGGTGCTGTGACAAATTCCAGACTTTCTATTATTATCTGATATATTCAGGTTATATTATGCTCTAGTTCTCTGTATACTACTACTACTACTACTATGACGATGAATATTTATATACCGCTCTTCAACAAAATTCCCAAAGTGGTTTACATAGAAAAATAAATAATGCATAAATAAGATGGTTCCCTTCCTGTCCCAACAGGGCTCACAATCTGAAAAGAAACATATGGTAGACATCAGCAACAGCCACTGGAGGGAAGCTGTGCTGGGGTTGGATAGGGCCAGTTGCTCTCCCCCTGCTCAATATAAGAGAATCACCCCTTTGAAAGGTGTCTCTGCTGTTAGCAAGGCCAGTATACACACCCACACTGGCTAAGAAAGTACTGGAGCTCTGTGAGATGCTCCAGTGCTGTGGGCTTGATTGTGATCATAATACAGCACCAGTGCTCATGGGGCAAGTGATTTTTGATAACCTTCCCTTCCCCTGAAAAGTCTTCCGTATCACCTGAAAATATGTCACCAAGGACATATTTTCAGGTGATACAGAGTGCTTCTGGGAGAATTCATCTCACCCACCCCGCGTGAGTGATAGCACTGAGTTCATTGAATGTGTCCACAGCATCAGCACATTTCACAAAACAGTGCTTTGTTAGTCAGAATTTTGTGTGTGTGTGTGTGTGTGTGTGTGTGTGTGTATACACAGGGAGTATCAGAGCATAATACAGCCACAGTGGCCCACCAGATGCCTCTGAGAAGCCCACAGGCAAGGGCATGCCCTCTGTCTTGCTGTTGCTCCCCTGCAAATGGTATTTAGAGGCATCTTGCCTCTGAGGCTGGAGGTGACCTATAGCCACCAGACTAGTAGCCACTGATAGACCTGTCCTCTGTGAATTTGTCTAAGCCCCTTTTAAAGCCATCCAAGCTAATAGCCATCACCACATCCCATGGCAGAAAATGCGCCTCTGCCTCCCACTCTGTGCTGAACAAATGTGATCATAATTTATGAACTGCCTCTGAGTTTACAATACTCATTTCCACTGAAAGACATTACAACTCCTTGTTGTTGAATGCTGAATTTTGTCAAGGGGAGCACAGAGTGGAAAGATCCACTGCAAGTTTCAGAAGCACGGAGAAATGCAGCTGCAACTTGAAGCTCCCTCCATTTTGTCCCCAATTGTGGCACTTCAAATATTCAACTCCTGAATTCTTGGAAATCTTCTTTCAGGTTTATGTGGCATGTTCAAATACATGGAAAAGAACGGCAATTGCTACGGGGCTGGAACGGGAAATTGGGGACCTGTATGTTGCAGCAGGCATTGGAGGGGTCTTCAGACTGCTTTGACTGCCTTTGCAAATAGGATCCAAAAATGGAAGGGAACTTAAGTTTGGCCCAACCAACAATGATGCCAATGCTTTCCCCTCAGAGCTCCTGAGGCAGAAGAGAAAGAGTTTTTACCACTTCTCTGTGTGATCTTTGCAGGGGTGTCAACCAATTAAAGTATTTGAATTTTGAATGGATTACTCATGTGTCTTTTAATTGGTTTAGACATTAATTGATTGAATTTAAATAATTTATAATAAAATAAATAATAATGTTAATATCAATATCAAAAACAATAACAACAACTTTATTTGTTATCTGCCCAATAACAAATTGCTCTTTGGGAGGCTCACATTTGTATATTGCCCAAACCTCTAGATGCTTTTGAGAAACTGGGGCAAATGTGAGAATGAAGCATTTAGTAACAAAAGCTACCACTCATGGTTAGAAAGAAGAATCATCTTTAAGATTTTGTTTTATTATCGTTTATACCAAGAACCCAGAGAGTCTCAAAAAATAAACAACTGTGACCTTCTGTCTCATGGATCCCCCTCATGACTAATTATCTAAAGCATTCATTGATTAAGCTACCAGTTAAACTGATCAAAGCCTGCCGTTCTAGTCCTCTGATAAGTAATGTGATCTGCTTCTGCAGAATATAAATGTTTCTACAAAACCATAATGGAACATAAACTCTTGAATTGCCCCTTGAAGAAAAATTCTATTATAATACACAAGCAGTGGTGCTCTTACCCCTGGACTTTGGGGCCGAAGTCCAGGGCCTCCACACCCCCTGGGGCCCCCAAATCCTCTTTAGTCTGTCCTGGGTAGTGTTGTCTTTGTTGGCCCGCACTGCACTGGGCAGCCGAGTGTGATTGTGACCTGTGCCTAGTGCTTTAAAGTGTTGGGGAATGGAGAAACAAATATGTGAGATGGGAATATGTTAAAGGCCTTGTGGGGGTGGCTTTAAAAGATCTTTAAGTGATGATGCTTAACTTACAGCGGAGGCGGGGGGGGGGTGTTCCAGCCAGGGGATGGGGCCTCCAAAGGCTTTTAGGTCCAGGCTCCAAAATCATAACTACCTCATAGACCTGCCTCTCTAATTTAATTATACCTTTCTTATGTGTCATCGTCAGTGCTGTGTTATACACAGTGTCAAATACATTGTGTTATCTGGGAAATAAGCTGTCACATTTTTCATACCATTTAGATGTGTAGACATAATGAAATTTTATATAGGAACAATCCCTTCCTAAGGGCTATATGACTCTATTAATGTAATATCTATGTAATATGTATCCACTGCTGAGAGACAGGACAAGGCTCTTGTCCAACATTATTTATATTCATATTTGGAATTATTGTTTAGAATAGATAGAAATCATAGATCTTCAAACGAAAGCTGTATTTCTAGTCTAATAAAATCTCTCTTATTATTTTAGATTGTTTATTTTCTTATTTTCTCCAAAATATATATAAGCAAATTCTGGCAAAAGGAAGTTTGCCGACAAGATAGACTTAAGAGCAGGGCTTGGTTTAACGACATACGGCATCTTACAATTCACAGTATACATAACTGTATTTTTGACTGCTAACAGAGTGCTGTAGATGGACACAGAGCCTTGTCATGTTAAGTGTGTGTGGGGGGGGGGGGGCATTTGGTGTTGGGAGGGACTGGAAGGCATGTTAAAAGGTGCTGGATTTGCCAGGGAAGCCCAAACCTTGCCCTCAAAACCAAAACCCACCCCTGAAGAAGCAAAGAGCACATACACTGTAGCCACAGAATGCTGGAACAAAGCTTCCAGAAGGAGGATCTTCTTCGCTTGTCAATCGACACAGCACAGCCAATAACATTGGAAGTTGGGTAGGGGGGTCATAGGGTGATAGGGGGAGGGAACAAGGAAAACCACTGACAATGTGTGACAGTTGGTATTAACAGGTGCACAAGACACATAAAGAAAACAGGGTGAAAAATTTGTCACCCTTAATTTTTCTTTCTTTCTTTACATAAAGAAAACAGGGTGAAAAAATGCCAGAAACAAAAACAAAGAGAGGATGTCCTGAAAAAAATGAAAGAAAGAAAGAAAGAAAGAAAGAAAGAAAGAAAGAAAGAAAGAAAGAAAGAATAAACTTTAACCCAAAAAAAGTAGCGGGGGGGCATAAAATCCACAAAAGACTCTCCTAACATTTCACTTTTCTGCTGCTCACCAATGCCCTCCATCACCAATATAAAACATGAGATTTCAAATCAGAATAACATTTTTGTTATGGATTCCCCTTGTACTGTACTCTTAGAGCTTCTTCACTATTTTAAATCTTTCTTGCCCCTTACGCGTATATACCAAGGCATCCAAGAAAACAAAATATCCCCAAGAACTTGCCTAATACGTTTTTTCAAAGCTCTGGCCACTGTCACAGCATTCCATAAGTTAATTATTTATTTTATTTTATTTTATTTTATTTATTTTTACACTTATATCCCACTCTTCCTCCGAGGAGCTCCTTCCTCCGAGGAGTACATAGTTATTTTTATCTTCATAACAACCCTGTGAGGTAGGTTAGGCTGAGAACTACATGACTAGCCCAGAGTCACCCAGTGAGTTCCATGGTTGAATGGGGATTCGAACTCAGGTCTTCCCAGTCCTAGTCCAACACTCTAAACACTACACTGCACTGGCTTTCAAATATGCATTGTATTTTGTTATTTTGTAATCATTGTATTTCTTCTTTTTAAAGTGGTATATAAATATTTGTTGAAATAAAATAAACAAACAAACAAGCAAACAATGAGTACTTCCGTTTCTAACTTATGTATCTACCACAAATCAGCTTCATTAAAGGGGCCTTGAGTCACTTAATATTATGAGAGAGATAAAAGATTTTTCTCCTTCTGATCTATCCATCCCATTCATAGCTTTATGCGCCTCTGTCGTGTCCCCTGCTTAGTAGGGATGTGCAAACAGGTTCGACGTCAAACGTGTTCTACGAACCTGTTCGGTTCGACAATTCGGGGTCAAACCAAACCAACCCCTGTTGGGTCCAACCCCGGACTGAACACCTCCCAACTGTTCAGGGGGTTTGTGGACTTAATAATAATAATAATAATAATAATAATAATAATAATAACAACAACAACAACAACAACAACAACAACAACAACAACAACTCATCTCATCATGAAAGACCCAGCAAAAGGTGCAGTTCCAAGTAATTATAGACCGATCACCTGCCTGCCAACCATGTTCAAATTATTAACTGGAATAATAGCAGAAGAAGTGATGCAACACTTATTAACTAACAAACAGCTTCCAGTTGAACAGAAAGGAAATTGCCCGAACACCAGAGGCACAAAAGACCAGCAGCTGATTGACAAAATGATTTTAGAAAACTGCAAGAGAAGAAAAACAAATCTAAGTGTTGCATGGATTGACTACAAGAAAGCCTTCGATTCATTGCCTCACACATGGATACTAAAATGTTTAGAAACAACTGGTGTCAGCAAAGACATTCAGATATTTATTTAAAAAAGCAATGAGCATGTGGAGTACACAGTTAACAATCAATGGTGAGGCACTCGGACAGGTTAGCATTAGAAGAGGCATTTACCACTATCCCTTCTGTTGTTTGTAATTGCCATGACCCCACTTTCACAAATACTAAACAAAACAGGCCTCGGATACCAAACATCTAAAACATCAAGTAAAATCAGCCATCTGCTGTACAAGTGTGCTGCATTAATAATGAACAGAGGGAAAATAAGAAAAACAGAAGGAATAGAACTGCCCAATGGAAGCAAGATCAAGAACCTGGAAGAGAAAGAACATTACAAATACTTGGGCATTCTCCAGGCTGATAACATCGCACACACTGAAGTGAAAAGAAAAATGGGAAGTGACTACATCAGGAGAGTTAGAAAAATCCTAAAGTCCAAACTCAATGGCGGGAACACCATACAAGCCATAAACACCTGGGCTATACCTGTTATCAGATACACTGCAGGAATAATAGACTGGACCCAGGCAGAGCTAGAGACGTTAGATCGTAAGACCAGGAAAATCATGACCATCAATCATGCTCTGCACCCCCGCAGTGATGTCGATAGGCTCTACCTCCCTCGCAGCTCAGGTGGAAGAGGAATGCTGCAAGTCCATCAAACAGTAGAGGAGGAGAAAAGAGGCCTTGAAGAATATATCAAGGACAGTGAAGAAGATGCACTTAAAATGGTCAAGAACGAGAAACTATTCAACATCAATGAAAGAAAGCAGGCCTACAAGAAAGAACAAGTCAAGAACCAAGCAGAAAAATGGAGAAATAAGCCCCTGCATGGTCAGTATTTGCACAATATAAGTGGAAAATCAGACATCACCAAGACCTGGCAATGGCTTAAGAATGGCAACTTGAAGAAAGAAACAGAGGGTTTAATACTGGCTGCACAAGAACAGGCACTAAGAACAAATGCAATAAGAGCAAAATTAGAAAAATCCACCACAAACAGCAAGTGCCGCCTTTGTAAAGAAGCAGATGAAACCGTGGACCACCTAATCAGCTGTTGTAAGAAGATCGCACAGACTGACTACAAACAAAGGCATGACAAGGTAGCAGGGATGATACACTGGAACATCTGCAAAAAATACAAGCTACCTGTAGCCAAACATTGGTGGGACCTCAAAATTGAAAAAGTGTTAGAAAATGAAGATGTAAAAATATTATGGGACTTCCGACTACAGACAGACAAACATCTGCCACACAATACACCAGATATAACTGTAGTCGAGAAGAAAGAAAAACAAGTCAAAATAATCGACATAGCAATACCAGGGGATAGCAGAATAGAAGAAAAAGAAATAGAAAAAATCACCAAATACAAAGATCTACAAATTGAAATTGAAAGGCTGTGGCAGAAAAAGACCAAAATAATCCCAGTGGTCATTGGCGCCCTGGGTGCACTTCCAAAAGACCTTGAAGAGCACCTCAACACCATAGGGGCCACAGAAATCACCATCAGCCAATTACAAAAAGCAACTTTACTGGGAACAGCCTATATTTTGCGACGATATCTATAATAACCAACAGTATTGATGATAAAATTCTGGCATCCCAGGTCCTTGGGAAGGACTCAATGTCTGTATAAAACAAACCAGTCAATAACACCTGTCTGACTGTGTAAACAAGAAATAATAATAATATAATTTTTTGTTACTTAGCTCTTTGGGGAGTTGTTGGAGGTGGCGGGGGGGGTTCCATAGAGGTTCTCCCTCCCCCCACCGGCCTCCCTTTGCAGCCCAAACCAGCCTGTTCGGCCAGCTCTTGGGCCCATTTGGGCCTTCTCCCTCTGATGCAAAGGCCATTTTGGAGGCCGCTGCACCTGCACAATTGGCCTCTGCATGGCTTGGGCCACGCAGAGGCCAATTGCAGGTGCAGCGACCTCCAAAATGGCCACTGCACCAGAGAGGGAAGGGCTGACCGGGCCGAAGAAGGCTGCAAGGGAGGCCAGTGGTGGGAGGGAGAAACTCTGCAGACCTCCCCCACCCCACTGCCTCCAGCAACTCCTCCAGAGGGGGTAAGTAAAAAAAATGTTTTTTTATTTTAAAAAAATGTTTGCGAACCTCCCCCCTGGACCACATCGAACCGGGGGTGGGGGGTTCAAGGGAGTGCCAGACCAAACTGGCCCAGTCCAGTTCCAGTCTGGTCCAGACTCGAACCAAACTGGGCCAGCTGGTCTCGTGCACACCCCCTACTGCTTAGCCATCTCTTTTTCTTAACTAATAAGAAAGATGCTTCAACCCCTTTTCATTGCCTTTTTCTATACAGGTGAAACTCGGAAAATTAGAATATCGTGCAAAAGTCCATTAATTTCAGTAATGCAAATTAAAAGGTGAAACTGATATATGAGACAGACGCATTACATGCAAAGCGAGATAAGTCAAGCCTTAATTTGTTATAATTGTGATGATCATGGCGTACAGCTCATGAAAACCCCAAATCCACAATCTCAGAAAATTAGAATATTACATGGAACCAAGAAGACAAGGATTGAAGAATAGAACAATATTGGACCTCTGCAAAGTATACAGTATACTGTGCTTGACTGGCCAGCAAACTCGCCTGACCTGACCCCATAGAGAATCTATGGGGCATTGCCAAGAGAAGGATGAGAGACATGAGAACAAACAATGCAGAATTGCTGAAGGCCGCTAATGAAGCATCCTGGTCTTCCATAACACCACATCAGTGCCACAGGCTGATAGCATCCATGCCACGCCGCATTGAGGCAGTAATTGCTGCAAAAGGGGCCCAAACCAAGTACTGAATACATATGCATGCTTATACTATACATGCAGCCTTCTTCGGCCCGGTCAGCCCTTCCCTCTCCGGTGCGGTGGCCATTTTGGAGGTCGCTGCACCTGCAATTGGCCTCTGCGTATATCTGTGCTCATGTTTTTAAAGCTGACTAGAAGTGTCCTATTGTATGTATTCTACACAAAAGCACATCATAGATTTAAACACTGGCATTCTTATTATTTTCAACCTCTTTCTGTTAGGAATTGTTAGATTCCTAAAACTGCATTTACTCTTTTCTCTGGTTGGAAGCACTAGGCTGACATTTTTATGAGTGTTTCACCATGACCCCAGGATTGTTTTCCTGGATAGTCACAGCCAAAATAGATCCCATCAATGTGAGGCTACGATCTGTGGCAGCATGTACCCCTGTGAGCAAATACTTGCATTTGCTGTACTTTTCCCCGATATGCAAACTGAGATCTCAATTAACTGATTACTGTGGCAAAATTTAAGTACTGCCAGTTCCAGGCTCTTGCTTGAAACACCACAAATGACATCAGAGGACAAACACAGCATAACTACCATGTTCTGGCAAATACTGCTTATTTTACCTAGGCGTGTCACACATCTTATTCTGAGGAATTAGGATAGTGTGTAACAATTAAAGCAACAATTCAATCAAACAAAAAAAATGAAAATACCCATTAAATATAATGGGCATTATCCATTCATTTCAGTGGCAGAGAGAAGCATGTGCTTCTTTCTCTCCTACAATAATTCAATGGGTCTTAGAAGAAGTGTTTAACTTTGACTAGATCATGCCTATCATATACATGAATTAAACTTATGCCAAATCTGCTAATCCCAGCCTTTAAAAGTAAGCTGTTTACAGGACACGCTTTATATAGGCAAATGTTTAGGTAAACCACAGAGAATTCCATCGTTCTGGGGCAGCTTCTGAGCATGCTCCTCTGTGGCCCTTCTCTATATTAGGGACATGGTCTAGTCAAGTTTAGGCTGCAGTCCTGTTTTCACTAGCGAGATAGATCCCTGTTGAATAAAGTGAGGCTTGCTTCCAAGGAAATATGTGTTGCCAGTGCGTTTACATTAGGTAGATTTCAATGGGAAAAGAAAGAGACTAACCTTCACCCACTTAATGCTTAGTTTTGCTTTTGCTGAAATAAGAGCCTCCCCATCTCTGACAGCTTTTAAAAAGTCTCTAAAGATGTATTTATTCACCCAAGCTTTGTAACTAGAATTGTGGATTTAAGTTGTCTTAATGTTTTAATTTTTGTTTTAATTTGTTTTATGTTGTAGTAAACCACCCAGAGATGTGTGAGTGAGTGTGTGAGTGAGAGTGTGTGTGTGTGTGTGTGTGTAAAATATTTTTGTTTGTTTGGTCGGATCTTGTCTGTTACTGTTCTTACTTTGAAAAAACGCTGCAGCCATCTTGCCTATCATGAGTTTCAGCAGTTCTTTTGCCTGTCGAACAAGACACTTTTTAACACATCGCCAGGATTGTCTGAAAGATGTTCTTGTGCTTGGAACGACTCAAGAGCCTAAAGAGGGGCAAGAAGGAAAAGGAGTTTAGACAAGAATGAACAAAGACATGAAATAGAAGAAGCTGCAGCCAAGAAGATTGTAGGCAATGTACAACCTGTGATGGTGATGAAGGGCTTTGCAGAAATATTTATTCTCACTGTGTAAAATTGGCAACGAATCAGCATTTCAAGTCAGAAAATCTAAGCCTTTATCTCTGATGAAATTGAAGAACAATAATTCCTGAGAAAAAGCAGAGATTTTTCCTGACATATGTCCGCAGCCATACTTTGGTCATACCTTTGTGGTATGCACAACAAAAAGAGATTTTAAACAACTGCATTTCTCAACATTAAAGCATCTTTCATGTTACCTGCCGTAAATTCATCATATTTAAATGCCTCTGGCTGCACACATACACACACTGATTTGAAAATATATCCACTGAGCTCAGTGGAAATTATTTACAGTTAGCAGAAGGCTGCAAATGCATTCTACTTATCTGCGTATCTATATGATCCTTTAGTCTAAGGACTTTTTTCTGTCTGTCAGCTACGAAAAATTTCAAGTTGTGAAAAGGATTTACTTACTGCAAAAAAAAAAATCAGCTCCGGGGGGCATATCTAACAATAAAATATCATGTAGTGCCAAGCCTTTGAGTGTGTTGATTAACACTTTGCTGCCAGAACTGAAAAATGTTTTGCTTTGCAACTCACATTTCTCTGTTCCCATCCTGTATGGAAACTCTCCTTTCTTTTTCAGGTCTAATCTCTTGTTCCTACTACTTAATATACTATATTTAGCCAAATAGAAGATGACCTCCTTTAAGAGGTTAAATACAGGCTATACCTGCATTTGCCCAAAAGGAACAGCACTCTGAATTTAAGACCACCCCCGCCCCCAGTTTATAATATCAAATGACTGGGGGGGGAACTAGACTTGGATTCAGATGAATACAGTAGGACACCATGCCCATCTCTTTACACTTTTGATTTTTTGCCCTTAACTCTCTATCCTGGCATTTTGAGAATACCTCTACAAGCAGCCCAGGGAGAACAAACAGACCATCTTTTTGGAAATATTTTCCTTATTCCTTTTTGTTACTGTTTTCTTTATTCCTTATTCTTTTACAGCCAGCCTCTTGCTATGTAAAATGCTTCTGAGTCTATGTACAAAATCCTTTTTTTTTTAATGGAAAGAGCATTGCCTCTACAAAATGGTTGAAAATGATGTTTATTAGATAATTGTACTTACAATATATTATAAATGGATTTAAATAATAATAATAATAATAATAATAATAATAATAATAATAATAATAATAAAGTGTTCTATTTGTTCCTAAGCTGAGTTCCATCTGTCATTTAAAAAAAAAATTTGTTTTCTTTGTATATTTCCGCGGGGGGGGATAAAATGATAAAAGGAGAAAAATTCTCCCACCTTGCTTACTTATCATAGCTCCCCAAATGTGCCTATTTTATTGAAGAGAGGGCAAAAACTAAAGTTTTCTGAACACAAGAATGATTTCCCCTCTCTCCTTTCAGCTGTGTCACACTGTGCATTATCACTGTCATCACAGGGGGTGTGTATAAGAACCTGAAAAACCAAACAGACCTGTCAGCAGAGTGTTCCATATATCGTAGAACTGCAGGCAGCCCTCCTTCCAGTGTATGCCTCACAGAGTCAGAAAGCTTCTTGGCTTTGAAGACCTACCTGTGGATCTAACAAACTCTTGGGAAGAGAATAAGCACTCCCAGCTGCACGTAAGCTCCATTTACTTACTTAGCAGAAGGGGTCTTAAAGGAGGTTCTAAGCTGTTAGTGTAGTGTGGTGTTGGTTGTGCTAATGCATTTGGCACCTGTTGTCAGTTTCTGCCCTGCCACATTTTCAAGACGTGCAAAGCAAATTTGTATGAGATACATAAGTGCCTTCGACTCTTAACTGAACTGCAATCCAATGCATTTTAGGGGCTGAAAACAGTTTGTGCTCCCGTCATGTAATGAACACAACATGACACACTATTACAGAATAGCAGAAGCTGAAGGGTGGGGTGGGGGGGAGAGAATATCTCCTGTTCTTTAAAGAATTGTCTGCCCCTGCCACTTTCCCCTGGGAATACATTTATCAGAAACAGCTTCTGTTGAAAACATAACATAACCTCTAACTAATGCTGTCAGAACCTAGAATATCAGAAAAATTATCAATCTTGCCACCAATATTAGACATAAATAGAAACCAATATGGGTTTAACTTTCTTATCTAGCATTGATGCTATAAATCAATTCTCAACAATGCACGCGTGTGTGTGTGTGTGTGTGTGTGTGTGAGTAGCTCAGAAGTACTGTAAATGTGTTATCTTTTGTACTCCTGAGACCTCTGGTGGTGGTTCTGAACAAGAGTGCTTCAGTTTTCTAGTTTCTATAGTTTTAGAAAATGGACTGAGACATGTTTGGGTCTCAACAGCAATACAGTACTAAGTATGTATATTCAGCCACAACAGACTTAGAACATTTGTTAGCAAAAGCACACAGACAAAAGGTGTCTGCTCAGAGCCTTAATAACCACACATGAGGGGTGTTACAGTTGTTGATTCCATAGAATAGCATAGATCAAATTGTGCTAGTTTGTCTGATGGAATACAATGTTTTCCATCAGACAAACATTTTGGTACAGATCAACCCAAATTTATGCACTTGTAAAGCCTATTGAACTGAATGGGGGAAATTTAAGCAACCAAAGAAACTAAATAATTGCTTTGGCTGGATCATGGTCTTTTCCACTTAAGCAAACAGTCATCATTTCTGTCAAGCTACATCACATTAAATATTACAAGGTATAAAAGGGACAATACCAGTCTATTGCAAAATGACATTATGGGCAAAGTCATAGTGCAAAATAATAGATACTCCCTTTCCTTTTAACCATAGCCGTTTCCTTCCTTTCCTGAGATGAGTTCCAATGGCAGTTAGTGGACATAAAATTAAACGCTAGAAAGAATAATGCCGTCTTTTAAAAGTGGCATACTCTACCAGTTATCTTTCCTGACTGTTCTGCTGAACCACTATCTGTGGATTTAGGGTCACCAATCTAGCCCATAACATGGAATAACATGGAATAGAAGGGGAGTGATAAACTGCTTTATGCCAAATTGTCTTTACTAGAGGCTATTCATATGAAGAGATGTATATATCAGGTGGTATAAAAATATGATAGATAGATAGATAGATAGATAGATAGATAGATAGATAGATAGATAGATAGATAGATAGATATGGATGTAATTATCATTATTGTGATTTGTGCTGTCAGTGAATTTTTTAATATTGAAGTTTTAGATACAGAAAGATACTGGCCGTCACAATGAGAACAATGACTCAAAGTAGTCACATTGAAATTAAAAGGACTAACTTGTCCTTTTAAATTCAATGGGACTGTTTTGGGTAATTTTCCTCAGCCACTAGCACAATCATTGGCACCACCAAATAAAAAAAGACTCAAGAGAAAATGTCACCATCCATTTTATTATCTGATACAATAATTGTTCATCAGAATTTATGCTCTGTCCAAATATCAGCTTCCAAAAATCAACAAAAGCTTTCCACTGTTCCTGAAACTGGTTCTTTCATTCTCTGTTATCTAATATATGTCAGTTTTATTTGTAGTAATGTACTCCAAAGATTAACATCTTTGACAAAACACAGAATAGTTAAGGGAGTGGGTGGAAGATCCAACTCTATTGCATCTTTGATCATTCTGATAACTTTAGTTCAAAAGTCTTAAATCTTATTACAATTCCTCCACATAAGATAGGCATCTATATTGGCAGAATTTAACTCTGTGTTAATAACAGCATATTAACCAACATGCAGTTCTGTCCGTAAATATTCTGTTGCTATCAATGCAACCTGAAAAAAATATGAGGCTAAAATGGACACTTATTTATTTACTTGATATGATTTATATACCACCCCTCCAAAATGGCTCAGGGTGGTTTACAACAAATAAAAACAATTAAAATCAATTTAACAGTTAAAATCAAAACTAAATCAAGTAAACAATTAAAATAATTTTAACATTAAAAACTTTAACATTAAAATCATTTAAAACCAGCATTAAAAATTTGAACCATACATCTAATTAAAAGCCTGGGTGAATAAATGTGTCTTCAGTGCCTTTTTAAAAGTTGCAAGAGCCATCACTTGCCTGAACATAATAGGAGATAATCTGTGAGAGGGGAGGGGTCACTTTTCTCTTAAACAACCAGGAATTATTGGCAAATATGTGTACAGATCTGCAAGAATTTACAATGGATTGCTTTTGGTCCTATTCATGCTGTTCTTTTTTCCTATTTTTTGCCCAAAGCGGTTTCTCAAAACCAAAACCTGTTCTAAAGTGACCGAACTCAAGGATGCTTTTATCCAGTGTCTATTTGCCAAACACCATGCCAGCAGCGTGCAGAAGGACATTATTTGTCCTGTCATTGATGGAGTCCCATGTACTAAATGGCAAACCTCGAGGGGAGCTTTCCCTGTAAAACTCTGTAGCTACCTCCACCAGCAGCATGGTAACCTGTGCTAAATTACCTTATATTGGTAAATACACAGGCATGAGATACATTTCGTAACTCCAGTATTTGAGCTTTTCCTGTTTGCCATGTAAAACTACTCTCAGATTAGCTCCATTTTTCCATATGGATAAGAAGACTGAATTCTGTCCATCAACCAGATTCATGAGTTCAGAATCTAGAGTAAAGTAATGCATATTTGCTCTGTAGCTCTGAAAATACTCCATTGCACAGTGTTTCCAGCCTTTGGCATTAATAGGTTTGATGCTTTACAGAATAATTAGGAATAAACTTCACATGAGAAGAACTGCTAGAATAACCACTGGCACACCGGTTTGTGCATTTGTTATAGTTTAATATACTCTTTGTCAAGTAGTTATCCACTGGATGGTATGTCTTGCTTGCTTTAAGTATTTTGGAAATAAAAATGCAGTAGCTTTGACCCCAAACCTGACAATAGAGAGCCTATTTAGTGTAGCCCTGGTTCAAAGTTTTTGGAAGGACTGGAATATTTGTGAAGAGAGAGACAGCAATAGACACTAAGAACAAGAGGGCCCTCAATTTGTTACAGTCGTTTGGAATGAACTTTCTGATTCCGGTGCCTTTTTAATTCAAGTGACCAGGGGCGTAGCTACTATTAGGCAAGGGGAGGCAGCTGCCTGAGGGCCCCCACACGTCAAGGGGCCCCCCAGAGGCAAGTCACATGACTATATATTGTGAAGTGTGTATCAGCAAGGGGCCCATTTTAAAATTTTGTCTCTGAGCCCACTCCAGCCTTGTTACACCCCTGCAAGTGACAAAGCCATTTATTAAGATAATAGTAATATGACCACACAAACACAAACACACACCCTAATCTTGATCACAAGCCAATGTATGATACAAAAGGCCTTCTCAGCCTTTGATTATATGCCTCCAGCCACATACCAGAAACAGTAGGCTTTTCCATGGAAAACTGCAAGTAAACTACTTTCGGAGCGTAACTAAACATCAGTGCAAATGCATGTAAATGCAATTCACTGGCTTTTATTTTTATAAAAAGAAAATCCACTTCAGGAACAAGGGATTTGTAGCAGAAAATAGGCAGGAGTAGAAGGTGTTTAGCCTTCCCTGCCCCCCTGCTTTTTTTTCTTTTTTCTTTTTTGTGGAGCTGGAAGGGACCCTGGAGGTCTTCCAGCCCAACCCCCCCCCCACCCAGTGCAGGAAACCACCACTGCATCCCTCACAGATGGTTGTGTAGTCTTTGTTTGAACACCTCTAGTGATGGAAAGCCCATCACTGGGTGGGCCAAACTGTTCTACCACTAAAAAGTTCTTACAGTCAGGAAATGCTTCCTAATACCTAACCTAAACCTGCCTCCGTGCAATTTCAACCCACTGAGACTCATCACAATCTTTTCTCTGGCTTGTTTAGGAGCTGTAATGCCCACAAGCAAGTTGGTACTCTTCCACCGATCTGCAAACCCCAACCCTACATCTGGCTATAATAGTGCTGCTCTTTCTTTCTTTTTTCTAACCTACCAGGCTGCCATATATTAAATCCATTTCCATTGGTCTGAAAATGCCAGAGATGGAACCTGGAACTCTTTGCAAGCAATTGCTCTGCAACTGAGCTATGGGTTCTTCAAAAAAACCAAAGCTGAGGTTTGATTATGTATTCATTTAAATTCTCATTCTAAAAACTAGTGGTGGAGGTGGTGGGACCTTGGGCTCGTTGGATGCTGGCAACCACCCCTCCGAGAACAGAACAAAGGGGCAAAAGAAGCCTGAGAAGGAGTGGGGGTTGCAGGTAATAAGGCTGAGTTATGCCTGCTGCCCTTGTAGGGTGATTGGGGAAAATCTATATACCACTGTGGTCACTGAGCACCCTCTAACATGATCTCAGAATTAACACACTACCAAATTAGTGACCCCAATACCCAATTCACTATTATGATCTCACCCTTTCTTTCAGTATGTGTGTGCTCATGCACACACCTTCCTTTTTATACTACTCCCCTCCTGGGTCAGACAAAAACGACTCCCACAGCCAGTTACTTACTGCCACCCCCACCCACTTACTGCCAACATTGTTGCAACAATGTTGTTGCATTGTTGCAACAAAAACAATGGCAGTGGGGGCACTAATATTATTGCCCATATTAAAGCAGTGTGAGATGAGGAAGGTAAACCCTTGGGAAACTTGGAGGAAGGTAAGCTCTTGGGAATCTCAGGAGAGAAAGGTCTCCCACACTGTAAAAACTGGAAGGGGTGGGGATCCCAGTAGCGAGTCACCTCAACCTTCCCCCAGTAGCCTTGTCACCCCACCAAGCAAAACTAAACAAAAAATAACAAAAAACAGCAGAAGTGTTTATCCTTGTCTGTTGCTGCTGCTGCTCAGCCAAGAAGATCAGCAAAACATCCATTTCTGGTGCCTCACAAACATTGACTGCTTGTTTGGGCTGGAGAGAACTCTGTAGGCTTTCTGGCTCCACCCACCCAAACTCTCAACCAATTAAATGACTCAACCAGCCTCATGCTTTATCAAAGGCTGGGTGGGGGCAAAATCACTGCGCCCAGCAGACACTGGCTGGGGCATGTTTTTGTGGTTGTGCAGGACTCTGACAAACATTGGAGACATGTAGAATGAATGTGTGTGGAGAGGAGTGAGTGGCATCGAAGTGGCAACCTCTTTCTCTAAGCTACTGTGTTCATTAGAACAGCTGTAGAGAGTCTCTACATGACTGGGAGCCCTTCTTTTCCAGGGTTCCCAATCATGTGGAAGGAGCCCTCTATGCATACATTGGGTTAGAGCCTGTCATCATAATGTCACCTCTCCATGCACATTCATTCTACATGTCTTGATCTTTGTAAGAAGCTGCAGGAATCCAGCTTCATCCAAAAAAAATGTTCTTAATAATTACCGTAGAATAATCTTTCAAATAGTTTAGCAGTAATTATTTGGTTTTTCCAGGGCAATGGACAACATTTGGCCAACATTCTCTGATTCAAGATATTAGTGCTTCTCAAAAACAGTCGTCCTAGATGCTGTAATATACACTTGTAATGCAAACAAAAAAATTCAAATAAAATGGAGCTTAGCTGTGTACCTTTTGCTATTCTCTATTACAGCTATCTAATATTATTATTTATTATTATTATTATTATTCTTTTACACAGTCAGACAGGTGTTATTGACTGGTTTGTTTTATACAGACATTGAGTCCTTCCCAAGGACCTGGGATGCCAGAATTTTATTGTCAATGTTGTTGCTGTTGTTATAGATATCGTCGCAGAATATAGGCTGTTCCCAGTAATGCTGCTTTTTGTAATTGGCTGGTGGTGATTTCTGTGGCCCCTATGCTGTTGAGGAGGTGCTCTTCAAGGTCTTTTGGAACTGCACCCAGGGCGCCAATGACCACTGGGATTATTTGGGTCTTTTTCTTCCACAGCCTTTCAATTTCAATTTGTAGATCTTTGTATTTGGTTTTTTTTCCTATTTCTTTTTCTTCTATTCTGCTATCTTCTTCTTCTTCTTCTTCTTCTTCTTATTATTATTATTATTATTGGCTGACATGATGGAAAATTACTCAAACTGCTCCTATTGAGATTAAAAGGATTTTTAATATCAATGGGACTACTTTGAGTAATTTCCCTCATGTCAGCCATTATTATGACTACTCTTGCTATTATCTATGTCTATGACAACCATTAAATCACCTTTTCAACACATTAACCACTTCTGGGGTGATCCAGTTACGCATAATGGTATAATATAACTAATCTAGTCTTGCTAGGAATGTATCATTATAGTACTGGGGATTTATTTACAGTAATTTAATAATTTTAATAATTTAATTTACAATAATTTATTATTATATGTGCATAATTTAACAGGTTGTAGGCCTGTAATATTTTAGGATGATGCTGGACTCAATAAGCCATAATACCTTCCTGCCAAACTCAGTGATATGTGAATCCCTGATGTCTTGGTCAGAACTGTTTGGAACTGCTGAAGAACACTACCCTCCATATGAGCATCATACAGGTGGGTACATATGTGCGTTGTTAAGTCGATATGTGCATAACATGAGCCCTATTCATGTATTATGTTCAATGCCTGTACAACCTATGTACCATGTATGCATGTAGAGATGTATGCAGTGGTACACTTTGACTTTTGACTTTTAAGTCTTTCCATGCTCTTGCACAAAAACAATAAATTTTGCTGGCTGGGGACTGAAATAAAGATTGATTGTGAATAGACAATAACAACAGGTCAGGACAGATGATACAGAAGCCTAGGATTTGGAGGAGAGACTGTACAAGCTTCTGTTGTTGCTTGCTTCAGCAAGGGTCAGGAGACAACTGCACCACTTTTGCAAGAGGAGAGAGAGGGTGAAGCCCACTTCCTCTAGCTTCTGAAGTCCTGATTGGTCTGGCCGCTGATTACCGTAGCAGGAAGCAGCAGCCCACTCTTCATCATGTGCAGCCTCGATCTTTTACAAGCTCTCTGAAGGAGCTGCATATTGCTTGGAGATGCCTGGGCAGAGGCAGGCTGCAATGGCTCATCAAAAGGCAAGTTACCACCAGTGTAGCAGAGGAGTTTTCAATACAACAAACCTGATTAAACTGGCAGGAGTAATAAAAATACCCTTAACTAGGGAAAACATAAATTGCTTCAGCCAGGACCTTTTAATGCCATAATTAAAAGCAAGCAATAACTTTACTGAAACATCTGTATATCATCCAGTGTAATTCTGCCAGGTGTTCTATGGCAAAGTATAACGAGTGCCAATAACCAAGTTATTCTTCTCTGGATTACAGCCCAAAAATATGGCACAGACCAATTCCTGTTGCACAAAGCAAGTACTGGATATGCTCCTTTCCTATATGTGTGGTACAGATGTGCTATCATGCCAGCCTGGCAACCAGTACTGGCATGTGCTTGGCACAATGGTGGCTTCTATGCATAAATCATGTTACCCAGGCTTCTGAGAAAAGCCAGGTCATGGCCAGGTTCACTATGCAGCCGTGAACTCAGAACAAGAGTTATGCAACATATTGGTGAACATGACTAAGCCCACTTGATTTACTTAGCTATTCCTGTGTGCACTAAGTATGTGGAACTTAGGGTTATCATAAGAAAAGAGGACAGGGTTCCTGTGCATTGAAGGTGTTGTTTTTACCCATAAAGCCCTTCATGTCATGGGAGCCACATAATGGTCTCTCTCTCTGTCAGTGGCACTCTTACGCCTGGTCTTTGGGGTTGAAGTCCAGCGACTCCACACTCTCTGTGGGGCCCCAAATCCTCTTTAGGACTGTCCCAGGTCCTAAGTCTGTCCCAGGTGGTGTGGTCGCTGCTGACCTGCACTGTGCTAGGCGGCCGAGTGTGATTATGACCTGTGCCGGGTGCTTTAGAGAAAGAGGGGAAAGTGGGGAAAGAAAAATGTGGGATGGAAATATGTTAAGTTGCATGTTGAAATCTTTTTGCTAATGCATATTTGCATAAATATACCCCACGTGTTAAAAATACTGTGTTTGTCACGGTGTGTGTGTGTGTGGGGGGGGGTCATGCTTAACTTGCAACGGGGGGGGGGCTCCAGTGGGGGTAGGCTTCAAAGGCCTTTAGGTCCAGGTTCCAAAATTGCCTAAGTGCACCTCTGCTCTTTATAGAAGCCCAGCTGCTGCTTGCATTCCACAAGGCAAGCCTACTTAGTCTGCCCAAATCACATGAGCTGAAGGCATCAAGTGAGAAGAAGGTTCCTACCATTGTTCTGCAGCCATGGACTAACCTCCCCTATTTGGTTCATGGCTGCTCTTTTCTTGTGACTTTTTGGAGAGGGTGAAATCCCTCCGTCTCTTGCTGGATGGACACTGTGGCTTTAGGAACATAGGAGGCTGCCATATACTGAGTCAGACCATTGGTCCATCCAGCTCAGTATTGTCTACACAGACTGGCAGCGGCTTCTCCAAGGTTGCAGGCAGGAATCTCTCTCAGCCCTATCTTGGAGATGCCAAGGAGGGAATTTGGAACCTAGATGCTCTTCCCAGAGCGGCTCCATCCCTTAAGGGGAATACCTTACAGTGCTCACACATCAAGTCTCCCATTCATATGCAACCAGGGCGGACCCTGCTTAGATAAGGGGACAAGTCATGCTTGCTACCCCAAGACCAGCTCTCCTCTTTGTGCTGCTGTTGCTGTGAGTTGCATTGACTACTGCTTTTAACTGTGCTGTTTTTATTCTTCTATCCCCCACCCTGTTTGGAACCACTCAAGCCTTGAAAGGCACGATATGATTGTTTTGAAATAAATTTATTGTTTGACATGCTGCACAGCCTTACAAGAGGAACCAGAGTTCCATCCTCACATGGAGTGACTTAATGAACATCTAGCTATATGTCCATGAGGGCCATGCAGCCCTTATTGACATACTGCTGGGTGCAAAAAAGGGCTTCTGTGGGGACAGGGGAAAAAGCAAAAATTGCTAAAAACAAAACAAAGCCCGCCCGCACTGTAGTTGTGAACAATTAGTTAACTCACTCCTTGTGAGGATGGAGCTCTTGTTCTGCCCTCACAAGGCTGTGCAGCATATCAGCCATGAAGATGATGATGATTTATTAGCCTATATCCTGACTAATGAAATACCAGCACTATGTGAGCTGCACTGTTGTTGCTGATGGATTCAATGAGGGCTGCATTGCCCTCAGGGACAAGCTTTCGGGTGGCGCAGAGTACTTCCAGGGAAGGGAAGTTCATCAAAATTCACACACCCCCACACACCATAAGTGCCAGCACTGTGTTAACGGGAATTCAGCAACAGCATTGGTGCAACTCACGTCACACCAAACAATTCGTTAATCAGTATGTTTGCCTTATTTATTATTATTATTATTATTATTATTATTATTATTATTATTATTATTATCCCACATGTGCAGCATTGCATGGAAATTTCTGATCAGCCCAAACTGCTGTAAGCACCTAAGGAAGCACCAGCAGTTTTGCACAAGTGCGCAAATACATGAAGTTGCTTCCCTACACTTGGGGAGCACAATTTACAATGGGAAGCCCTGTAAGTTGCGCTCCTGAAGTGCCGGTGCTGTGTTGGTAGGTTGCCTGCATGGACTGGGGCCATACAGAAGAGGCTGGCTTAGGGCTGACTGGCCTTAATGGGCCACTCGTTCCACAAGGTTTCAAGCTGTTATTCACTGTATTTGTCATTCCCGCTTCTAGTGATTTCCATCATGTAAACTGGCCCACTAGAATCATACCAAAGGCCTGTGTAATCCAGCATCCTGCTTCCCACAGGGCACAACCAGATGCCTCTGTGGAGCCCTCAAGGAGGAAATGAAGAAACCAGGCTTCCCCCCCACCCCACCCCCTGCAGCTGGAATTCAGTACTGGTATTGATTGATTGATTAAGTGCCGTTAAGTCGGTGTCGACTCTTAGCGACCACATAGATAGATTTTCTCTAGGATGATCTGTCTTAAACTTGATACTGGTATAAGGTATCATAAAATGATGCTGCTACTATATGCTTAATGTGTTTTCCCAGAACTCACTAATAGTCTGCTGGTAATTCATAGGGAAATGAGTTGACGAGCAAGCCAGAGGTTGCTGGTTCGAATCCCCGCTGGTATGTTGCCTAGACTATGGGAGACACCTATATCAGGCAGCAGTGATATAGGAAGGTGCTGAAAGGCATCATCACATACTGCATGGGAGATGACAGTGGAAAACTCCTCCTGTGTTCTACCAGAGACAACCACAGGGCTCTGTGGTCGTCAGGAGTGAGCACCGACTCAACGGCACCCTTACCTTTAATTTATTTTTATCCATTGAATCAAACAAAATTCTAACTCATTTTATATTCCTTCACAAAAGACCATGTAAATCTCCTCAAGAGGTTATTTTGGCTGTCACCTTCCTATGCAAATGTAAATATTCCCAAAACCGTTCTTTTCTTCAGACCAGTACACTATCTGATAACTCAAAATACTGATATGCAAAGTAAAATGAAAATGAATTTGAAAAGACATGACTTTTTGTTGGCAAGCTAATAATATACATAATCACCCCTAGAGAGGGGCTTTTCTGCCTTCCTAAAAAAATCTAATCCTTTAAATTAAAGCAAACAAGACTAAACTAGGCCTGGCAATAATTGTTCCATGAAAAAAGGAACAAACCTTAGCATTTTTATTGCTAGCAAAGCTGATGTTTATCTCCATCAAGTCAAGGTTTCAGAATCAATTGCTAAAACATTTCAGAGTTAGTACATTTCAGCAGAACATCAGAAAAGTAGTTAGTTTCATCTCATGAAACTACAGAGAACAGATAGAGAATAAAGTAGAAAAATAGATGTTTCTGAGGGACACGTCATTTCATACATACAAGTATAAAACAAAACTATCATCCACAGCCCATATGTCAGACTTATTTCTAGAGAAAAAAATGAAATAGTTTTCTCCCTACTAACAGTGGTAAAGTTTGGTCATAGTGAGAAAGTCCATTTTGATAACATAAGAGATCTATTACCTAAGCCCTGCTAGGTCCAGCCAAGGACCATCTAGATCAGGTTTTTGTCTCCAACACTGACCAGCTAGAGTCCTTCAGATGTCATGCAAGTCTGAATAATTAATGCATGGAGTTGGTGCTGGATCACCCATTCTATGCACATAGGCTGTGCAGAAAACCTAATCAACATAATAGATTAGTGGCAGGGACAGCAGGTGGCATCCTCCCCTCTCCCTGAAATTGCCACACATTTTGGGTCTGAATAGAGCCAATTCTGCGCCCCTGCAAAATCTCAAAGCAGGGCATGATGTAGATCAGGGATTCTCAACGTTGGGTCCCCAGATGTTATTGGACTTCAACTCCCATAATACCTAACCAAAGGCCACTGAGGCTGGGGATTATGGGAGTTGAAGTCTAATAACATCTGGGGACCCAATGTTGAGAATCCCTGATGTTGATAACTTTCCCTTCATGACAGTTTCTAACATCTGGCAGTAGCCATCATCCAGACTAAGGAAGTGCTTGTACAGCAACTGGCCAGTACCCGGACTAACAATGCACTATGCTACTAATGCTAGACATGCAACAGGGAAGGAGAATTTTCAACAATATCCCCTTTCCCTTGACATCAACTATGACTAATGAAAATATGTCCCTGAATGTCTAGCAGCCCTCAGTTACATATTTTCAGGAGTCACAGTGAGCTTCAGAGGGAAGGGAGAGGAAGACTGATGAAAATCACCCCTTCCCTGCTACATGGATAGAAGTAGCAGCACAGCACTATTGGCCAGTTAACTTTAGTCTGCGGTATACTGCCCATTTGCTATCACAAATAGCAATAGATCTAATATTGATAGCTCTGTGCAGTCTGTCAGCTGCAAACCCATCATAGCAGCTTACTATTAGATGTTGATGTACCAAGCCCATAGTAATCAGAACCGCTATTAGATGGCATCTATACATTTAAAATGCTGCCCACTTTCCACCATAGTCTTACCCTCATTCTCTGCACATTTCTGTATCCCATAACTGTTTGTGAAACATGACTATCCCAACTTTCTTCAGAGCACAAAGAGGGTGCTAGCCAAAGAACAGATCTCCCCGTCACACCAATGTGGCATCCTGCCACATCAGGTCATGTTGACAGAGCAATGCCATAGATTGCGATGCTGGCGCCAAACTGTTGCATCTGACCCTGAAATATAATTGCACAGTGATTGAATGGACTGGGACATAAGTTACTGAAATGTTTGCCATCTAAAATAAACAGCTTGAAATGATGATCAGTTAAGAGCCTAACTCCACTTCTTTTTTTCCTTACATGTTGGTAGGTTGCAATTCTTCATGGACATCCATTCATCCAGAGTACTGGACAAGACACAATGTCTGTGAATGGCTGCAGTTTTGCTGTGATCAATACAAACTGGATGCTAACTGCATTTCCTTTTCCCATTTCAACATAAATGGCCAACAGTTGTGCTGTATGACCCAAGAGGACTTTCTAAATGCTGCAGGCATTTGCGGTGAATACCTGTATTTCATCCTACAGAACATCAAGGCTCATGGTCAGTGTGCCAACAGACTTAATCAGAATAAGAGGGCTTTATTCTGGGTGTGGCTGGTATGCTTGGGCAAGGTGTGGATCTGACAGCCAGAGACATCTATGTTGCATTAAATCACAGTCCAAACAGCAACAACTATCATGTTGCACACATTACATATACATATGGCTGGACTTTCAAACAATAGGGTTTCATAATTTCTCAGTTATAGAAGGAACAGAAAATGTTCTTTTTGTTTAATGTTACCATTTCCACAATCATTATTAATCAGCCATAGAGCACTTTACCGTGTGAATAGCACTTTGCATTCATTTTTCTAATCATCTCTTTAGGTGAGTCATTAGTATCTCCCATGGTACAAATGGGAAACTTGAGGCTTAAGGAACAGGTTTTCCAACAAAGGACATTGTGACTGGGGATGATGGAAGTTGTAGTCCAACAACATCTGAGGACCCAAGTTTGAAAACTCCTGACTTAAGACATACTGACTGTCAGGAAGCATGAGGCAGGGACCAGCCATGGAATATGAGCCAGGATTAGCACACCCATGCATGTATGCATGCACACGCACACACGCCACAGTTAACACAAGACAGAAACTGTATTGTGCATAAGTTCAAATAAATCTTCACAAAAAATCAGACCTAGTATTCCAGGTGGACAAGACCAAAACAGGAAGAACAATTGGTAAGGAGTGAGAGAATCTATCTATGTGGTCGCTAAGAGTCGACACTGATTTGACAGCGTTTAATCAATCAATCAATCAATGCAGGATAAAGAGAATGTAAACCTGGCATAAATTTTACTGTGAAGCCTCTTGTTTTCCAGGGGTTTCAGTTTCTTATGGCAAATGAGGGTGCAATAAAAACAATTTGAAAAACTAGTTGAAAACAAAAACAAAACAAAACCAATAAAAAATAAAAACCTTTATATTTTGAAGATAAGGTGAGAACAGGAGTTTAAAATGTTAGAATAGTGACACACTGGGATGATTCACACGTTCATCCTGGGTGGGCTGGGAGTGAGTGAGGGGAAGCAGAGGTCTAGCGCGGGGAGAGGGGGCCCATGTTCATCCCTCTCTCTGGCAACCCCCCCAGAGTGAGGGAGATAATGAAGAAAATAGGGAGAGATGGACCTGGAGGGCCCTCAGGAGCTGGGGGCCCGTGTTCTTTGAACCCTTTCGTTCAATTATAGCTACGCCCCTGAGGGGAAGACTGCACTTATCCTACATTCCTCCCAGATGACCGAACTTTCCTTTCTCACCGCGCCTCCTGCACACCCACACGGACAGCCCCACTCCTTGCAGCTCTGTGAAGCACGGAGCAGGGCGGACGGAACCGGGGCCAGAACTTGTTGTTCCAGCCTCCAGGCATCCCTCAGTGCAATGCGCAGCATGCAAGTTGCATTGGGGATTCCCCCATCAGAACGGGCACTCTATGCGCCCATCTTTGTGATTCTGCACGCAGCCCGAGAATCACACGATACCCGGTTGCCTGGGTAAGGATGTGAGAGCTGGGTTGTTAAAGGGGGTTAGATGGATGGGTGGGTGGGTGGGGAGTGGAGGGATCTACGAGGCTCCATCCACTTCTCATGACCAGCCTAACCCTGCTTGGGGCTGCCCGGGCAGGGTTAGACTGGTCGTGAGAACAGCCTCAGAGAGTCAGATTTAAAGAGTCCATTTTAGACAAGAGTCTAAGGTTTTTTAATTCAGTGGATATATAGAAAGTCCAAATATGAAAAGAATACATTATTATAAACCTGAACGTTGGGCTTGACATTTCTCCCCCACAGGTGTCTCCTTCTTTCATGACAATGAAGATACAAAATCATCTGACAAAGATTGTAAGTAAACCTTTTAAAGTGTACTTATGTCTAAATGGGAGGGAAATCCCATAGAAAAAGCAATCAGCAGTACTTCACTATGCAGCAGTCCACTGACATTCTTATGGCAGCATCATGATAAGCAGGCTGTGGTGCTAGAACTACTCTCAGCTCTGCCATACGAAACTGTTCTTGTTCTCATTTCTTCCATCTGGATTTAGGCAGAGTAGTGCTGCAGCTAAGTGGGAAAGGCTCAAATCTAAGGGTTGCTCTGTACATCTCATGCAATTATTTATTTGCTTGCACTCATGAAAAATCATACAAATTACAATAAGAGAGCATAAAAATAAAAACAAAGATTTAAAAAAACACAGAAAAAACAGTAAAATCTAGCAGAGCTGGCAAACACACAGGTCTGAATCATCCAAAGGAATTATGTAGTTATATGCCTTTTTTGTAGTTCTGTGTTTGTAGTCCTAGAAGTGAGACCTCTGTTTTCAGGACAGTTGCCCATGACTATGGTTTAACACCAACATCTGTTTATTTTTTAAAAAGGCAATTCTATTTTTTCAGCATTAAGGTAGTGCCTCAGGATAGCACACTATGACTGAACTAATCAACTAAAAGTGATCAGCTGCCATCTACCATGCTCCATGAAGATTGTTGTAAGGTTATACTGTAGGTAGAAGTATAATTTACACACAGATACAAATCACGACATAATCCTTTGCTGCTTTCTACCATGCTTCATGATGATAGCTGTGAGGTTAGGTAGAAGTACAGGTTACACATAGATAGAATCAGGACAATACTTGTGTTTTCAGATGACCATGTTTTCAGAATAATTGAAACCTTTCTGTAACATTTGTTTGTTTGTTTTTTCTGCTGCTGCTTCCAGTACAACTGCTGTCCAACTCCTAGTTAATCATTTGCCTTGCTTTATCTTTATGATAAAGTTGGATTTTTTTCTAAGATAAATAACAGACCAACATTTGCATGGATTTTCTTTGAGTGAACAGTTTGGCCTCTTTAAATCACATTATCACCAGACCCTGAAATTCATCTATATTCATTTGTGTAATTTGTTTGTTTTTTAAAAATCTTTTCCAGATAATGATAAGACATACCTGAGAACAGGTGACATCAAGAATCAAGATTTTCAAAGCCACAGTAGAGCAAGTAGGTAACCTCTGCCATCTAAAGATTATGCTTGAAAGTTGTATTTAAAATATTCGTTTACTTGCATTCTGTAACCAAATGTCCAATTAACATATTGAGTCTGCATGGCATTTGTTAGGGTTTATTTTAAAAAATAAGGTTTACAATACAACAGACCTCGGGGTGAAGAGCTGGTCTTGTGGTAGCAAGCATGAATTGTCCCTTTTGCTAAGCAGGATCTGCCCAGGTTTGCATTGGACAGGTGATTACATGTGAGCGCCATCTGCTGTAAGATATCCCTCTTGGGAGATGGGGCTGTAGCTCTGTGGTGGAGCATCTGCTTGATGCAAAAAGTCCCAGGTTCAATCCCTGGCATCTCCAGGTAGGGCTGGGAAAGTCTCCTACCTGAAACCACTAATAATAATAATATTTATATATTGCTTTTCAACAAACGTTTGCAAAGCAGTTTGCATCAAAAAATAAATAATAAATAAGATTATTCCCTGTCCCAACAGGCTCACAATATAAAAAGAAACATAAGGCAGACACCAACAACTGGAGGGATGCTGTGCTGGGGTTGGAGAGGGCCAGTTGCTCTCTCCCTGCTAAATATAAGAGAATCACCTCTTTGAAAGGTGCCTCTTTGCTCATTTAGCCGAGGTCCACAAGGAATCACTGAGCTAGATGGACCAATGGTCTGACTCGGTATCAGCAGCGTAGGGAGGCCAGCGGCAGCCCCAGTTCAGCCCGCCACCAGCAGCCCCCACTAACCTTGACCCCTGTGTCTGACATCTGATGCAGCAGGCATGGTTTTGCTCACAAAAGGGGCCACACGCCCCGTTTCTGAGCAGTGTGGCCAGGAGTGGCTCTCCCTGCTTTAAAAGCGGGGAGATGCGTCATTCCCAGCGGCGCTATGAATGCGGTGCTGGCCAGACCTTACTCAGAAATGGGGCGTGTGCAACCATTTGCGAAGGAAATTTGACATCAGACACAGGTGGCATGGCTGGGGCCCGAAGTACGTCACCTGAGCATGGCGACCCGGGTTCTTTGAACCCATTTGTGCAATGGTGGCTCCACCCCTGCTCAGCATAAGGCAGCTTCCTGTGTTCCTCAACAGTCCCCAAATGCTGTAGTAGCAATGACCGGGGCACTCCTGCCATCCAAGAGAAATAACCAGTGCTGGTTATTGAGAAAGAAACATGAAACACAGGCATTGGAGCTCTCCTGTCCAAGCTGCAGACGAGGATCAGCTATCTCTAATTAGGCTTTCCACCTTTTTGCTGACAATTTAACTGTTGCACGGCAGGTATATATTCAACAGATGAAGTGTGTTTCACATCACTAGCAGGAGGACAATGGAGCAAGGGAGAAAGTGCAACCCTCAGCCGCCGGGGGGGGGGGTTGGCAATGCGCCCCTTGCCCTCATCCAGGGAACCCCTTTGCCCCCCTCACCCCCAGCTAGTTAACGAAGCACTCACTGGCTAGCTCCCAGTCAGCAATTCAACAAACAAAACTCCACAGGGGCTCACTGGCCCCATCCCCAGTACTGGCCAGGCCCCCTGAGTCTGGTGTCAGACTTTGCGGAGTGCACTGTGGAATATCAGGAGGCCAGGATGCACCATCCCAGCTTCTGGAGTTCCACACTGTGCCACACCGCACAGATCATCTGGGAGCATGGTTCACACTCCTAGCAACATTTCAGCAATCATCTGAGGGGGGAAGGTGAGTTGGACCAGCTCCCCACCGCCAGTCATGTGAATGGCCCCTGTATCTGCCTCTGCTCTCT
The DNA here is from genome assembly GCF_027244095.1 of Hemicordylus capensis. Classification (NCBI taxonomy): domain Eukaryota; kingdom Metazoa; phylum Chordata; class Lepidosauria; order Squamata; family Cordylidae; genus Hemicordylus; species Hemicordylus capensis. Next base: position 96,747,547 of record NC_069657.1, read on the forward strand.
TCCCCTCAGAGCAAGATGGCCCTTAGGGGGCAGTTGGAAGAGGGAAGAATGTGTACAGCTCTGCCTCACTTAACTTTTTGCCAATAGAGCCTTTGGATAGGGAAGTATTAATATATTTAATACATAAAAAATAAATAGCAGCCACAGGACCCTGGATCCTGATCAGGACTGCATGAATGTTTATATCTTCCTCTTCCCGCCCTCCCTCCAGCCACTGTTTTCCAGTTCTCTCTCTCTCTCTCTCTCTCTCTCTCTCTCTCTCTCTCTCTCTCTCACACACACACACACACACACACACACACACACACACACTTTGTCCAATTAGGAAAACATACATGCACACATATATTTTCCCCACAAAAGCTTCAGTAGGTGAGAAGATGTTGCAGGGAAAAGGGTTTAGCTCCCTACCAGTGATGATGAACCATGATCAAGCACTTTCATAAAGGGTTTGTCATCCTGCATAGAAGTGTAGCACTTAATTTCTAAATAAGGGGTATCAGACTTAAACTGTCTGGATGTCAAGGCCAGTGCCTTGGCAGCACTCATTACTTATCTCGGTTGTATGAGAGCTAGTTGTGGCCAAACAGTGGTGAGGCATAGACACATTGTATGTACTCAATGGTATTATCTTTTTGAATCACTGCATTCCCTGGACTGTGATATCTATACTGTAAATCCAAGGGGCCCAGTCCCAGTGCTGTTTGGGGCTTCCTGTTTCCTTGTGATTTCACGGTGACCAGTCAGTGTCAGAAAAATAGGGCTAGTCCCATAGATAGATAGAAAGTATAGAGCCCTCTAATGTCCGTCATGGTCCTCTGTCCATAACAAGTGGTTTTCTAAAACCTGAATAACTTGGCTTCAGAATGTAGTCTCGTACTAGGGACATCTATTAATGTGTTGCTTGTCGTTCCTGAAGGCCTGCAGAGTTCTCACTTATGGGAATTCGTAAGAGATCTCCTCCTGACTCCTGAGGAGAACTGTGGTATTCTCGAATGGGAAGACAGAGACCAAGGCATCTTTCGAGTAGTTAAATCAGATGCTCTAGCAAAGATGTGGGGACAAAGGAAGAAAAACGACAGAATGACCTATGAAAAGCTAAGCCGAGCACTCCGGTAAGCTAATAGCGTATGCAACATTATATCAGATGTCTAACTTCACATAGTTTTGCTGGCTGCTAAGATTTTTACTACATAATGAAAGGTCATGGGAGACAGCTATGGCCCTTTTGGTTAGAGATCTCTGGATGAATTAAAAGGGCACAATGACATATTAGTCAACAGATTATTTGCCAACCTACTCTGCAAATATGACATTTAATACTACTAGCTTTCCATTTGCCTTGGCAGCAGTCTTAGACTATCACCCTGAACTGTCACATTTGAAAAAGAAATATTTGCTCTGTGTTTTAGAAGAAGGGAGCTGCACTTCATGATGTCTGGGAAAATTTTAACTCAGCTGTTTTAACTTTGTCCTTCAGGCGTGCTGGTTCCCTCTTTGCCAGAAAGCGTGTTGAATGCCATTCTGACTGCTGTTATTTGGTTATGACAAAGGATATGTTCATCATTTCTCTAAGCTGAACTTAAATTTTGTTGTTGCAGGTACTATTATAAAACTGGGATTTTGGAACGAGTGGACAGGAGATTAGTGTACAAGTTTGGAAAGAATGCACATGGATGGCAAGAGTGCAAATTATGAAACACCCTTTGTTTCAGACTCACAACACAATTTGCCACTTGAAGAGGATAAAGTAACAATAATAGACTTTCTGGATTGGCGGGGGGCTTTCATTATCCTCCATAATTTTGGACTTGTATCATCAGCTGCATAGCACTACCACCCATAAACTACTTCTTAGACCTTTCCCAAAGTTTGATATGATGTAAGTAACCTCTCCTTCAGTGGCAAGAAGAGCAGCCGTTTGTCATTGACAATCAAACCCTATGACATTCAATCATTTGGATTTTTATGGGATTTTAGGATTTAGTTCCTAAAGACCACATACACACCACTTTTTGGAAATGAAAGAATGTATTTGACTTGAGTTCCTGCAGAAAATACTGTGAAGACGACTGAATGTCTTTGGTGTTAATCTTCACATTTCTAGGCCCCAGGTTTCCTTGTATACTCCATTCTATCAGATTTACAAGTTGCTTCTCATTTGATATAGCATCCATATAGTAACACAGCTAGGCTCATGTTACCCCAGTGTTTCTCTCAGCATGCACAAATAGTGTGAAGGGTAGATTTAAGTCTTCAGACACACACAGTAGATACCAAAGATGCATGACCAATCACAGCTCCCAGCCAGGCATATATCCCCAAGTATTTATGGATTCGTAACTGCTCTTTGCATTCTACATGTTTATTGTGGGGGGAAATGAAGTAGCATCAAATAGGGGCAGTAAGCAATTGATTCGGAAAATGTGGAACAGTTCTTCTTCTTCTTCTTCCTTTTTTAAATGCAAGGATCACCTTCAGCTTTTCAGCCTATTTTGCTCCCTTCGCACATGCACCTTAGTGCAAGTCTTTGTTACTATACTTGTTTGTACTATGTTGATTGGCTACAGAAAGTCACATGGCATTAATCCTGTCTTGAATTCAGTTTGGTGAAGTGAAGAACCTGGCAAGGGCAGTACATACATCTTTTAAATAAATTAAATAAAGCAGGAGTTTATTACACACACACACACACACACACACATGTTAAACCTGATCTTTCAAATCCTTTTTCAAATGTATTTTGTTATAGTGGGACACATGCGAAATTATCCTTTGTGGGTAAAGTTATGCAGCCGTGTGGTGGGTTTAGCCACATAACTGCTATTAATATTCCGATCTAACTAGATGTCTTTCCCACCACTGGTTTCATTGGCTGACATCCAGGCTAAAGCAGAGCTGGCACTAAAGGGGAGGTGCAATTTTAGTTGATTTCCCCTCAGGGACGTATTTTCAGAAGGCACAATGGCTGTAGAGGGAAGAGGAACTTAATCATCCCTTCCCCTATGGTGCTGCATTAGTCTGGGTTTCAGCCATTGTGGCTAACAACCTTTGGGAATGTGTTGGTTAGGAGCTGCTTCAATTAAACAAATTTTATACTTATTTGACTATATAGTGTAGACATGCCCTTAGACTTCTCAAGTAGAACAGTTTATTCAAGTAGAACAGTTTATTCAATTTCCTCTAAATACAGTATACATAACAAAGTTGAAGGTCTGTGAGTAGTAGAGTAATATTTTTTTTGGAAAGCAAAGTGCATTTGTGCTATATCTCTAAATTGCAGCTATGCTTTTTGGTTCAAGCAGTCATGTTGCTTCTACCTCATATGGTGCTTGGCAAGTTTAACTGGGGCTTTCAATTCATCCTCAAAGCAGCAGGGTTTCTGCTGGGTTCTGTGCATGGCAACACATGTACACAATTGGCCACACCTACCTTATCTTGTTTTAGAGTTCCATGTGATTCTTTTGCCCCTTATTGACAGGGATATTGGCATGTTATGTAGAAGTACCTCAGGGTGCTCGAATCCATTATATAGCTATATCTATCTATCTATCTATCTGCTTTTTATAATCTCCTCTCCCTTTATTCATATGGAGCTCGCAAAGCATAAAACCTTCTTGGCAAACTTGTCCACACTCAAGCCCACAGCTTGAATGTGTGGGTTGTGTCAGCCTGTGAGTTGCCATCCAGCTCTGGCTAAAGAACTGCAGAGCTGTTAGCCATAGCAAGGAGGAGAGAGGGAGAGGGGGCCCATATTCACCCCTCTCTCTGGCGGCCCCTCAGAGTGAGGGAGATAATGAAGAAAATAGGGAGGGGTGGAACTGGAGGCCCCTCAGGACCTGGGGGCCTGGGTTCTGTGAACCCTTCCGCTCAATTATAGCTACATCCCTGAAGGAGGCCTCTTACAAACAGTAGGTGACAGAGGATAAAATGTAATCCTTGAATTGTAAAGGCTTCTGGGTCAGGCTTGCTCAATTACAGGTCTGACCTGCTTAGGGACTCTGCAGTTGTTGGTTACAGACTAGCTAGCTATTGCCATTTTGGCCTTTTCTGCCTTGAATTACTTCACCTCTGCCTCACTGCTTGACTACAGCTAGGATCTGACATCCTGATGCAGCGTTTGGTTTGGTATGACATCCTGATGCAGCATGTGGTATCCCTCATTTATTAACATAGGTTTGCCTTGGCACCATGGACCAAAATTTCCATCTTTTGGTTCCCATTCTACTCACTGGGCATATTTTCAGTGCAGTCCAGTGGTGCACACTTGATAAGTGCACTCTAGAAACCTACTTCTCCACAATTTATTGCACAACACCAAGACCAATCCACTCAAGGTATAAAATGTCTCTCTTAAATGTTTGTGTTTAGCTCTGGAAGTCTTCCAGTTGGAGTTAGTGGAGCAGGTTCATTTTTATATCAAGAGTATGAAATTGTGGAGTATTGGGTATGATAAGACAGAGGCTATGCCACAATACAATAGTAATTAAAGAAAAGGGGGGAAACCCAGCAGCAACTCAGGAGGCTTATCTAGAATGTACCTGAATCTAAAACCTGTAAGGTATCAGTTCACACTTTGCACTGCTTGTGTATGATCATATGTCTTTCTATTCACTCCCAGATTATAGGTGAGCTCTGTGTTTTACTCAATAGTATGCTATCCTGTGCCAAAAAGGCTGTTTACCAGCTTAGCTCATGTGGATTTTTCCCACACCCTGTTGGCAGGTGTTTCTGGCCTTGCTTCATATAGTTTGTTGTTTGTTTTTTTAAACCTCAGAGTCCGAGCGTGGCAGCTCAAAGCCAGTCAATTGTGTGCATGTGCCAGTCTGCATAGACAATACTGTACTCGACGGACCAATGGTCTGACTTGGTATAGGCTTGCTATGTTCCTATCCCATTTTTGAAACATCATGGCGAACATTTGAAAAGCAGCATTGTTGCTGATCTAAAACAGCATGTAATAATGCATGCAAACAACCAGGCTATAGGGCTAGAGAGCTACACAGAAATTTCAAACACTATCCCTATAGTTATTTGCTGGTCATATGAAGAGGCCTAATGCCACTCATTTAACAGGACTTCTGTCATTGTTGTTGTTGTTTATGCCAACAGTCCCAAGTTTGTTGCTTCTCCTCCATTCACAAAAATGGAAGCTTTAAAACCATATATGCTGCAGGATGCTGGGGGTGAGGGAACTGCAGTATTAAAAAATAGTGCATCCAAAAAGGCTCTTGGATTCTGACCCATATTTTCTGTTATCATGAGAGCTGTATTAGAGCACTTGTGCACATATCTGCTGGTTAGTGTTTAAAAAATATTTTGACCAGAATTTTCTTGTTTTCTCTGTTATTGCTTAATTATTTTCACAGTGGCAGAATTAACCTCTTTCCCTGCCACTCATTCTTCACAAAACAGCAGTGAAAGAAAAGTTACACATACATTTATAATGTAGGATGAAGCATGGGTGTGACATTTGTGTGTGTGTCTACACATGTGTGCATGTGTGGGTTTTTAAACCATAAGGTTTTCTGTAAAATATTTTTGGATCTCTGTATTTTTCAGCCCACTTTTTCAGTAGTTTGTAAAGAGTGTGTATAAAATATTTAATGAATAAATATTGTGGTTTTATTTGAGTTTTACTCCCATAATTTATATCAACTATAGATAGCAGAGAGCCAATAAAATGAATAAAAATGTTCACTAAGCTGGGTGAATCAAATATATTTCTATGCCATAGTAAAACTGTGTTGCAGGAGTATGTAGCTGGTCCTATTTAACCCATGCACAGCATTTCTCCATTGATTGTTGCTAGTATCTCCCTTGTGCTTCTTCTTAGACTATGAGCCCTGTGGGGACAGGAAACCATCTTCTATGTAAACCGCTTTCATTGAAAAGTGGTATAAAAATAGTAATTGTGGTAACTGAGAGACAAACCTTTAAAGAACAAGCCATGGGAAACCAAGCTGAGTTTCTAAATTTTTTTGCACACAGGAGGGGGGGGAAGTCCTACATGAAAATGATATCTGTTTTGGAAAACCACCATCATTTGTGAATCCAGGCAGGATGGTATAGAATACAGCCATTTGGATAAATTTATACATTTTGCTCTTCGCTAGATAACTGCAGAAACGCTGAAAGCTATAGTACATGTTACATTCAAATGTAGCAATGCCCCAATGGGTGTAAAGAAAAGCAGCTTTGGTAGGGGACTATTTTTGAACTAAGAAGCACTGGATGGGACAAGATTCTTAACGTTTTCTCACCAGCCATGTGTTTGCTTAAGGGCTGGCTCCAGGTTTGCAGAGTTGCTCTCCAGTGAGCTCTCTCCTCATAAGCCTGAGTCAGAAATAATTCTGTATGAATGCATAGATGTCTGTACACTCATACATGGGTTTGTGTGAATGACTGTAGCTGTGTTCATTTTTAAAGTGAAACTGGATACAGGCCCTTCAAATGCATTGTACAGATTGGAAGTTTTTATAACTGCTTCCCTTGTAAACACAAAAAAATATTATGCAGGTTTAACTAAGGCTTTATTCAGAAGCAACTTCATTCTTTCTCCTTCTGCTTTTTAGCCTACTTTCCAGTAGGCTTATGAGATCGCCCAGCATTCTCTGTGTGTATCCATGTCTGTCCATGTGTGTCCTCCTGCCCCACCAACTTCGCAATGCCTGGACCAATATGAACCAAATCGGGTGTAGTTGTAGGACACATGAGAATACCTCAGCAGCATAGTTTGTGATAATGTCACCTTCCCCAATCCAAGATGGTGGTTACGTGAACGTCTGAGGTGCAAGCCGGCTGATTTGTGGACTATCTAACCCAGGGATTCTCAAACGTGGGTCCTCAGGTGTTATTGGACTTCAACTCCCATAATCCCCAGCCTCAGTGGCCTTTGGTCCAATAACACCGGAGGACCCAAGTTAGAGAATCCCTGATCTAACCATTTGAACCAAATTGGGTACAGTTGCAGTGAGTGACACACAGTGACACCACAATGGCATAGTTTGTGATGATGTCATCCACATGATTCAAGATGGCAGACACGAAAACTTTGGAGGCACAAGTGGGCTGACTTGTGAACCACTTAACCAATTTGAACCAAATTTGCTATAGCTGTAGGGACACATAGGGACACCTCAATGGTGTAGATTTTGACAATGTCATCCAACCCAATTCAAGATGGCAGACATGTAAACTTTTGAGGTGCAAGTGCACTAACTTGTGGATAGTCTAACCAATTTGAATCAAATTTACTACAGCTGCATAGACACATAGGGATTCCCCAGTGGTGTAGTTTGTGATGATGTCATCCACCCCAATCTGAGATAGTGGACGTATGAACTTTGAGGCGCAAGTGCACTAACTTAAGGACTGTCTAACCAATTTGAACCAAATTTGGTACAGTTGTAGTAAGTGAGACACACAGGGACACTGCAATGGTGTAGTTTGTAATGAAGTCATCTACCCTGATCCAAGATGGCAAACACATGAACATTTGAGGTGCAAGAGATCTAACATGTTGACCTTGATTTGAACCAAATTTAGTCCAACTGTAGACACAGGAAAGTAGGCTGATTAGTTCTTATTAGAACAACTTGCTCTTTCTGACTCCACCCCCCCCCCTCTCTCTCTCCAGGATCCCCACTGGGACAAATGTCCAAACAACAAAACACAAAAGATTACTAGACAGAATACAACAGAAGTGTACTTCTGTGCAACATAGCATGTGAATTAGGGCTGTGAACAGAACTGGTTTCCACAATTCGGTTTGAATGGAATTTGAATTGGACTGCCATTTCACAAACCAGTTCGATCAAACCGACTGGCTTGTCTGTCAAACCAATTTGAACTGGTTTGAACCGGTTCACCCATAGGGAATAATGGCACCTCAAATCAGCCCATTATTCCCCATGACTAGTGCCTAGGGACACCAAAGTGGGTTGGGTGGTAGGGCATGATGGGTACTACCTACCACAAGCTGCTTCCACCAGTTTGGCCAGTCAGAAAAATGATTACTCAACCCTTTCCCTGCCACTTATCTGCTCAGAATGCCCCCTGACGCACACACTGTAAATAGTTGTAAATAGTTTAGGGAAAGGTTTGGGAAGGGAAAATAAGAGTCTCTGTTCCCAGCTGAACATAGTGTCTAGGCTCCTTATAATCTGCACATGGAGTCAGAGTGGGGAAGAGCTCTACCATCTGCTGGAGCTTTCCTAGACAGCAGGCTTTAGCGTAGGTTTACTGTGAGGCTTTACTGTGAGTTGCATATCGAATATTTAGAATGTGCCCCCAAAACCGACGCAAAAGGTAGATCTTTTTACCCCAGACACAAATCGGCTAAGTTCCAATGTGCAATGAAAAACCCAAATCATGTAGGGATTTCAACATAAATCTAGACGATATGTGAGTGCACACCTGCTCTTCTGTAGGGAACTAAAGTAAAATTGCCATCTGGGGGTGGCCCAGAGCACAGCAAATTTCACAATAGAAACAAGGAGCCACAGAGTCAAGTCTGCAAGCCCTCTGGGACAGCCAGCTTTTGCTCCAGTTTCCACATAGTACAGCTCCAGCCATCAGAAAAAGGAGGCCTGCAGCTGGAAAGTTTTGGCTACAAGGACTTTCAAGGCTGAATCCAATCCAGACTCTGAAGAACAGTCATGGCTATCCCACCCTGCTTCCAAGTAAGAACCCTTGCAGGATTTTGTTTCCAGCAACCTGAAGCCTGGGCTCTCTGGATAAGGTTAGGCCAAACCTTAGGCCTGGATAAGCAACCTGAGGGAAAACATGTGATTATCCTTTTGTACACTTTGGGCCCAACTGCAGATAATATAATCCCTTCTAGGGGACTCACAGGTGCCCAGATGAAACCATTCAGTGTGGCAAAAGGTGACTGGATAACCATCTTACCCTGTTGTGACACAATTTTTGAACAGGCCTGATTTCATTCTTATAAGCAAGAGCCTAGAGAGGCTGTGTCTGATTTTATCACACCCCTCATTTTATCACAGTATGTTCTGATCCAGCATTGTCGATGTGGAGCAATGAGTGAAGCATGTTACCATAGTTTGTATTTTAATATAAATGGGTAAAAAAGGAGGATGTGGTAATAGTTGTATATAGCCCAGAGCCACTAGGTGGCACTGTGTATGGAGCTGGAGAAGTTTGTAAAGGGAAAATAAAAGTAAGTTTCTATTTCCGCTCAACATAGTTGAGCATACTCTCTCTCTCTCTCTCTCTCTCTCTCTCTCACACACACACACACACACACACACACAGATTTTTATTTTTATTTTTAATTTAAACCCAGCAGTTGGGACTTCAGTGCACACATTTGCATGCAACGGGTACTAAGTTATTATAAGCAGTGATATTAAGGGTCCTACATGACCAATTTTTTCACTTTTCACCTAGAAGTGGATTGGACTTGCCACCCTAAAGCAGGTGTTGTGCAGAACTGCATCTCCTCAGTTTCATGGCATCGGTGGAGGTTTTAGTCTGACATTGTCCCTGTGTGAAAACCATAACATGTACCACATCAGAGCTAGACTCAACTAGCTTTCTCTCTGATCAGGTAAGTTACGTGATTATCAATTAGGGATATTTGCAGACAAACATATGCAACTTAGGGTCAGTTCAGAATGTGATCCAGCATGAACAACACTCTTCATGCAGTGGGGCATAGAAATGAGTCTTGACATTGTACCTTTCCCATCACCAAAACGTTCCAAAATCCCAGCTTTATAATAGTACCTGAAACAACAAAATTTACGTTCAACTTAGAGAAATGATGGACATATCCTGTGTAATATGCATTGGGAGTTTGCAATGAGCCATATGCTCATAATCCATATGCATATACGCCCTACTGACATGTTCGTCTACCACTTTTTTGTACTGATATATCACACATGCATAGGGTACAAACATACGTGCTAGCTCACACATGATGTACAGGAGAAACTCAACAGTTGCGGGGGTTCTGTTCCGGGCTGCAGCTGTGGATATGGAAACTGTGAATGTAGAGTCATTTGGGGCTATGGGATCGTGGGGGTTAGGTTCCCAATCAGCCAAAAAACGGTCATAAATCAGCCCATTTTCACGGGAGTGAGCTTCTTACCATGCTCTGCTACTCCCCCGAGTCATGATGTGCCCCCCAATCGACTGAAAATCGGCATCCCCCCCCCATTTTTTAACACAGACGAGAGACATTTTGTGGCTCCGTCAAAGAAAATGGTGGTCAGAAATTACTTCCGAGGTCATTTCCGGCCACTTCCAACCTGCAGATACATGAGGTTGGCATGTCCCCCACACACATACACCTTCCCCCCCCGCGTATGCTTTTTCCCGACCGCAGATACGCGAATCCGCACATATCAAATCTGCAGATAACAAGGACTACCTGTAACGAGGTCTATACAGCATACAAGCCCAAGACACAATCTACTTTGTACAGAATCTATATCCTGGGCTTCAGTGTGAATCATTCTTAAGATGGTATAGCCCCCTGGAGAACTGGTGCTACTTCACCTGGATTTTGTGACAGCATGGGTGTGTGTGTGTGTGTGTGTGTGTGTGTGTGTGTGTGTGTGTATGTGTGTGTGTGTGTGTGAAAGAGCAGCAGGAATTTCCAAAGCATTTACCTTCACTCAGTTGAGCCATTGCATCATGTTTCTTACAGACAAGAGTTTGGTTTTTGGGTTTTTTGTGTCTTTGGCACAAAAGGTCAATTTCACTCTCTAACATGTTAATAGCTCAACCCTCAAATCGATAATATCAACATTATGTCAATATCTATTATATATTTTGAAGGGTGTGTGAGTTTCTGCAAAATAAAGTCATAATTCCCCATAAGGCCAAACAATACCATTCTTAGGTTCAAGGTAATCTGGTACCCTTTAATATTGTTTATATAACCCAACACACTTTTCAAAAATACTTTTGTATTTTTAAAAAAATTCCACCATAAAATTAAAAATATGCTTTATCAAAAAAATTGTTTCTATGTGATTAACACCTATGCCATGGTACAGGTTATGAATGTTAATTTAGCATATTTTAGTGATATCATGAGAATCTCATTGGCCTTCATATTTCAAACACATGGAGGTGGATCTCACGATCAGTGAGATCTGCTTTTACCGGGAGAGTGGTTTAAGTCCACTCTCCCCCCACACGATCCCGGTGGGAGCCCTAGGCGGCTAGATCGGCCATCCACACAATTGCCAGCTCCGTGACGGAGCCAGCAGGGGCTGGGGAGCTCAGGGGCCACGCAGCCCCCAGAAGCTCCAGTATGCCCTGTATGAGTATGCAGGACTTACTGGGGAGACCCCTGGAGCCGGGAGCCGGCTTTTCGCCTCCCCTCCGGGGGGTCTCCTCATGAGTAGCTGCGCCACAGAGCCCGGCCACAGTGACTCACGATCAGAAAGCCCAGTTTTGCGGAGCACTTGCTCCGCAAACCTGGGCTAAGGGGAGGGCTAAAAAAGCAGACTAGCTGCTCGTAAGCCGCCGGGCTCGCCTGCGAGCCCGGTGGTTTACACCATCAGCCAAAATCTCCTAGCCCGATTTTGGCTGATCGTGAGAATAGCCTCCTGGTCTTCTTGTAGTGCCTTGACTGACTTACATAGGAACATGGGAAGCTGCTATATACTGAGTCAGACCAGGTCCGATGGCTCAGAACTGTCTACACAGACTGAAAGCAGCTTCTCCAGGGTTGCAGGCAGGAATCTCTCTCAGCCCATGCCAGTAAGGGAACTTGGAACCTAGATGCTCTTCCCAGAGCGGATTCATCCCTTAAGGGGAATATCTTACAGTGCTCACACATCATGACTCCCATTCATATGCAACTTGGGTGGACCCTGCTTAACTAAGGGAACAAGTCATGCTTACTATCACAAGACCAGCTCTCCTCCCATAGCATCGCTGCCACTGCTCCCCATCCTCCTTCCTCTCCATCCACCTCCACCCACTCCAGCCCCTCTTCTTCCTTTCGGTAGGACTTCTTCCTATGCACAAAGGAAAGCACTTCAGTTTGCATCCATGTAGTTTCGGTATCCATGAATTACATAGGAACATATGAAGCTGCCATATACCGAGAAAGAACATAGGTCCATCCAGCTCAGTATTTTCTACACAGACCGGCAGAGGCTTCTCCAAGGTTGCAGGGAGGAATCTCTCTCAGCCCTGTCTTGGACATGCCAGGGAGGGAATTTGGAACCAGATTCTTTTCCCAGAGTGGCTCCATCCCCTGAGGGGAATATCTTACAGTGCTCACACATCAAGTCTCCAATTCATATGCAACCAAGGTGGACCCTGCTTAGCTAAGGGGACAAGCTTGCTACCACAAGACCAGTTTGCTACCACATGACATGCTTGCTACCACAAGACCAGCTCTCCTCTCTATTCTGAACACTGAAATTCATTTTCAGTGTTTTCATCTTCATTATAAATATGTGTGCCTAATCCCGTGGTCTGCTTTCACAACCAAATATTAAAAATTCTCATCCCTCCTAGCAGCACATTTTTCTGTGTGCCTGTCATTCTTCCTGTTACCAGCAGATGGAACCAAATAGTTTTAAAAAGAGAGATTTGAGGAATCTATTTTGATTTGAACATAACAATATTGTTATCAAAAGGCATCTATTTCAAGATTACAGTGATCAGTACAGTTAACCTTTTTATCACATGGTGATTATTTGTAAAGTCACTGTAGAGGTAAGGTTGCCATTGCCAAATATCTTTCTTTCAGGTCTACTGTACCTTTTAGGAAAGAAAAGATTGTGCTGTCGAGTCAGTGTTGCTTCCTGGCGACCACAGAGCCATGTGGTTTTCTTGGTAGAATACAGGAGTGGTTTACCATTGCCATCTCCCACACAGTATGAGATGATGCCTTTGAGCACCTTCCTATATTGCTGCTGCCTGATATAGGAGTTTCCCATAACAGCTGAACAAAAAGCCAAACCATCATTCTCTCTGCAGTCCACCCCTCCTCTCCCTTGCTTGCTGTGTGGTCCATCTGGAGATTAGTTCACAACATCAGGTGAGGGAGGTGAGGGATGACAGGACCACAGAGCGCCAGTTTGGATGATACCTTACTGGCCCACATGATTAGGAAGAGAATAAACCCCTCCTGACATGTTGCTTTATCAAAAGGCTACTACACATGCTCCTAATTTTGGTTTTGGGAGCACATTTTTGTAACAAGTATGCTTTAGAGCAATATAAATATTGTATATAAATATATAAATAAAATAAAAACTTAGCAGGGGGAGAGCAAAAGTCCCTATTCAGTCTAGCATAGCATATGTCTGGTGGCAGTGGCTTCTGCTGTTGTGTGTGTGTGTGTGTGTGTGTGTGTGTGTGTCCGTGTGGGGGGGATGGTGGACATTTTTTTCATGACTTTTGTGTGTAAACTGCTTTGAGACCCTTTTGTTGAAAAGTGGAATATAAACAACAACATAAGAACAGCCCTGCTGGATCAGGCCTAAGACCAATCTAGTCCAGCATCCTGTTTCACACACTGGTCCACCAGATACTGTTGGAAGCCTACAAGCAGGAGCTGAGGGCGTGCCCTCTCTCCTGCCATTACTCCCCTGCAACTGGTACTCAGAAGCATCCTGGCCCACATCCCTCCGACTAGTAGCCATTGATAGACCTCTCCTCCATGAAATTATCCAAACCCCTCTTAAAGCCATTCAGGTTGTTGGCTGTCACCACATCTTATGGCAGAGAATTCCACAAGTTGATTATGCATTGTGTGAAAAAGTACTTCCGTTTGTTGGTCCTAGATTTCCTGGCAATCAATTTCATGGGATGACCTGTGGTTCTAGTATGATGGAAGAAGGAGAGGAATTTTTCTCCATCCACTTTCTCCACACCATGCATAATTTTATAGACCTCTATCATGTTTTCCCACAGTCATCTTTTTTCTAAACTAAAATGCCCCAGGTGTTGTAGCCTCGCCTCATACGAAAGGTGCTCTAGGCCCCTGATCATCTTGGTTGCCCTCTTCTGCACCTTTTCCAGTTCTACAATGTCCTGTAGTGGCTAGAGTGCTGGACTAGGACCAGGGAGACCCAAGTTCAAATCCCCATTAAGCCATGATACTTGCTGGGTGACTCTGGGCCAGTCACTTCTCTCTCAGCCTAACCTACTTCACAGGGTTGTTGTGAGGAGAAACTTAAGTATGTAGTACACTGCTCCGGGCTCCTTGGAGGAAGAGCAGGATATAAAATGTAACAAACAAACAAATTGTGGTGACCAGAATTGTATGCAGTACTCCAGGTGTGGCCGCACCATAGTTTTGTATACGGGCATTATGATATTAGCAGTTTTATTTTCAATCCCCTTCCTAATGATCCCTAGCATGGAATTAGCCTTTTTCACAGCTGCTGCACATTGAGTCGACACTTTCAACGAGCTGTCCACCGTGACGCTAAGATCCCTCTCCTGGTCAGTCAACAACAGTTCAGATCCCATCAGCTTATACTGGGGTTTTTCATCCCAATGTGCATCACTTTACACTTGCCAACATTGAAGTGCATTTGCCATTTTGTCACCCACTCACCCAGTTTGGAGAGATCTTTTTGGAGCTCTTCACAATCCGTTTTGGATTTCACTACCCGAAAGAGTTTGGTATCATCTGCAAATTTGGCCACCTCGCTGCTTACCCCTACTTCTAGATTATTTATGAGTACCCAGAATGTTGGGGGCAATATGCTAAATCATTGTAAACCGCTTAGAGAGCTCCGGCTACAGAGCGGTATATAAATGTAAGTGCTATTGCTATTATGAATAAATTAAAAAGCACCGGACCCAGTACAGATCCCTGGGGGACCCCACTTCTTACTTCCCTCCATTGTGAAAACTCTCCATTTATACCTACCCTCCATTTATACCTACCCTCTACCTACCCTCCTTCAACTAGTTGCCAATCCACACGTATACTTGTCCCCTTATCCCATGACTGCTAAGTGTTCCAAAGATTCTTTGATGGGGAACTTTGTTGAAAGCTTTTTGAAAGTCGTTACACAATGTCAGCTGGATTGCCTTTATCCACACACCTATTAGCACTCTCAAAGAACTCCAAAAGGTTAGAGAGACAAGATTTCCCTTTGCAGAAGCCATGCTGGTTATCCTTAGGTAGGGCTTAGGAACACAGAACATAGGAAACTGCCAAATACTGAGTTAGACCATTGGTCTATCAAGCTCAGTATTGTCTTCACAGACTGGCAGTGGCTTCTCCAAGGTTGCAGGCAGGAATCTCTCTCAGCCCTATCTTGGAGAAGCCAGAGAGAGAACTTGAAACCTTCTGCTCTTCCCAGAGTAGCTTCATCCTCTGAGGGAAATATCTTGCAGTGCTCACATATCAAGTCTCCCATTCAGATGCAACCAGGGCAGACACTGCTTAGCTATGGGGACAATTCATGCTTGCTGCCACAAGACCAGCTCTCCTGTTGTTCAAGAAGGGCTTGTTCTTCTATATGCTTTACAATTTTATCCTTGAGGATTCTTTCCATCAATTTGCCTGCAACAGACGTTAAGCTAACCAACCTGTAATTCCCCAGATCCCACCTTGATCCCTTTTTGAAAATTGGTGTTGCATTGGCTACTTTCCAGTCCTCTGGTAGAGCCCAATTATAGGACTAAGTTATATATTTTTGCAAGCAAGTCAGCAATCTCACATTTGCATTATTTAAAGACTCTTGGCTAGATGCCATCTGGCCCTGGAGATGTTAATTTTTATTTTTTCCAGACAGCTTAGAACGTCATCTCTCATCACCTCTATCTGACTGAGTTCTTTAGCCTCTGTCCCCGAGAAGCTCAGTATAGGGATCTGTCATGAAGACAGATGCAAAGAACTCATTTAGCTTTTCTGTGATCTCAATATCCTCAATCCCTTTCACTACCTCATCATACGGTCCAACCACCTCCTTGGTGGCAGATTTTCTGCTTCTGCTGTATTTAATGCAGTTTTTGTTATTCCCCTTGATGCTTTTAGCTAAATGTTCCTCAAACTCTTTTTGCTTCCTTGTTGTCTCCTTGCATTTCTTTTGTTAGTGTTTGTGTTCCTTTCTGTTCTCTTCCAGTTTCTGAAGAAAACTCTGTCTCTGATGCCTCCCTGATTTCCTTCTGCAACTCCCAGTCACTGTCAGCATTTTGATGAGGAGGGCAATAGCATGTGTCTTGTAGGATAGGAACATAGGAAACTGCCATACACTGAGTCAGACCATTGGTCTATCAAGCTCAGTATTGTCTTCACAGACTGGCAGTGGCTTCTCTAAGGTTGCAGGCAGGAATCTCTCTCAGCCCTATCTTGGACATGCCAGGGAGGGAACTTGAAACCTTCTGCACTTCCCAGAGCGGCTTCATCCCCTGAGGGGAATATCTTGCAGTGCTCACACTTCTAGTCTCCCATTCAGATGCAACCAGGGCAGACCCTGCTTAGCTATGGGGACAAGTCATGCTTGCTACCACAAGACCAGCTCTCCTCTCCAGACCATATTTTATTTCAGGCCTTGTATTGTCACCCACAGGGTTTCTGTGGAGGACTCCGGTCTTCCTAGGTTTTCTAGCTTGTGAGATTCTATCCTTTCTTTCATATACAGTGCTACTCCATCCCCAATTCACTCCTCTCTGTCCCTTCTATAGAGTTTATACCATTTCACATTGGTTCTCACTGTTCCATGTTTCTGTTATGCCCACGATATCTGTTTCCATTAGCAACTAAGCACTCAGGCCACGGAGGCATGGTCCGGCACTTGGGGAGGGTAGTCCTCCCCCCCTGCCGCCGCTCTCCCCCCTCCGGCGGTGGACTTTCCAAAAACGTTCTTGGGGCGGCAGAGTTCCTCCCTGCTGCCCCTGCCCCCGTCGTTGTCTGCAAAGGGTTAAAGTAGGAAAAGCTGGTGGCGCACATGTGCCCTTTGCAGCACGCACTTATTTCCGCCGCTGGCGCGCGCTGCATATGTAACACACATGTGCCAGCGGCAGAGACGAGCGTGTGTGCCACGAAGGGCACATACGTGCCGCCAGCTTTTTCTGCTTTAACCCTTTGCAGACGACGGGGGCAGGGGCAGCAGGGAGGAACTCTGCCGCCCCAAGAACGTTTTTGGAAAGTCCAGCACCGGAGAGGGAAGGGTGGTGGTGGCGGCGGTAAAGTACTACCGCCCCACCTTAAAGACACCCCCCCCCCCGCTGGACCACCAGAATTCCGGACCGGTCCGGAGGCCTTTTCTATGGCCCCAGACCGGTCCGTGCACACTACTACTCAGGCTTGCCCATCTTGGCTCAGAGGCTGGCACTGGCATATAAGCATCTATAGGCAGATTCTCTTACCTAGTGTGTGATGTCTGTCTTTTGGCCATTTGATCTCATTGACAAGCTAGCACATCTTTCTCTCGCTTTTTATCTGGTTCTACACGGTCCCCTTCTGGTTTATCTGAAGCATTTACACCCTCACACCTTAAGGAATGGCATTTGCTGAACCAGATACCTCCCAGCTCCTTCTGGCTATCCCCCCGCCCCCAGGCATCATTTTAAAAGCTGCTCTGAGATCTTTTTTTATTTCAAGTGCCAGCAGTCTGTTTCCATCTTGGTTCAAGTGGAGATTGTCCCTTTTTTATAGGCCTGTCTTGTCCCAGAATGTATCCCAGGGCCTAACAAATCTAAACCCTCCCATTGAGACCCCACATCTCTGCCTGTGTCGCTGGCCCTGCATGTGAACAGGTAGCATTTCTGAGAATGCTACCTTGGGGGTCCTGGGTGGTGTTTTACTCTTCTCCCTTATGCAGTTGCCTGTGCCTCCCAAAACGATGTCCCCCAACCCTCAGGGAAATAGTTTCAGAAGGCACAGTAGGCTACAGAGGGAAGGTAAGATTGTTGAAAACTGGTATGATGGGAAATGTCAACACAGTGTTAGTCTTGATGTCAGCCACTTATTTAAACCAGCGATCGAATTTAACAGTGCTACAGAAATAAATCTTGCTTAGTGGTGTGTGACACAAAGACTGTAAAATATTTGCAATTTAGAAAGCTAAGAAAAATCTGCTGGAAATGAGTAATACATATTGCTCATTGTGTATTCCTGTTTTTAAAGCAACACATATGGAGGAGGATACAAATCCTCCCTTGTAGGGTGCTAGAAAGGAGAAGGGCCTGAACCAGCCATCTATGATGAGGTTTTAACACCCTTCTCCAGCATGTAGGCTTCCAGTGGCATCTGGTGGGGCACTGTGTGAAACAGGATGCTGGACTAGATGGGCCTTGGGACTGATCCATCAGGGCTGTTCTTATGTTCCCATTATTGTTAGACACCACCATAATATGCAAATAGGGCTGACACATGAAGACCCCAACATGTCTCGTTTGGCTCTCCAGATTAGGACTCTGAGGAAGAACATGTTAATAGAATGTGACATTAACACTGCTGGTGTTTAGAAGATATACACTTTTATTTTGAATTTGCATCATAAGTAAGATTCAAAATCCATTCTCAAATTCAGTGTTCCAAACAGCTGCTGGAATCCATCCCACATTTAAAAAAATGAGGGCAAGCTAAATTTTTAGCACCAGTACAAGCCAAAACTCATATTTCATATAATTTTCCAAGAGGAATTTTAGAGACGATTTTCAAATGCATTATGCAAATTTATATGGCTTTTAATCAAGAAGTGATTACATATTTGAACTTTTCTCTTTTTGAACATGCTCATTTGTCAATACCTATAGAATAAGAGTTTTATTTATTGGTTGCGATACCATGCTGGTTGTGATGCCAGCATGGCCAGAAAAATATATCACAGCATTAGGTAAGAACCCTTTAGTAAATAGATATAAAATCAGTTACAAGAATTTTTTTTTAAAAGCACCAATTTTGATTAAAATTTGCAAGAGGAAACAGAACTTTAGCATACACTTCAACCATACTACTTAAAAGTATTGCTAGCATAGATTCAGCTTTAACAATCTAGACCGATAACGTTAAAGGCATATGGTTATTATTCATTTAGTTTTCAACTGCAAATGTAATTTTTAATGGTTTGACATTGCAATTACTAGCCAAGATGCACTTCTGCAATATGAGTACATTTATCATGTTTGTTAAAGATCTTCCACAGCTTATTTTCCCATTGGACGGACTTAAATCCCATGGGACGAAGTGAGCGCCAATGGGACCAAGTAATCTAGATGATGTAATTTACAAATTAGATTTTTCTTTTGAAAGAAGACTGGATGAAGTCTGAGTATAGGTATGAACACAATCCTAAAAACAAAGACAAAATAATTAAAAACACACACACCAGGAATAAGTTGTCCTTTTAAGAGTATTTTCTTAAATGTCTCTGTATTATTGTATTTTTAAAATAAGGGGTTATCCTTAAATACCATGTTGGAAAATTTTAAAAAAAATGTGGCATTTAGGAAGAAGTTTTCTAACATAATTCAACTATTAAAGCTTTTAAGTCATCACACAAATGTTGGTCTGTCTTCCAAAATATTTGCTTTTCAAAGGAGAATTCAGCATGATGTTGGC
This sequence comes from Hemicordylus capensis, assembly GCF_027244095.1. Lineage (NCBI taxonomy): Eukaryota > Metazoa > Chordata > Lepidosauria > Squamata > Cordylidae > Hemicordylus > Hemicordylus capensis. The sequence goes on from NC_069657.1 coordinate 96,767,078, forward strand.
TCTTTTGATAGGGGCATATTTTCACTGAATTTGACTTACAAAAATATCAAAGCTGGAACAATTTGATTAATGGTCAAACTAACTACCTATCCAGTGTGGATAGTAACAGTATCTGATACTATACAGTTCTAGATGCTAAGAGACTGTAGATGTACAGAATAACAGACACACTCTTCCCATTGTCTATTTCTTATCTATAGCACTTTACACCCTAACCACTCTATGGCCACCTGTCTTATATTCTCATACCTTTTTGCCTCCTTTAGCATTGTATTTGTCCAGGAGAGCTTGAATGCGTGCACCATAATCAGGATGAACATCAGTAAAGTTTTTCACCTAGAATGGCAAAGGAAATTGAGGAATGAGTAGTTAATTACTGCTATCTCCTCTCTTCTTTCAAAAGATACCTTTTGCTACCAATACAGATTCAAAATTCCATCAAATCCAGCCTTCATTCCTAATAGCTGAGTATGAAGCAATAATTGTTTCTAATTTGCCCCATTCTACTGTAGGATTTTTCAGTCTGTTTTCTGAGGCAGTACAAAGCTGAACATTATTTGATGTGCACTTAACTTTTCACTGAAAACACTTGGAGGTAGGTATGGGCACAGCATCAGTTAGTGGAGGTATAACTCAAGTTGTACTTTTGAGGGGAATGCTATTGCTTCTGTATGCTGAATAAAAGCAATATTGAAGTTTATTTTTTAAAAGATAATTACATAGAAGTAATTCTCACCCTTCACTGCCAAGACGTTCCACTTACCCCGGTATAATTCCCTAATATACTGAACTTCCTGTGGCCTCAGTATGGAAACAAAACCGGACCATTCTAAAAAAAGGTAGTAGGTTCTCCATACAAGCCACTACCACTGAGTACCCCAAGGTATGCAGAAGTATATTATTTTGTAGATTCAAAGACAAGGAAGTTTAACACTTCTAAAAACATGCTAAAGAATGCTGACAGTATTAGTGACAAGAAAAAAAAAAGGTTGGCCTGCTTGATACTTATCTCACAGTACTGAGGGTGGTCATTATGGCAGGAGGGATGCAGGCCATGAGGGATGTGGGATATACATATACCGTATTTTATGGACTGTAAGACGCACTTTTTTCCTTGAAAAATATCCACCAAAATTCAGGTGCGTCTTATACTCGTAACTGCGTCTTATACTCGTAAGCCTGCCCAACAGGTTCGAGGAGGGGGTGCTATCCCCCAGCAAAGCCTGTACCGATGCTAAAGGAGGGGGCTGGGGGTGACCCTCTATTAACCCCGTGCCACCTGGGGACTGCCGCTCCAGCTCACCCTCCACTGCTTGGGCCATGGACTCCTCTTCCTCCCCGATCGTGCAAGTTTTACATCACCACCAGCAACACCATCGTTATCAGCTCTCCCTCCTGTTTTACTTTCTGCAAACATGTTCAGCTGCCTTTCTGCAAACATGTTCAGCTGAAGAAAGTGCAAAGAAGTAGGAGAGCCGAAGTGGTGGCCTCTCCCTCCTCTGGAAGTTCATATGACCCCTGCCCGCCCACCCCAAGTATGTGCATTCTGGTGAGAAGAAGGAAAGCTCGAAAACAAAAGAGGTTGTTTGTTTTTTTTAAATAGGGTCAGAAGCGAGGTTGAAGAGAAAACAAGGAGTGGAGTAGGAGCAATTGAAAGAGGACTTATCTGAGGCAAGAAGAAAGGAGAACAAACTGAAGCAAGGCTGAGAGTCCTTTCCTGGAGCTAGCAGGACTTTTCGGTACAGTTTTGATAACAGTTTAATATGTTAAAACTCTGAAAAACTGGATTAAAATTAAGTTGCGTCTTATAGTCTATAAAATACGGGTATATGTATCTTAAGATGGCAAGAACTAGAAGGCAGCAGAATCTGTACAGCACCAGAATCTTTACAGTCAGCCTATTGTGCCTCCTAAAATACAGCACTGAGTAAAAGTACAGAGAAGCATCTTTCAGACATCCAGTATTTGTTGATAAGTCATATTTTGTCCATTTCATGTTGTATTTGCTTATACCATAAGACAGGATTTGGTCTTTATCTTCTAAAATGAATGTAGGAAGTAGACATTCTTATGTAAGAGTATAGTTCAGAGATCAGCTAATAAAGTAAGTTACCACTTACCGCTCTCTTCTGGATGAAAAGCTGAGCATCCTTAAGATGGCCAGCTATGTTCTCACAAAGCCTTTTGCGTTCATCCTCCTTCAGGACTTTGGTATAGAAGTCTCGTACCTGTAGAAGTGTTGAATACAAACTTTTTTTGGAGTATTTCTTATATTGCCTAACAATTTAGAAGTTTTCTAAATAAAAACTATGGTCCTGAGAGAGGCAGAAGAGAGAATCTTATTGGTTATCTAAGCACCTGTCATTATCCCAGCAGAGACAGGGATTTAGCCATCCCTGGAAAAAGTATCTCAGATTTACAATTTGGGAAATTTTATGTGCTTTTAGATACTAGCCTTATGGTTGAAAAGGCTAGAATACAGTTCCTGGTCTACCCTGCTCTTGTAAAAGAATTGTCATGGAGTCACCAGTAGGGGAAATATGACACTACTGAGACAACTGATAAGTGGGAAAATGGGGGAAGCCACAGCTAAGCAACTGCAAAATAAAGAACCAGTCTACCTGCTTTCAAGGCAGGACCATGACAGATGTCTCAAGGGAAAGCCGATGGTAAATTTATCCCATTTTACAAGTCAATTTATAGATTCATTCCATTTCCAAGATTACATAGCTGAGTATTTCTGCTCTGCTTACTTGAGACACATTGTCCTCATTTTCACTGTTGAAGCGCTGCACATCACCCGAAATAAATGTGCGACTCTCTTTCAAATGGGGTTGATCCGCAGGGCCAGTAAAACTATTTGGATAATAGTTTGGGGCACCACCTAAAAAAAATCATCAACTTGTACATCAATTTGTCCATCTTTAGCAGATGCAACCTTCCACCCACATTTAGGTAAAGGTTCTTGGTAAAAACTCACAAGGCATTTCTGTGTGCTTAATGGGCTCCAAATCAGACAATGTTGCCATTACACTCAACTACTTATCTTTATAAAAATGCCAGCGATTTATTGCAGTGAACATTTCTCAAAGAAATCAGTCATTTTAAATGCTCTGTGAAAACAGTTAACCAAATTGCTGCACTCCAAGTCTATTATTTTTGTTTCCAATTCCCAAATTAATCACAACTTTATTGTGGTTTTTGTATACAGCACCATCCATGTGCATAGTCCTTTCTAATGGGGGGTGGGGTGGAAGCCCCATCCAAAAAGCTCACAATCTAGAGAAACAAGGGAGACTGCTGTCCACATCCGTCCACATTTTTTCCAAACACATACATACTTCAGGCTTAGTGACCAACAAAAAATACAAGGACTACTAGGTTGGGCCAAAAACGTCATGGAAAAAAGAGGAGAGATTTAAAGGCAATACAGGTGGCATCAGGAGGGATTTTCAGATGCAGTTCCAAACATAAGGAGCAGCAAAGGAAATAGGATGAAATGAAGGAGCAAGACCTCTTCAGACACTGTGGGTGGTGGAGCTGAATATACAAGGCCACAGGCTGAGATGTGTCAAGATATAAGCAGAATGAGGCAAAATCCATGGATGATTTTGAAGGAAGACACAAAAAGCTTAGGCAGAATCCAGGTGTAGTTAGGAAGCAGATGGAGAGATTTAAAGAGGCGTGTAATACGTTCTGAGCAATAAGAGAGGTGGATTACTTTTTACAGCACAATGCTGAATAGAGATGAGGAGACTGAGCTGGGATAGTGATCAACCAGAGTCAAAATGGCTATAGTAACTGAGGTGAGAAATGGCCAGAGCAATGACCAAAACTTTTGCTAAGGGCATAGAGAGGAAGGGGCTGTATTTTTGTAATACTGAAAAGGGAGAAGCAACATGATTTCATAACAAACTTAATGCGGAGAGAGAGAGAGAGAGCTAAGCCACATGCCTGATTCAGCGCTGTCAATAGACAACAAGAGCAAACAAGGAAAAAGTGGCTTGGGAGAAAAAAATGAACATAATGAGCTTCAGATGGCAATGAATGATCCAAGCAGAATTTTGAGAGAGGCACAGAGAGGTGTGAAATTGGCTAGAGGAAGAAGTTTCTGGAGTGGAGAGATGGAGCTGGGTTCATCAGTGTATATAAGTGTACTGAAAGCTATGGGATGTAATGGGATCACTCAGGAACAGTGCCGATTCCTTGTTTTTCTTGAAACTCTTTCGATACATGCATGATCTCTAATGTACCATTGTGTGAAGCAAGATGCTGACTAGATAGGCCTTGGGCCTAATCCAGCAGGGCTGTCTTATGCATGTCCTTCCTGAACAACAACAACAACAACAACAACAACATACCAGCACTGAATACTCCAGTGAGACATAGCAAAATGTTAAAGAAAAGTCAGCTACCTACATACATCCTAGGAGCCTAGGATTTTGAGCACCAAAGCTTATTATACAGGTTCTTGGAAGCAAAATCAATAGCACAGCACTAGATGTAATTATAATGCAATCACCATAATGCAGTAGAGTAGGCATAAATACCAATATGATTGTTTACATTATAATCATGATTCATGTATTAATTATTTTCTATTAACATAGCAATACACTTTGGATAAAACTATTTTACACTTCTATATGGCTAAGAGGTAATTTTGTTTCAGAAGGACCAAAAAGAAAACGGTATGTGTGTGTGTATTTTCCATTAATTACTTCTTAACATAATGAAATGAGAGTGAAGATTTAAAATAGTCCAATTATGTTGCAACTGTAGATGAAAATTCTTAAAGCTATCAAGGGGCTTTTAAAACTACTTCTAAAAGACATCTCACAATTACCTTGGTTCTCACCCATACACATAAATCCATCTCTCTGATAGTTGGACACTCGAGTTCGATAGGGACAATTTACAGGAATCTGAAGGTAGTTTGGTCCCAGACGGTGTCTGTGAGTATCTGGATAGGAGAAGAGACGGCCCTAGAATGAAACATGGAAGAGGCAAATGTGAGGGTGGGTGATTTTTCTTTTGTGTTGGTGATTGCTACCCAGATTTCCTGTGCTGAAGAGTTTTAGTAGTGGCAACACCTATTGTTTTCAAATGGCAGCTATGAGGAAATAATATAAGAACAGAGCAGACAAAACTATCTAAACCCATCATTTTGTTTCTGTGGAAGTCAGAGAAATTATCAGGAACATGAATCTGACTGCCCTTCTCAAGTGCTACTAAGTTCCCTTCCATAGAAATTTATGACCTGCTTTGTGACTGTATACCCCACTGAAAGCTGTTGTGTAAATTACCTGCTTGTTTTGATTAAAGAGCTTAGCATTAAAGAAGTTGCTATCATTGCCTATAGTAACTTGGATAGACACCAAACTCTACACAGCACAATCACATGTAACCACAAGTCATGCACTTTCTCTGGATCCTGCTTTTCTGAACACCATTTCCAATGGCTAAATATTTTAGATTTTTTTAAAAAATAAAGTGTTTCCAATAGTTAAAGGGGTTGAAGCAGCAATACAATACATGAATATTAAGAAAATAAGAACAGCCTTGCTGAATCAGGCCCAAGTCTAGCATTTGGTTTCCCACAGTGGCCGATCAGATGCCTCTGGGAAGCCCACAGGCAAGAGGTGAAAGCATGCCCTGTCTCCTGCTACTCTCTCTCATGCCCTCTCATATGCTCTTGAATACCTGCAACTGGTATTCAGAGGCATCCTGCCTCTGAGCCTGGAGGTTGCTTATAGTCATCAAGATTACTAGGCACTGATAAACCTATCCTTGAATTTGTATCAGCCCTTCTAAAGCCATTCAAGCTAGCAGCCATCACCACATTCTCTGGCAGAAAATGCCATTGATTAATTATGTGCTGTGTGAAAATATACTACCTTTTGTAAGTCCTGAATTTCCTGGCAATCAGTTTCAAGTGATCACCCCTGGTTCAGATGTTGTTAGAAAGGGAGAAACATTTCTCCCTATCTACTCTCTCCACATCACCATAAGTGGCACAGCAGGGAAATGCTTGACTAACAAGCAGAAGGTTGCCAGTTTGAATCCGCGCTGATACTGCATTGGGCAGCAGTGATATAGGAAGATGCTGAAAGGCATCATCTCATATTGCACGGGAGGAAGCAATGGTAAACCTCTCCTGTATTCTACCAAAGAAAACCACAGGGCTCTGTGGGCGCCAGGAGTTGAAATCAACTCAATGGCACACTTTACTCTCTCCACATCATGCATTGTTTTACAGACCTTTATCGTGGCTCCTCTCTGTCGCCTTTTTCCTAAAACTAAAAAGTTCCAGAAGTTGTAGCCTTGCCTCATAAGGAAGATGCTCTAGGCTCTGATTTTTTTGGTTGCCTCCTTCTGCACCTTTTCCAGTTCTATAATGCCACACACCAGGTCAACACTTTCAACGAGCTATCCACCATGAACCCAAGATCCCTCTCCTGGTGAGTCACTGACATGTGTATCACTTTACACTTACTTGCACCAAACCACATTTGCCATTTTGTTGCCCACTCACAATCTGTTTTGGATTTCACTACCTTGAATAGTTTTGTGTCATCTCCAGCCTCAGAGGCAAGATGCCTCCAAATACCAGTTACAGGGGATCAACAGAAGCAGAGAGGGCATGCCCCTACCTCTTGCTTGTGGGTTTCTCAGAGGTATCTGGTGGGCCACTGAGGGAAACAGGATGCTGGACTAGATTGGCCTTCGGCCTGATTTAGCAGGGCTATTCTTATGTTCTTATCCGCAAATCTGGCCATCTTGCTGCTTAACTTCTAGATCATTTATGAATAAGTTAAAAAGCACAGGTCCCAGTACAGATCCCTGGGGGACCCCACTTCTTACTTCAATTGTGAAAACTGTCAATTAATTCCTACCCTCTGTTTCCTATCCTCTAACCAGTTACCAATTCACAATGAAACCTGTCCTCTTATCTTCAGAGTACTAAATTTTCTCAAGAGCCTTTGATGAAGAACTTTACACAAGACAGATGTTAAACTAATGGGCCTGTAATTTCCTGGATCCCTTTCTGAAAATCAGTGTTACACTGGCTACTTTCTAGTCCTCTGGTACTGTAGGGACAAGTTACATATTTTTGCTGGGAGATGAGCAATTTCATATTTAAGTTTTTTTAAGAACTCTTGGGGGATGCCATCTGGCCCTGGCTATTTGTTAATTTTTCAAGACAGTTTAGATAATCTCTCTTTGCATCTTTTTGATTCAATTTTTCAGCCTCTATCCCTGAGAAGCTCAGTTCAGGAGTGGGTGTATGCTCAGTATCCTCTGCTGTGAAGACAGATGCAAGGAACTCATTTAACTTCTCTGCAATCTCCATATGCTCAATATTCCCTTCCACTCCATCATATAACTGTCTCCCTGGCACATTTCCTGATTTTGATGTATTTAAACAAGTTTTTATTATCCCCTTAACGCTTTTAGCTATATGTTCCTCAAATTCTGTATTGTGTCACTTATTGTCCCATTGCATTTCTTTTGCCAGAGTGTGTTCTCCTTTCTGTTCTCTTCATTTGGGCAGGACTTCCATTTTCTGAAGGAAGTCTTCTTGTCTTTTATAGCTTCATTGACTATACTTGTTACCAGGTCCTGATTGCCACTCAGGATTAATTCCAAGGTGGCTTTATATCTGGTTGGTTCCATGATCAAGTGCTCTGTCATTTAGCATATATAGAAATTTGGCCTCTTTGTTATTACCTGAATGTGAATTTACTCAGTCTATGTGGGGTAATTGAAGTCACCCATTTTTACAGCTCTGTATCTCTTTGATGCCTCCCTGATTTCCTTGTCCAACTCCAGGACACCCTCAGCATTTTCATCAGGAGGATGACAGCATGTCCCTACTAATACATTTCCTTTCAGGACTTGTATTTATCTCCCACAACTTTCTGTGGAAGACTCAGGTCCCTCTAGGTCATCTAGTTTGTTAGAATCTCTCCCTTCTTTAACATGCAGTGCTGCTCCATCCACCTCCCCTAGAGTCCATCCTATACCGTTTATATCCAGGGAAAACAGTGTCTCAGTCATTTTCATTTCCGTTATGCCCACTATATCTATTCTTTCATTAGCAATCAAGAATTCCAGCTCGCCCATATTAGCTCAGAGGCTTCTGGCATTGGCACATAGTCACAGAATCCCTTATGGGGCATCAGTATGTGCTATCCTCTCTTGTGATCATTTGACCAGCTATCATGTCCTTTCTTCTGCTCTTTTCCTGGTTCTACTTTGTCCCCTTCTGGATTATCTAAAACATTGTCACATTCAGACCTTAAGGGATGAAGTTTGTCGAACCAGATACTGTCAGCTCCTGTCAGCTATTTAACAGGTATCATTTTAAAAGCTTCTGTGTGAATTTTTGATTTTAAGTGCCAGCAGTCTTGTTCCATCCCTTTTGTACAGGCTTGACTTGTCCCAAAACATTTCCTAGGATGTAATAGCCTATCTAGATGCCATGTGATGTCTGCAACCTTTGCAGCAGATAGACAAGTTGGCATGCAGACCTATCTCTCTATGCCCTGAATAATCCAATCACCCGCTATTAGGAGACTCCCATATTGTTGTTCTAAACTAGAAGTGTTGGGGTAATAATGCAATGATGATGTAGAGCTGGAGTTTGAAACATTATGTACATTTCATGCCTCATATCAATGAGGCACACAGATTTTAAAAAGCTACAGGACTTGTCCAAAAACCAACAATATATTGTTGAACTCAGACACTCCATAGTGGAAACTCTCCAAATTTGATTGATTTAAAATCATCTTTTCTTTAGCACTACATACAATACTGACTCACATTCTGATTCATGGATTATCAATTCAAATTCAAATTAAATGACCATTACTTAAACACAAAGAATCACAGCTTCCATCTTAAAACTGAAAATGGAGAAAGCACTGAATAAATGATACTTGATTATCTCACATAGTTATTTAATACATCAAATTATGAATACATGTAACTAACCCACAATCTTTCAGTTCATGGAAGGTTTCAGCTTTCAGCCCACGCAAGTCATGTATCCTCAAGGTGTTCTGTGCTAACCAAGCAACTTACACTTATTGTATGCAAAGTTTTGCTAGTGAGTAAAATGATTTACAATGACGACTCATTTTAATCAATTTGGATACTCAACATTTAAAAATCTTGTAGGAGAGAGACAAAAAGGAGCTGTGAAAGACACTACAATGAAAGAAAAGGGGTAGACTTTTTTTTTTAAGTCATTAATACATTTTCCTGGTATGTCTTATTTCTCATTGAAGCATAACCTATAGAGATCATAAGTGAAATATGGCATTTGTACTACTAAAACACAACTAGTCTATCCTAGTTACCTGTAACATCTTATCAGGGCTAGGTTCAATTCCTGGGGGCATGTTGCTTGGGTCAAAGGCAATTTGCTCCACCTCAACAAAATAATTGACAGCGTTCCTGTTTAAGATCAGTTTCCCCACAGGGATGAGGGGATAGTCTTTATGAGGCCAAACCTAGAAAACATGGCAAACAGGTTATTGTAGCTATCTGTTAAATCAACTTTTCCAAAATTGCAGAAGACACAATACATACTGTTTTCTTTTCTATATGTGATATACAGGGGGGGAAATATGAATTATATTTACCTTAGTTAAATCAAAAGGATTGAATGGAAATTTCTCAGCTTGTTCAAATGTCATAACCTGGATGTAGAAACTCCAAGATGGATAGTTTCCATTGGCAATAGCATTATACAGATCACGCAGGCCATAGTCGGGATCTTCAGAAGCCAATTTAGCAGCTTCTTCAACAGGAAGGTTTTTGATTCCCTGATCAGTCTACAAATATTGAAATAAGGACACCCATCAGTATTTTTTAATTAGTATTGAGACACTTATAGTAGTCTTCTACATAAAGATCTGTTATAATGGACAGTGTAAGAGGCTGCTATTTTAAAGAGCCTATATCTACAGAAGATAAAAAGCAGAGGTTGTATTTAATGCTAGACTCCAGCTACCTGCAGAGTTTGGGGCGGTATACAAATTTGATAAATAAATAAAAATAATAAACAAAGCAGCATCTCTCCTGATACAATGGCTGGGGAAGCTGTGGTGCAAGGAGATAAGCATGCTGCTGTATGCAACTTTTTATTTTTTTGAAAACAGAGGATAAGAGCTCCAGGGCACCTTTGTCCAGCAGTGAAGTGACAACCAAAAAAGGGTTCATGACACTGTGTGAAAAAGCAGGGAGTAGAAGACTTCCTCTGCTTTGATCTTTGTGCACAAAAAAGTGTACCAAAAGGCAAAAATAAAGAAAAAGTAAGTGACATTTCACTCGCACACACACAGAATTATAATGCTCATCAACAGTGAAGTCATGGGAACCACACAGTGTGTATGTCTCTAAGACACTCACACAAACACATTCCATGTCACTAAAAAAAGAATTGCAGTGACAGAACAAGGACATATTTAGATCATTCCCACCTTCAAACTACTGGAGCATTTATTAGATCCAAAAGATAAAGCTTTCAGATGACCTATGAGCTAGCAGCAGATCAATATCTCACTGGAAACGCAATGCTACATTACCAAAAACAAATTGTGCTCTCAGTAGCTCTGTTTTATAAGCAACAGGTTCTTATAAAGAAATCCTAAAACAGAAAAATTAAAATTATTACCTTGGCATGAAATTTGCAGTATACTGCCTTTCCGCTAGCATTTACTAGCTTAAAGGTATGTGATCCATAGCCATTCATATGACGGTGTCCATCTGGAATTCCACGATCACTGAACAGAAATGACACCTAACACACAAACGAAGAGTAAATCCATGAGGCTATCCCTTATGACTTTACTATGCAAGTCATGTAAACTCAAACAAGTCAACCTAAGTACTTTTGAATGGCAGACTATGGATTTTTCTGCACAGTCAAAAGGTATGTTCCAACCATAGTTCATTCTTAGCAGGAGACTCGCCTTAACACTCATCCTGAGTGTAATAGTGTAATATCCCATTCCCACATAATTGAGGGACTGAATAGCTGTAAATACAGGAAAGAAAGGCCTATTTCCTTTCAACATATTTTTACACATTGTGGACCTTCAGCAGGGGCAGCACAGGCGTCCATCCATTTTTCCAAATGGAGCTAGGTATGCATTCAGTCATAGGGTCAGCCAAGCATAAATTACACACATCTCCACATTAAAACAAATCAAAAGATTTTTGCAAAAATTTGACACACACAAATAAGAATAGATGGAGGGGAAAGGGTTGATAGTCAGCAAACTAACCGCTGTTGATCCCCATTTCCAGATAATCCAATATTCCAATACATAGGAAAAGAATTTTTTTTTTTTTACATGTGGCATCCTTTTAATGAATACTATATTAAGGGAATTGTAAGAAAGTAAATCCCACCTGGTGCAGAGACTCAGGCCGAAGGCTCCAAAAATCCCATACCATGTCTGGATCTTTCAGATGAGTCTGTGGGTTCCTCTTTTGGGTATGGATAAAGGATGGAAACTAATTCAAACAAAATACAAAATAAAATAGGTGTACTTATACTATTATACTTCCCCGTATACTAGTTATGCATTCATTTTGAAAATACAGTGGCCCTGAAATAAATCAAGATGCATATATTCACATATTGCTAGCTCCTGCTTATTGCTGCTTCTATAGATGGACAATTCACACAAAGCTGCTGCTTCAACCTGAAGCTCAGTCCAGACAAGACAAAGGTGTAAATGGCAAGATCTATCAGCTTGGTAGTTGGCGGTTCTCCTGTCCTGCATGGGGCTACCTTTTTTTTTCTTTTTTTTTTAAAGGATCAGACATATTTGGGAGCTCAGCATTGCTCTTGGATTTTTAGACATCAGTTATAGCAGGTTTGGCTGACACCGCCACTCCTAGATTTCAACTACCTGGCCACTGCTTTGATAACGTGAGTAAATGTTATGTTGTCTATTTAGAGTTGCCTTTGATGACTGCTCAGAAGCTTAATTAGAGCACCTGGCGTATAGGAGTAAGCCTGTGGGAGCATATCACACCTGTGCTAAACTATTTATGTGCTTCTGGGTGTGTTTCTGGTAATGATTGAAGACGTTAATGAACCAGCAAGCATTCAGAAGGTGAAAGTGACCATTGCTTTATCTAAATTTGTAATTTTTGTCTGCTGTGATCTGTTCTTTGTTTTAATATCTATACTGAATTTGCTATTGTTTATTTGCTTTTATAGTGATGATTTTGTTAGTTGCCCTGACAACCTTTAACAATGAGACAGGATCTAAGTAGGAAACTCATACATACAATTGTGGTTAATATTATTGCTATGTCAGGAACTACCTGAATTTGCTTTTAATAAATTAAGCATATTCTAATTATTTTCTTAGTAGCCCTCCAATTTTAGCATCATTTTGATTACCACGGCTACAACAAAACAGAGCAAGATTATATGGAAAACAATAGAAAAATTCTGAAGGTATGATCCACCCAAGGTTTGATTTCCATGGGAGAGAATGGGATATAATGTGCTTACTTTGAGGAGAACCATTATAGACTCTCAGACTAAATGAATTATCTAAAAGCCATATTCTAGTGACATAGTTGTGTGTGGATGTGTCTTCTGAACAGTAATCATACAAAAACAAGAAGTAAAGCACTTGATGTTAGCACACTAATCCTTTAGACAAAGAAACTCCAACTTTTTTTTTTTAAATAAAACAAGTATTATGAAAGAATCAGAGCCAGGTTGCCTGTATTTTGTATCTCTCTCCACCTTTTTATTCACCACTCCTGAACTTTTTTGGGTGCCTATATAAATATCTAACAATCTCACCTACCAGCATTGCATCACGAATAAAGAAGATGGGAGTGTTGTTTCCCACAAGATCCCAGTTGCCATCTTCAGTATAGAATTTCATTGCAAAGCCTCGAGGATCACGAACTGTATCAGCTGAACCTGATTCTCCAGCTAGAAAATACATGTTTACATTTATTTCACACATGTGTTTCACACATACCAAAGAGACGGTTATCAAAAGTTATTTCTTTTGAGTTAGACACACAACATCCCACTCAGAGGTAGCTTTTGTGGGGAGCTCAGGGAGTTACAGTGGGAAAGAATGGGGAGGCAAAATCACTTGTGCAAATGCTGCAGTGCTCTTGCTGCTTAAGATCCAACCCTGGGTTTCTATACAATTAATATTTTTACACTGACCTGATAGGTTATCAGCATAAAAGCTGATGCTGAAAGTGCTATTAGGAAATAGTCCTAATAGGGTGGGTTTGTTTGTTTTTATGAGGGGGAGACCCAGGAGCAATCGAGATATACAAATTGACAGTGTAAGAGGATACCAAAGCAGTTAAAACACACTAGTAGAGAGCTATAAACTACACCAAGTCTAATGAATAAATATCTGGAAGTAGACAGTCAATGAATGCTTCTTCAGATATGATGCAAACACAAGGGCATACACTGTAAAAAGCCTTACCAACAGTGGAGAATCGAATAGCTATTGGAGTTCTTTTTCCAATGTGCTCAAACAGCTTTGCTTTACAATATTTAGTAATATCATGAGTCACTTCAAAATAGCCAAAAGCTCCTGGGGGGAAAAAAAAGCTTTCATTTAAAACTGAAAAGAAGTAGACACAAGCAGTACAAAGGCTAAAGGCTTGGTAACAATATCAGATGCGGAAGCTGGAGCAAGGCAGTCTCAGCAGTGGTAATTCTCAGCCCACACAGTATTGCTCCACTGTATCAGTACTTGACACTCACACTAAGGCTGTGCAATGCTATGCCTGTTTATTCAGAAGGAAGTTTCATGGTATTCAATGGGGCTTATTGTCAGGTAAATGTGCATAGAATTGCACCTTATAAAAATCTAGTTTCCATAAAACACACTTGCATTACATATATAGAATATTTCTATGCCACTTTTCCAACAAAAAATTATCAAAGCAGTTTATGCAGCAAAAGACTGCTTACAACCACATCTGGATAAAATTCAGGTTGAGACTGTCTTGGCCAGCCCTGATAAAGGCAAAGGGCTACCCCTTTCCAGATCCAGGGGCAAAACAGATTGGCCTTGATGGTAGGGCAAACAACCTGTAGGGCAAGCAACAGAGACAGACACCCTTGACCAGGATGGAATTGTTGTAGTCTGGCAACCTATTGCTAATGCTTTTTTAAAAAGTTTGTTTTGTTTCAAGTTATTGCTATCCATATTAGCAGCTTACACAATGGATTTAAGATTTCTCAAGTTGTACATGTGGGAGACACTGGTTTTTGTTTGTTTAACTTGCAACATGCTCATACCACACAGTGTAGTCAACCTAGTTGAAGAAGCTGAGTGAGCTTAATCCTGATAAATGCTACTTAAGACTTCAATCAGTCACATGTGCCCTTACCTGGGAGCAAGTCCCACTGAAGTCAAAGTAACTTACTTCAGGATAGTCATGTATAGGACAGCACTGTAAAGTATTTAGACCATATGAAATTTCACAAGATATCTGGAATCCAAAGATTGACTTTAGGCTAGCTGAAAGGCTTATATTCCCCTATCAGGATGTTTGACTTTCTCCCCACTTTGAGCATTAAACCCCTATGTCAAACCAAACATTGCTTCTGACACTCCTCTTGAATTCCAAAGTATTTTGTCACCAGCATGAAGGCTGCTGTTCAAGGAACACAAGTCCAAAGCAACCTTGAACATGTGGAACTAAGCAATTAATTGCATCTTGACTACTGCACAAGTTTCTCCCACCCTCACAACCAGCATACACTCATACATGCTTCCATGTGCAGATTGCCCTTCTAGAATGGGTTCACATGTTCAATAGGGCACAGAGTACAATCTTTAAAATCCTGAATTCTGTATTTTTTTAAAAAATGCAACCATGAAGAGACAAATCTGTACAGTCAGCTTTGATGCTGTCTTAGTAGAGGCCTAGGGTCAGTCAACCACTTCCTTGTACTTCTTTTCCTCTCCCACCCAAAAGACGATTCCCACTGTTGTCAGCCATCTAGTCACAGAAAGGATCCTTGTGCATAGCAGTGCATGGGATGTCTGGATCAGGGCCTATGGTTAGTTGTATAATAAACTTGCAGAACAGGTAATAAACTAGGAAGAATTAAGAAACCATATTCTGTTACTGGTTCTGAAAATCTACAATGATTATTTTTCTTTTAAATTCTTCAAGGAAAATTAGAGCAAACTTAACTCTGCTATTTGAAATATGTCTATAATAGGATAAGTAAAAATGTGTCAGGCTTCAGATATCAAGGATTCAGTAGAATGTTTTCATGTGGAAATAGAAAGGGAAAGACATCATAAGATAGATCACTTGATCTCTGCTCCAAGTCTTGTTACAGGCAATAAGAAAGTAGTATTATTAATGGATTCTTTGTTTTCTGGGTCTGTTGTACACAAAATAACTTGTTACAAGATTAATATAATTTGTTATAAGAGTGTATCACTAGGGCACAGTTTTTAAGGCTAGAAAAAATACTTCTTTCTTACTTTTAGCAAGGAAAATCTTGAGAACAAACCTGCTCCTTTGGCATGCACAACTCTCTCAGGAATCCTCTCTCGGTCAAAGTGTGCCATCTCATCAGTGAAAACCACATCCTGAACCAGGAGGGGCCCTCGTGGACCTACAGTCAAGGTATTCAACTTGTCTGCCACTGGGATTCCTGCTCCGGTGGTCAAGTCACCTGGTTTCTATATTGAAAAGAAAATCAAAATTGCAAAACACACGCAAATGCCTATACTTTTAAAGTGCTTTGCTAAACAAGATTGTTTAGTGAAGGTAATCCTAGATTAAATTTGACAGACATATGGCATAATATGCTTCCTGGAGCTACAGGAAAAATTGCTTCCTATATTCACAAGGAAAAATATCAGGGGAGATTAATTTTGCATGTAAGACACTGAATGTGAAAAGACTAATAGATGTGTTTAAGAGGAAAATAATTTCAGAAAACTCATTAAATAAAATATCAGGCAAAAATATCTGGGAACAGTGTAAGTCAGCTGCCCGCCAAGTCTTCAGTGTCATCAGATTTAAAAAACACACTATAATTAAGTATTATACTTAAACAGTGTTTGCATTTCCCCCCCAAGTCTAATCTTAAGCAAGACAGACTGCTTTGTTTTTCAAGGGACATATGAAGAGCTAATGATTTTACTGCCTGAAGCATGAAAAGTAATTGAATTGCCTTCATTTTTAGTCATGCATAATCCACAAATAATTTAGGCCTATTGCTGAAAGCCAGAAATTATGCACTATTTTCTTAGGAAGTCACTCTATAATTGAAATCTCAAAACTCCTTTTGCCTTCTCTCACCAGCCACTATTCCCCAAACAGTGGCTGGTGAAAGTGTCATGTGTTCAGAACAAGGCTTCCAAGACACTGTCTTCAACAGCAAAGCTTTCTCAAGTCTCAAACCAGTGGCAAATGCAAGCAGGTCAAAAATTAGCCAGCCTAGTATATTTGTATTGAAGATCAAACTCCAATGTTGTAAAAATAAAATTCTACCATAGGAGAGTGAAGGCTGCCCTTTCAATGCAACATATACAAAGTCTAGCATTTTTAACCAGCCATGAGAACTGAGGTCTCTAGAGCGCAGCAGCAGCATTTTGGGGGAAGGCATAATCCATATAACTGGAAGTCACACAGAAGTAGCATAAGCTGTGAAACAATTTTGAAATTCAGATAAATTCAGCCTATGCAGATTACAATTAACAGCTATTAGCTTGTATTAATTTTTAAGTATCTCTCACAGCAACCCCAACTCTACCCACTTGAGTGCAAGTCTTCTGAAATAACTACACAGGGGTGTTTATCTTCCTTGCACCACTGTACAGATCCATCCGGATTATGAAAGCTTTCTTTACACCTTTAGAGTCTTCAAAAATAAAGAATAATTCTCAACTCTCAATGTTTTGATAGCATATTTTAAAAAACCTACACTTGGATTTCTCACCCCCATGACTAATTTCATCTGAGGGCAACATGAGTGAGGAATTTTGAAAAATATTTTTAGCCCTCTTCCAATCAACTTTGTATTAAATGGAATAATTCCACATGTTAGTTAAGCAAAAATAATAAGTGGAAAAAACAGATGGTACTATATTCACTGCTAGATATTTGAAGTGATGGGAAAAGTCCAACAAGATCCCTCACCTTGATAAGAGACGACAGTAAATCTTAGAGAAGCGTCTAAAAAAATATTCAATTTTTGTCTTTCACAATGAACAATATAATTTAGTATATTGAACAGCACTATTTTTGTTCTTTAGTTCTACCTAGTACTATGAAACCTCTGTTCAGACATAACAGGAAACTACATACAGTATAGGAAAGAGCCTACAGAAGCTATGGGGTTGCATGCCACCCCCCACCCCACCCCAGCAAGTGTGACTTCCTAAAGTCAGTATCCTAAGACTTAATGGATATGTTTAAAAAAAAGTGGTCTCTAAAACCAACAGAAGAGCATGATTTAAAGAATAAGCTGCAGCTTTTTCCAATATATATGCTACAGTTCAGCAAGAGCAGTATCTGTGTACAAATGGATACACAATAAACTGCCTTGGGAAGTGGGGAAAGCCACAAAAATCCTGCATCCAGAAACATTTGAGCCCTATTACATCTATCAACATTGTAGCCCTACTCATGCATTATGTTCAATACATGTACAATCTGTATACAGTGTATGCACACACTACACACATACAGTTATTCACACGTGTTCAACACACATACAATAATATATTTCCATCGGTAACCTGCATTTTAGGGTGCCTGTACTCCTGTCCACTTTTAAAATGAACACAAGGATAGTAATTTGCACAAACATATGTACATGTGTAGACACCTATACACACGTAAACATACTTTCTGCATAGGCCAGTGAGCAGTTTCATTCTGAGAAGCCCCTCTCAATGCTGGTTATCAATTAAATGGAGCAGGAACTGAGGAAAAGGGACATCCAAAGTCTACCCACTGCAAAAGAAGTCAGTGCTGTGATATTTTCACAGTAAAGCCCTCTCAGAGTGCCGACCTAAAACTGGAAGTGGGGGGTCAAACAGAAAGGAAGAAAGTAGTCAAGTGTCTCAATCCACAATTTTTGTGTTGCCCAAGTGTCCAGAGAAATCTTCCTGTAAGTTCAACAAGAACCCCAAGCACAGAACAGATGCATAGCCTCTTGCAGTTTTCCATAAAGACTAGAAAAGGCAAACATATAACCAATGTCAAAAATATGTATTTTATTTTTATGTATTTATCATATTTTATACCTCTTGATATGTACATCTCTAGTTGTACAGTAACTATTATATACATTGATTTATATATCAACTAGTTTTGTTGATATACACCTGCATGCATGTTCCATAATAAAATACACGGCTATTTTCAAAGGGTTTTGAAAAAGAATTTCTGTTCTATACATTCCTGGTTGGTTAAGCACCAAACATGTGATGGGACAAGTAAATGAAATGTTGAACTACCAGCCTTATTCAACATCTGCATTAATCCCATAAAAGTCAGTTGAATGAAACCACATTTCTCACTCAAAACAGGGCTAAGGCCAAGGTCACCAAATCGAGGCAAACAGTATTAACTGCTTCCGCTCAACAGTTCTCTTCTTTTTATGCACAGGAGTTCCTAAAAGGATGTCATTTTTACTCAACGGACAGCAGGTTGGACGGTTCAGAGAAGCCCAATTTTCACTGGCTAGCCTTAGGCAAATCTGTAGCATAATGTAGTCCATAGGACTAATGTTTGGGCAACCTTATGGATGCTGCTCTGAAGGGAGAAGAATGATCAAATGGGCTTGCATTTAGTAAAACATCCATGGGAATGACCCAAGGCTGTGCTCTGTATTGCTTCCTTGAGATGAAACAGGCATTAGTCATATGGAAGAACAAAGAAGCCCACTGGAACAGTCTGAGAAGAGACCTATATTAGTAACATTTGGTCAACATCACATATATAAGTTTGGATAGGTACTCTTCCTCCAGTTAAATTGTTTTTTTAAGAACAATCCACAATAGCTTATCAAAAATAATTAAAGAAATGTTTGTAAGAACATGCCGTGAGTTGCAGTTAGAGACAAGTTTATCTGTAGTGCACATAAAAACAAGTTCATTACATACTCTATAATTTGAAACTGTGATCTGGTAGTTACCTTTAAGCAGAACTATTAGTAATAGAATCATTAATCTAAACCAGCCTAAAAATGTTTGCAAAAGCTTAAACCAGATTATTGTATCCAAGGGATACAATTAGCTACTTAGTTACCAGGCAGAAGTTACCTGGTCACTTCTCAGCACCTTCTCATATCTCTCACATCAATCTAAAAATTATAGATTCCATTAACGGTTCTCATTGTTTTAATTATTTTGATGGTAGGCGGGGGAAACAGATTGCAATAACAAATACACCAACAGCAATAAGAGAGAAAAGAAGGCTATAGGGAGAACAAGTCTGTAAGCAGAGAGCTTGCAAGATGACCACAGAGAACTGCCATATATGATATAATACATATACAGAAAGCAGTGGGAATCCAACCCTAAAAGTATACTGCTTTTTATAGCATGGCTCCTAAAGGGGGGTTTTAGGTCTTTTTTTTTTAGCCCCAAGTTATGGAGCCTAATGAAGGGGATATAAAGGGAGATCCCTACTGAGCCTTTCGCCAGTTCTTCCTAGGGCCCAGTATCCTCGCAGCTGCTGGAATAGGTCTGAAATTTTAATCTGCATACAGGATTGAACAAAACTGAGAAGTGCCCATGAGAACCACAGTTGAACTGTATCGATTCTGCCCTGTTTAAATGATCAAGGAAGTCACTGGAGTATCTCTTGCTTAGTTAAACTCTCTTGTCTTGAAGATACATTGTACTATTAGGGGGCTAGATGCAAATTGCACACACATACAGAGAGAGCGAGAAAGCGCGCAGGATGCAGGATGGAGTGTTGAAATCACATGTCCTCCACAACCAGAGGTATAGACAGTTTATTGCTTGTCAGTGAGTTTTGGAAGCAAAGACCAGTAAAGCAGCACCCTGCTTCAAGGGGCAAAAGAATGAAAAGGCCCAGAAGGGAAAATCATTGAAGGTTTTGAACTGAGGGAACAGGGCAGGGCTCAACAATTCCCAGGCACCAGCTTGCCATGGCACCTGGAAATGCTAGTGTGGTACCTAAACCAGGTGATGGACAGACATGACCAGGAAGTGAAGTGAGCAAGCAAGCAATGCAGGTTGCTCCCCTCTCTTCCTAGTTGTATCTGTCTAGCTCAGGCAGGCAAGAGACAAAAGGTGACCATGAGGAGGAGGGAGCAAGAAAAGTGGGGCAAGCCAAGAGGGGAGTCTGCCCCCCTTGAAGCGGCTCCTAGAGTCAAAGAAAATGTGTTCAGGCCCAGAATAGGGGATCAAAATATTATTGTGATAATAGTAGTGAGTAAGTCTGAAGTTGGGAATCAGGCAGGCATAATTTAGCCTGTGTGTGCTTGATAATGAGAGCAGGAGCTGGAATACTGAGATGCTGTCCATGTATTGATAGAGCTTTCATATGTTGAAATGCTGTCCACAATTATTGCATGGAATTAAGGAAGAGTCTTTCATATACTGCTCCAATGTGGTTTTCTGTTAATCCATAAAGTGTCTAAACTAAAACACTCCGGTTGTGATATGACCCTTCTACCCCACTCCCTGGTAAAGGATTCCTGGTTGCAGTCCCGATACAGGGGACAGAAATAATAAACCCATACATTCCCGAAAACTGACTGTAACAAGATATAACCTTTAGTTAACTGGTGGATGCATAGGTGGGCCCTGAGCTGTGATCTCCAAGCTTCATTCCACCATGCATATAACTTACATGCCCAGGACATGTATGATCTGGTTTTAGATCAATTCACATGGATATCTGGTCATAGCTGCCCACTTTTCCCACCCTGCTCATTAGGGAAGCATGATTATTTGCCAGGGTTATAAGCACAATTTTGTCAACGCCTTCCAAATTTGGGTTGAATTCTGCTTGTAGCAAACTGTATTCAACTACTGATAGAAAAAACACAGGCTTAATACTAGTTTCTTGCGGTAAAGAAATCTTGCTTAGGACTTTAAGCACAGCCAGTTTATATGAGCTTGTGATCCCTCTGTCATTAAGAATCCAAAATCTGAAAAGAGTTTTATAACACAGTTTTGAGCCCTAGGGTTTGGGGTGACTTATAACACACACACACACTTAAAGTATATAACAAGATTAATGGAAGAACAATCTTGCTCATAATGCAGTGATTCATAACCAGTTCACTCAAGAGTTTTAAATTAGGTACGTGGAATTGTCAGAGCAGTACATGTCTAACAAAATAAAAAATAAAGTTATATTGCTCAGCCAAGGGGTGGCCAAATTTCACAAACATTTTCATGCTCCTTCAAAAGCACCCTTCATTTTCAGTGATTTCAGATAGTATTTGGAATAGCGTAGAATAGCTTACAGAGGCAAAAGGGAAACAACCATTTTGACTCCACGGTCAACCTATGCATCACCACAGCATGACAAAACAGGGAGTGTCAGCCCAGATGCACATCCACACATTTATCCCTCTGATATTCTCAATGGGATGCATGCATCAATTCATATTCTTTCATGCTTCCAAAACAGTTCAAGGGCAGTTTCACTGCCACCCCTCACAGTGTGGCAAGATGGGGACATGATCTCTACAGCCAAGGCAATTGGGCAACATTTAATCTGATCTTGCCGGGCTACAAGAGCAGCCAATGAAACCATCTTGCAGTGCAAGGAGGCATGGAGCATCACCCCAGCTGCCTTGGTAACGTGCTCATAAGAACATAAAAACAGCCCTACTGGATCAGGCCCAAGGCCCATCTAGTTCAGTATCCTGTTTCACACAGTGGCCCACCAGATGCAGCTGGAAGCCTACAGGCAGGAGTTGAGGGCACGCCTTCTCTCCTGTTGTTACGCCCCTGCAAGTGGTATTCAGAGGCAACCTCCTTTCCTCTCCCTCCACCCTTGCAAGTAACGGCAATGTTTCTTAGTTTGTCCTCCGTAGCTAAATCCCATTGCCTCCAAGTGTCAGGAGGTCACCTCACTGACTATGTGATTTCCAACTGGCTGGGATAATGCAGAGAGGTAGAAAAAACAGAGCTAGAGGAGCAGAGAATATGAAGTATAATGTGGATAGAAAAGTTACAGAAATAAATTTTCTGGTGGTTGCAACAGACAGGAGATTCACCAATATGGCTATATTGACCCTATTCTAATAATTACATTCAGATTTCATTTTAAATAAGGTTTATTTAGCTGATTAAAAAAAATCAAGATGGTTTCAATTTTTAAAAATTGATATTTTAAACGTCCAATTTCTATCTACTCAGATTCAGATATTCCAGTCTTGCAAGTGAGGCAATATGTATTCTGTTTGCCAAGGCAAATACATTCAGAAATCTTGAATGTTTTAAAATTAAAAGGAATCAATTTGAAACAAACAGCTAACTAGGAAATGGGGTATGAAATAAAACAGCAGCACAAGGTGGGTTATAAAAACAAGTTTCCTTCAGTCAAAATAGTTTTCAAGGCAACAGAATGCAATGCACATTTGTATTCGATTGCTCTGAATATAGTTCTGGGGAGATGAATTCAATTTTTACATTCTCAGCATTTTACAGGACCTTCCTTGATAATCTAGTAACATATCAAATGAGTACCCATCATATGTAGTTTCAGATAATTTCTTTTACTTATATATACATTTTGTGACAAAACCCAAAGTGGAGAACAATGCAAAATTAATTTTATTATTATTGATATGCAGTATCTGAGTACACGTGACTTTACAAAACACACTCTCTAGAGTTGCCCCGGGACTCTGGAACGTGGTTCCTAATGAAATTAGAGTTTTCTCTTCTCTGAATATTTTTGAGAAGGACCTGAAAACATACTTGTTTTCAAAAAGGGACCTTTTTGTATGGGGCAGTATAGAAATGCAAGAAATAATAATAAATAACAACAACAACAAACAATAAGACATCCCAGTGGGCTCACAGTGTTAAGGTATCTTCATAAATTCAAAACCTTGGATTTAAAAATCTCGGCTGGCATCTAGACTAATGAAGCACAATGAACAGGGACATAGCTATAACTGAACAGAGGGGACAAGTGTCCCTGGCCCTCTGAGGGAGCCCCCTGAACTGGGTAACAGCTCACTCCTCACTGTTCCCTCTCACCTCTGTGACTCACTAGTACACCACTGACTTCTGATCAACTCATATCAGCTTTAAGCCGACAGTTATATATGTTACAAAAATGTTTCTGAGCCAGGGAACGTGCATGTGCACTATAATACTCTGTATGTGTGCTCATACATGTGTGTGAGAGAGAGTGTGTGTACGCGCATGTGTGGAGAGCGAGAGAGATTATTCCTTCCTGCAACTAGCTAGCCCAACAGCCTTGCACTAGTGCTGGGGTTCTTTAACTGTGGTACTCCAAATGTTGCTGAACTACAACTCTCATCATCCCCAGCCACAATAAGTTGTAGCTGAGGATGATGGGAGTTATAGTTCAGCAACATCTGGAATACCACAGGTTTAGAACCCCTGCACTAGTGCAACATCTCTATGCAAGCACTTCATTGGTTTATTAGACTGGATGTCAGACACTAAAACAATTAGTTACTGATCAGAAGCTTCTTTAACAATGCTTCCCCTGCCCTCTCAGTTTTCTCCAGAATTTCAGCTGATTTAGGCAGGGACTTCTTCTCTTCTTCCTGCCAGATGCCACTTTTGTTCAAACACAAAATTCAGAGTTCTGCTAAAGTTAACTAAATAGACCCTGGGAAGATACATTCTCTTTGATCTGTAAGCCAAATATTATTAGCAATGGAGTCAAACCATATCCTACCACACCTTCATAAAGTTTTGTAAAACTACTGGTTTTGTTTTGTTTTTAAACACCCCTAAATAAAGTTTATAAACTTTAATGTGGTCACAGTGTGTGTTATGATACAAACAGTACCATTGCAGAAATCCTGTTTGGTATATTGAAACATATGCCATTTATACATACTAGTTTAGTGAATGTCAGTTACTCTAGCAGCTAAGTAATACTTTTAGTAGAAGTTTAAAGAGCTCTTATTTTACTATGAAGCACACTTTAGATAGCATATTTCTTTACCACCCCATCAATAGGTTAATGTGCACTGATAGATTGTGTATCCTGGATTTTATTGTATTGCCTATTTTTTTCCAAATAGTTCAAATTCAACTAGGACTGTCAAATTTAAAAATTTTAAAGTGATGAATCATCTTGCTTTTAGCCAATCAACTGGTTAAATTGGAATAAATGTGTATATTACCAAAATCTCAGGATAGGAAACATTGATACACTGATGTCAAAGCTCAGATCTTGAGTGCAAGATCACTCTGTTTTAAGTTAATAATTCATTGTTAGAAAAGCCATCTTCAATTAATATAATAGCTCTAATACATCTAATGTAATGTATTACATCTACTGTAATAGCGCGGGGTTGATTAAACCAAAATAACCTTAAAAAAACAACAGTAATGTATTGTTAGTGTACAGCTCTTCCATTATTTATTTATTTATTTATTTATTTATTTATTTATTTAAAATATTTATATACCACCCAAAACTTGCATCTCTGGGCAGTTTACAATTAAAATAATTTAAAACATCAATTAACAGCTAAAATCATTTAAAAGATTAAAAACATTTTAAACCCAGTATTAAAATTATTTAAAGCTATAAATATAATTAAAAGCCTGGGTGAATAAATGTGTCTTCAGTGCCTTTTTAAAAGTCGCCAGAGATGAGGCTCTTATTTCAACAGGGAGCACATTCCAAAGTCCAGGGACTGCAACAGAGAAGAATTAACATCTGACATTTTCTAAGTCAGCTACAGCTTATCTAATTTTAACACACATTTTTCTCTCACATTTTACTAATCTGCTCCCCTACCAAAGGCGTAACTATAGGGGGGGCAGGGGGGGCACGTGCCCCGGGCGTCATCTTTTCTGGTCACGTGGGGGGCGCCGCCATGACAAAAAATTTTCTTTTAATTTTTTTTTTTAATTGTTAATACAAATGTTTCCTGCTCAGTGCAGCAGCGCTGCAGCAGTCAAGGGAGCGCGTCGGCGCCCCCTCCTCCACGAGCGGTCCCTTCTGCGCCGCCCGCGCCCACCCCCATTGTTTTGCTGATGCCTGGCGGCCAGTCAGTGGCCTGGCTTGGCGGCGGTGGCGGGCGCTTGTGAGGAAAAACCTAAGTATAATGTAGTATGTTGGGGGGACGGGGGGTGCCATTTCAGTGCTTGCCCCGGGCGCCGTTTTCCCTAGTTACGCCTCTGTCCCCTACAGACTAGTCCCTAAATGCCCTTGCATGTCATGGTTTAAAAAAGAAAAGAAAAAGAAAAAAAGATGTGGCATGCTTGGCCCAAAGTCAGAGACATATTAGTCAAGAGGAGCATGCTACAATTTGTATTATGTAAAAAGTTACAAAACAGTTTTTGAAGCTGTTGCAAAAAACCTAGATACTGCTAACTCATCAGTTCAATTCAGACAAAGTTTAAAACCAAGATTTGGAGGATCATAAATGGGTGGTGGGCTTGCAGAAGCTCTTGAAGTTTTGTATGCAGCTTCTATCTCATGCCCTGCTTAGCACTCACCAGTTTTACCATGGCATTTAGAACAGAAGACTCCCAGTTAGTGCTCACCCTCCAAACCAGAATCAAAGATCATGGTTGAAGAGGGAGCATTAATCATAGTTTGCCAGTCTGGACATCAATGGCAAGCTATGATTAGCAATAAACAGAAAATTGAGGGGTAAGTTCTATGCAAGAAGGGAGAAGGCACCGTACAAGCCTACAGTTCTATTCTGATTCTCCATTCAGTGCTCTTCGTTGAACCTTGATTTGACTTTCAAAACTAAATAGCTTGGATCCAGACAATTTCAGTAAGTTTTCAAAATAGTTTTTGTAATAGTAATAGTAGTTCTACTACTGAGAAACCTACACCTTTCCATTTTAGTACACGCACTACTTCAAGTGTCCTTGCTGCAACCTCATTGAACGAAATCAACCTGTTTACTGTATTTACCCGAACAGAAGGTGACTCTGAATTTAAGATGATCCCCTTAAAAGGTAGAAGTTAAGTACATGTTATATCTGCATT
This sequence comes from Hemicordylus capensis, assembly GCF_027244095.1. Lineage (NCBI taxonomy): Eukaryota > Metazoa > Chordata > Lepidosauria > Squamata > Cordylidae > Hemicordylus > Hemicordylus capensis. The sequence goes on from NC_069657.1 coordinate 96,793,298, forward strand.
TACTTGAAAGGAACTGGAGTCTGAATTTAAGATAACCTCCTGATTTCTAATATAAAAAAACTTGGGGGGGGGGACCTAGTCTTGGATTCAGGTAAATACAGTATTTCCTTTGTATGCCACAGACCTCATCTATAAATTAGGCAGATTTCAACACCAATGAAGTTAATTAGCACAGTTTCTCATCACTACTAAGACTATTGGGAGACACCAGGGGCTATGATTTGTCTCTTTCTATTATTCATTTATTTTAGAACATTAAGTTTCATTGATCTCAATGGGCTAGTTAAGCATCCACTTAAATATATTCCACGGAAATGAGTCCTTTTGGATTGGATTGTCCAAATTTTGAACTGATCTAGTCCACTGAGAACAACGAGACTTAATCATGCCTGTGGTAAAACAAATGTGCCAATATTGTTATTTAAAGTTAACACTTTACTGTTAACTTGGTCATTCAAACAATTCTGGCAAATGTTACCATCATTGGCAACAGAATTACCAGCGGGTACCGTCCATGGATATTTTAAGATGAAATGCTCTAAAGGGCAAAGTTCTTCCTCAGAGTTCCATGAACAACAGTCCACAGTGCAAACAGAAACCACTAGTTGCTCATTATACACCAAGAGTTTTACTTTTGCACTTTACACCACTTAAGCAAGCTGATTATTTGTGACATCTGCTGAGAAAAACAACTTGCCACAGACATTTACACAGTAGCCAGCTGCAATAGAGGACAGCACCAGCCTTAGTATTTAAAGAAATGTTAGGGGTTTTTTGTTTTTGACCAATACCGCTTGCCAAGCGACAGGGCTACAGAATGAGAGAAGCCACAGATACTCGGACTAGAGAAGCCCCACCCTCCTTTTCCTCTAGCTCCTACCCCAGCCACTCTGAGTGTCTCTTCCATACTACGTTCCCTTGGCAGAGAGGAAACGTGTCTCCCCTTTGGCACAGTGGACTGTAGGCCAGTCATTTCCAACTTTCCTGATCCTCGGTCCCATCCCCAACCACCGCGCCGGCACCCTCCGCCCCTTTCAGAGTGCCCAGAATGGACGCGCCCACCGAAAGACCCTGCAGAAGACGGACGGGGCAGAGAGGGGGAAACGAGGCCAGAGGCAGGCGGCAGCGCAAATTAGATGGGGGGGGGGGCGCGTGCTAATAGGAAAATCCCGTTCTGGGCGTTGGGGCGAAGAGACTAGAGTGCCCTTTGGTACCTGGCTGCCTCGCTGCTCTTTCCAATGCTGCAGCTGCTCACTAGCACAATCCCGGCTGCCGGCCATTTTGCGAGACTCGGAGACCCCAGCCGTGAGGGGGGAAGCGAGGAGATGAATTGAGGCGGCCGCCCTTCTCTAAAGGATGCGGAGAGAGAGAGAGAGAGAGAGACGGGCGAGCCAGCTACTCCTGCCCTGCGCGGGGAGCCACCCACGCCGCTACGCGTCCCTCCCTGACTCTGACTGGCAGATCTCTCTCGCTGGGGGAATTAAAGAGTCAAGGAAGCTCCGGTCCAGCGCCGTAGCTCCGCCCTTCCTTTCCCTCGATAGCGCTGCTGCCGCTGCCACTGAGGTCCTTCTCCAGTTCTTATTGGATGGAGAGCGCGTTGGATAATCCCAGGCAAGCCCAAGAAGAGGGCAAAGGAGAGGAGACCACTGTACCGGAATGGGCGCAGAAAGGGCAGCGGGCGAGGGGTTTGCAGAGCTGGAGGAGAAACTCAACGCGAAAAACAGGCGGGAAGCTGGAGAAGAAACACTAACAAACAGCGGCGCCGTTAGCTCTTGCTTTGTGGGCGACAGCAACGAACCTCTTGCTCAGGAGGATTTAACCCTTTCTGCCCTCCTCCACGTTCTTCTCGGGGAATCGGCGGGAGCCCCGCCGCTTGGAGGATTCCCCGGGCATCTTTAAGAGCGGACGTTTGGAAACCCCTCAGAAGAAGCCACGTGCCTTCATTATTTACAAATTGGGTGCTAAACTGCTAATTCGCGGTTTCAGTTGTCCAATGTAAATGGCAAAGAATCGCAAACCAGCATCTTAACATCCTGGTGGCCAGGCATGCGTTTACATATTCGAGTCAGATGGCGGACGTATTTGCTTCACCAACTGAACTAACGTCATGCAGTGTAAAACTAACAGGCTGTTAGTAATAGTCGGTCAGTCCCGTCGCTTAGGGTCTGGGATGGGGGCAGGCAGAAAACAGTCTAGTAGGTGCCGTTTGAAAGGCAGAAGGAGAATTTCACAGAGCAAGGGCCAAGTAGCATATAGTAGGTGACTTTACTCTTCTTCCCCCAGCCACCAACACACCCAGGGGGTTGTTTGATTGTTTGGGGCCATTTAGACCTGCTCTGCCCCTTCGCCTCACATCCCCCCCTTAATGGGAATCAAATCATACATCTCTTACACCAGGGTTTCCAACCTGTGGTACTCCAGAGCTTTATTAAAAACTCCTACCATCCCCAGCCACAACAGATTGTAGCTGAGGATGATGGGCATCGTAGTTCAGAACTGGAGTACTACAGGTTGGGAAACATCTTATATGATTTAGTGGTAGAACTCTGGACTAGGACCAGGGAAACCAGTTCAAGTCCCCCTTCAGCCATGAAACTCAGTGGGTAACTCTGGGACAGTCACTTATCTCTCATCCTAACCTACCTCACAGGGTTGTTGTGAGAAGAAACAACCATATACACTGCTCTGGGCTCCTTGAAGGAAGAGTGGAACGTAAATGTAAACAGAATTGAAGGCCCCTGCAGTATAGGTTTACGGCTTCAGCTGCACGGAGTTACGTATCATTGCTGTATCAAACAGATTTTTGTCTAGGCATCTCACATCTGAGCCTTGAGGTTTTTGATACAATCAAAGGGTTGTTTTTATATCTATAGCAACACTCCCACTGAAGGAACAGGTACACAGCTTGGGTGCTAATGGATCTCAGGTGGAGGCTATGGCCAGGAGTGCTTTCTATCAGCACAGTGGTGCATCAGCTGGTAACCTTGAGGCTTGACTATTGCAATACGCTCTACATGGGGCTGCCTTTGTATGTAGTTCAGAAACTTCAGTTAGTTCAAAATATGGCAGCCAGACTGGTCTCTGGGGTAACCCGGATAGACCATATTATGTTTGTTTTAAATCAGTTACACTGGCTGCCAATAGGTTTCCGGGGAAAATACAAAGTGCTGGTTATCTTTAAAGTCCGGAATGGCTTAAGTCTGGGTTACCTTAGAGAGCGCCTTCTGATCTCCACCGCATGTTGAGGTCATCTGGAGAGCTCTTTCTCTGGTTAACACTGGTATGTCGGGCGGCAACTCGGAACAGGGCAGCCGCTCCTGGGCTGTGGAATGCACTCCCAGCAGAAATTCATAGTTTGGGCTCATTGTTGGCCTTCAAAAGAGCCCTTAAAACCTATCTGTGTGGCCTGGCCTTTCAAGTTTTTTAAATTGTTCTTAAATGTGTTTCAACTGGTTTTAAGCTGTTTTAAAATTTGTTTTATATTGTTTTAATTTGATTTTAAGTGGTTTTGTTTGTTGTACACCACCCAGAACCTTTGGATGGATAGGGGAGTATAGAAATGTAATAAGTAAGTAAGTAAATAAATAAATAAATGACTGCATCTCAGACTTGTGGCTTCATTCTGAAAGGAATAGTACCTGTGCCTCTTATTTTTATTAGGCAGCGTATAGTCCAATGTACTCTCAGTCTACTGCAGAGACAAAAGCTGTCATTGTGGTCAGGTTGCTGGAGCGCCCTAATGTTCTGCATCACAGAAATAATCCCTGCAAACAAATGCTGAAACTGTGGACAGCAGGAGGAGGCCGTCTAAGTGGGTCAGCGGTGGGGACAGGACTTCTGAGTGTACTCCCAGGGCTGTACTCATGCACAGAGTCCTTTTTACAGCAAACTTTTTAGGATATATGATGTCCTAGCTCTATTTCTCAATGATTAAATTTGAAAAAAGGCATTGGAAATGTGAATGGCATCCTGCTGTCAGTGTAGGGACTGCAGTGTCACAGTGCAGGAAATGTGGAAGCACACTTCCGAGATATGACGTGACCCTGCTGCAGGGTCTAATCTGGAAAGCGCCCAGGATGAACTTTAGTGTCTCCATACATTTCACTCCATAAGTGAAAAAGCCTCTCCCCACCTGCCCTTCTGCTCAACAAGGCAGCCCAGAGCTGCTTTGAGTTTTAAAAGCAAAAAGTCAGCAGAGAAAAGGATTGCAAAATTCCGCGTAATTTGTACTCTGAGCCCAAGAGAATGTGAGAAACTCTAGAGGAAACATTTTAGAAAAATAAGCACAGAATCAACCTATTGTTCCTTGAAGAACAAGATGTCCAGACTTAAGAGTTAGGGCCAACGGGGCCAGCTTAAAATGGGCACTTGCAGGAGAAAAAGACTCACACTGCATTTTGTGTAGACAACATACCAAGAAATAGATATCTGTGTTAGAAAATGTAAAGTATTTTCTAAGCCTGAAAAAGAGAATGACATGGAAAAACATCCAGAATACCATGATACTTTATAATCTCATGAGGAAAGTAATTATGATTCCTTACTGGTATAATACTCTAGGCTTATTGCTACCATTATCTGCCTGAAAATGTGTGTCAGGAAGAAACGTTTTTAAATTTAAAGTTTTGTGGGCTTATAAATATATTGAGCATTACCAGTCCAGCGTATTAGTGGTCTAATTAGTTCACTTCACACGTTTTCTAAACTGGATATAGCCAGTGGAGCTATTTCTGTTGTTGCTTTGAATACGAACCATGCAAGAGCGTAATTGCAGCTTTACTTTATTTGCATGACACAGGTCATTCTTGCAACACAATTTCTTTTATGAACCATTAATATGCAAAGAACTAAATCAAAGTCAATAACTTTCTTTTGCTGAACTGCAGTTTTTCCCCAGGGTTGCTAAATTCAGTTCAGGATGAACCAACTGTTTACAGGTATAGACTTTGATCTCAATGTGGTTGTATGCAAAACAGCACTGCGCTTTGCCTATTTTGACTGTAGAAAGTCTCTTGCAACAGCACTAGTCAGTTGATGGGGATTCCCTTTGGTACTAAAAGATGAGCAAGAAAGTATGTTTATATCTATTTTACTGGAGTTGCACAGGAGCCAATTAGACTAGATGGATGCACATTCTGATAGTGTGCACACATTTGTGCCTCAGCAGATCTACAAGTAGACGTTTAAGTATTAATTGATTTACTCATGCACAGCAATATCCACTTCTACTCTCCGCGGGTAAGATAGCTCTCTGGATGCTACTAAGCATGGCCAAAGAGGACAGATCCACTGTAGCTTTGTCCACGTGGCACTGCATACATTAACCAATTATATATGAAGGTGATTGTTATGTAGTGCTTGTCCTAGTTAATGTCTACCTCCCCACCCCCGGGTTTCAAACAACTATTAAAGACATAGAAAATGATGATGATGAAGTATCCAGTTAAAAATATCATTTTTAGTATTTTAATTGGTACAAATTAACAGAAGCATTGTAATGGCTTCCATATTATCAAAGCTTTAATTGTTATTAGCCTACTTTCCAGTAGGCTTATGAGATCACCCAGCATTCTGTGTGCATCCGTGTTTCCCTCCCCCACATCAACTTCACAATGCCTGGACCAATAAGAACCTAATTGGGTAGAGTTGCAGGGACACTTCAATGGCTTAGTTTGTGATGTCATCCACCCCAATCCAAGATGGTGGACTCGTGAACATCTGAGGCACAAGTGGGCTAATCTGTGAACCACTTAACCAATTTGAACCAAATTTGCTACAGCTGAAGGGACACATAGGGACACCTCAATGGCAAAGCATCTGATGATGTCATCTACCCCAATTCAAGATGGTAGCCACGTTAACATCTGAGGCACAAGCAGGCTAGTTTTTGGACTGCCTAACCCATTTGAACCAAAATGGGTACAGTTGCAGTGAGTGACACACAGCAACATCTCAATGGTATAGTTTGTGATTATGTCACCCATCCCGGTCCAAGATGGCGGATGCATAAACTTTTGAGGCACAAGTACACAAACTTGAGGACTGTCTAGCCGATTTGAGCCAAATTTGGAACAGCTGTAATGAGTGACACACAGGGACACCTCAGTAGTGCAGTTTGCAATGACGACATCCACCCCAATCCAAGATGGCGGACACATGAAGTTAAAAAAGTAAATCTGCAATTATGCTCTTGCATGATTGGAGGCGCAAGAGATTTGCACCAACTTTAGTTCAGGGGTCACCACCAAAGGGGGTTAACGATGGCAAAGGCCAGGCCTCCTGGCCCAGGAACCTTGTGCTTGGTAATGGTGGGTAAGTAAACAAAAATGGAAATGGAAAAAATTGGAAATGGAAAAAAATCTCTCGTAGTCGGGCTGACTTAGATTCCGTCTCCACAATTACTTCAGTGTCTGATGTGGAGGTATCTAGCAACTCCTCTTGTGTCGTTAAGTTGGATCAGTTCCAGTTTGTGACTCCTGAGGATGTGGACAAGCTGATTAGAATGGTGCAACCTACCACCTGTTCTCTTGACCCTTGACCAACATGGCTTATAATATGTGGTGGGTGGGGGGTATTGTAGAAAGCCTGGTAGAGATTATAAATGCTTCTCTAAGGGAAGACAGGATGCCTCCTTATCTTATCTTAAGGAGGCAATTATTAAACTACTTCTGAAGAAGCCCAACTTGGTTTTCTCAGAGTTGAGCAACTACAGGTCGATCTCCAACCTTACGTGGCTGGGCAAGGTAATTGAGAGGGTGGTGCCCTCCCAGTTCCAGGTGGTCTTTGAGGAAACTGATTATCGAGACCCATTTCAAACTGGCTTTCAGGCGGGCTATGGGGTGGAGACTGCCTTGGTCATCCTGATGGATGATCTCCAATTTGGAATTGACAGAGGAAGTGTGACTCTATTGATCCTTTTGGACTTCTCGGCAGCTTTTGATACTATCAACCTAGTATCCTTCTGGAGCGTCTGAGGGGGTTGAAAGTGGGAGGCACTGCTTTGCAGTGGTTCCGCTCCTACCTCATGGGCAGGTTCCGGATGGTGTCCCTTGGAGACTGTTGTTTTTCAAAATCTGAACTTTTGTATGGTGTCCCTCAGGGCTCCATGTTGTCTCTGATGTTTAAACTACATGAAACCACAAGGAGAGATCATCAGGAGATTTGGTGCAGGGTGCTATAAGTATGCTGATGACACCCAAATCTACTTCTCCATGTCAACATCATCCCTAGAGGGCATAACTTCCCTAAATGTCTGCTTGGAGGCAGTAATAGGCTGGATGAGGGATAACAAACTAAGGCTGAATCCAGATAAGACAGAGGTACTCATTGTGCGGCGTCAAAACTTTTGATCTGCCTGTTCTGGATGGGGTCACACTTCCCCAGATGGAACAGGTATGCAGTCTGGGGGTGCTTCTGGATCCAAGCCGCTCCCTGGTGTCCCAGGTTGAGGCAGTGGCTAGAAGTGCCTTCTATCAGCTTTAGCTGATACGCCAGCTGCGTCCATTTCTTGAGACAAATGACCTCAGAACAAGTGGTACACAGTGGTCCCTCTAATTTTTTCCATCTCTGTATGGAATGAGTTTTGTTCCGGGTGACAGTATCAAGGCAGTGTATGTGCACATGCATTCAGAGTGGGGCCTTTATGATTCAACCTGAGCGGACATCCACAAACTTGTGAACGCCTTAGAGTGGTGGTACATATGCTGGTAACCTCCAGATTGGATTACTGCAATGTGCTCTATGTGAGGCTGCTTTTGTATGTAGTCCAGAAACTACAGTTGTAGTTTCCTGGCTACAGAATGTGGCAGCCAGGTTGGTCACTAGGTCATCTTGGGGAGACCATGTTATTCCCGTACTGAAAGAACTACACTGGCTGCCGATAAGTTTCCAGGCAAAATACAAGGTGCTGGTTATAACCTATAAAGCCCTAAATGGCTTGAGCCCTGGGTATTTAAGAGAATATCTTCTTCGTCATGAACCCCACCACCCACTGAGATCATCAGGACAGTTCTGTCTGCAGTTGCCACCAGCTCGTGCCATCTCCGCTGATGCCCCAAAGCTTTGGAATGCGCTTTCTGCTGAAATAAGAGCCTCCCCATCTCTGACAATTTTTAAAAAGTCTTTAAAGACACATCTGATCACCAAGGCTTTAATTAATTAAATTAATTAAATACTGTTTTGATAGTTTTAACATTGTTTTAAAATTTTAAATTGTTGCAATGTTTTAGCTTTTTCTGTTATTTATCTATTATATTAATTCTCCTGGGTGTGCCTTGGAAGGCGCATCCTGGGACCCAGCTGATTGGATGGGCGGCGGAGGCGCCCGATTGGCTGAGGCACACCCAGGAGAATTGGCCTGCCAGGCGACCACAGAAGTGAGGCGGTGGCGGCCCGGCCACGGTGGTTGAGGCGGGCCCGGCCACAGAGGTAAGGCGGCAGTGGGCCCGGCCACTGAGGCGAGGTAGCGGTGGCCATCACGGCGGCACTCTTATCCGGCAGCCTGGGCCCGGACGGAGACTGGGGCAGGTGGCAGGGGGGAGAGGTAGCCGGCCCCAAAGAGCACACAGATGCTCTGTGTGGGTGTCTAAAAATGTGTTTTTTTCAGTTTGTGACTCCTGAGGAAGTGGACAAAGCACTCCAGACTGTGTATCCTACAACCTGTCCTCTTCACCCTTGCCCAGCCTGGCTTACCTCATTTGGTAATCATTATCAGAGAGGGTCCGGTAAATATTATAAATGCTTCTCTGAGGGAGGGAGGGATGCTTTCTTGTCTTAAGAGGACTATTTAGACCACTTTTGAAGAAACCTGGATTGGATCCCTTGGAGTTAGCTAATTACAGACCTGTTTCCAGTCTTCTATGATTGGGCAAGCTGATTGAGTGAGGGTGGCCTCTCAGCTCCAGGCAGTTTTGGATGATGCAGATTATCTAGTCCCATTTCAAACTGGCTTCCATGTGGGCTATGTGGTTGAGACTGCCTTAGTCAGCCTGATGGATTATCTTCAACTGGCTATTGACAGAGGGAGTGTGATTCTGCAGATCCTTTTGGATCTCTCTGTGGCTTTTGATACCATCGACTAGGATATCATTCTGGACTGCCTAAGGGAGGTGGGATTGGGTGTCACTGTTTTATAGTAATTCCGTTCCTACCTCTCTGGTAGATTCCAGATGGTATCGCTTGGAGACTGTTGTTCTGCAAAGTGAGAACTAAAGTGTGGAGTTCCACAAGGCTCCATATGATCTCCAATGCTTTGTTAACATCTACATAAAAGTGCCGGGAAAGATTATCAGGAAGTTTGGTGTGGGGTGTTATCAATATGTAGATGACACCCAGATCTATTTCTCCATGTCAACATCATCAGGAAATGGCATATCTTCTCTAAATGCCTGCCTGAAGGTGGTAATGGGTTAGATGAGGGATAACAAACTGAAATTGAATCCAAATAATACTGAGGTACTTACGGTTAGGGGAAGGGTTGAGATGATTTTGATGTGCCTGTTCTGGGGGGGGGGTTACAAGCCCCCTGAAAGATCAGGTACATAGGTTGGCAGTACTCCTGGATCCAGAGCTCTCCCTGGCAGTGGCCAGGAGTGCTTTTTATCAGCTTTGGCTGATATTATTATTGTTTATTTTACACAGTCAGACAGGTGTTATTGACTGGTTTGTTTTATCCAGACATTGAGTCCTTCCCAAGGACCTGGGATGCCAGAATTTTATTGTCAATTGTTATAGATATTGTCGCAGAATATAGGCTGTTCCCAGTAAAGCTGCTTTTTGTAATTGGCTGATGGTGATTTCTGTGGCCCCTATGGTGTTGAGGTGCTCTTCAAGGTCTTTTGGAACTGCACCCAGGGCGCCAATGACCACTGGGATTAGTTTGGTCTTTTTCTGCCACAGCCTTTCAATTTCAATTTGTAGATCTTTGCATTTGGTGATTTTTTCTATTTCTTTTTCTTCTATTCTGCTATCCCCTGGTATTGCTATGTCGATTATTTTCACTTGTTTTTCTTTCTTCTCGACTACAGTTATATCTGGTGTATTGTGTGGCAGATGTTTGTCTGTTTGTAGTCGGAAGTCCCAAAATATTTTTGCATCTTCATTTTCTTCATTTTTTTCAATTTTGTGGTCCCACCAATTCTTGGCTACAGGTAGCTTGTATTTTTTGCAGATGTTCCAGTGTATCATCCCTGCTACTTTGTCATGCCTTTGTTTGTAGTCAGTCTGTGCGATCTTTTTACAACAGCTGATTAGGTGGTCCACGGTTTCATCTGCTTCTTTACAAAGGCGGCACTTGCTGTTTGTGGTGGATTTTTCGACTTTTGCTCTTATTGCATTTGTTCTTAGTGCCTGTTCTTGTGCAGCCAGTATTAAACCCTGTTTCTTTCTTCAAGTTGCCATTCTTAAGCCATTGCCAGGTCTTGGTGATGTCTGATTTTCCACTTATATTGTGCAAATATTGACCATGCAGTGGCTTCTTTTTCCATTTTTCTGCTCGGTTCTTGACTTGTTCTTTCTTGTAGGCCTGCTTTGTTTCATTGGTGTTGAATAGTTTCTCGTTCTTGACCATTTGAAGTGCATCTTCTTCACTGTCCTTGATATATTCTTCAAGGCCTCTTTTCTCCTCCTCTACTGTTTGATGGACTTGCAGCATTCCTCTTCCACCCGAGCTGCGAGGGAGGTAGAGCCTATCGACATCACTGCGGGGGTGCAGAGCATGATTGTTGGTCATGATTTTCCTGGTCTTACGATCTAGCATCTCTAGCTCTTCCTGGGTCCAGTCTATTATTCCTGCAGTGTATCTGATAACAGGTATAGCCCAGGTGTTTATGGCTTGTATGGTGTTCCCGCCATTGAGTTTGGACTTGAGGATTTTTCTAACTCTCCTGATGTAGTCACTTCCCATTTTTCTTTTCACTTCAGTGTGTGCGATGTTATCAGCCTGGAGAATGCCCAAGTATTTGTAAGGTTCTTTCTCTTCCAGATTCTTGATCTTGCTTCCATTGGGCAGTTCTATTCCTTCTGTTTTTGTTATTTTCCCTCTGTTCATTATTATTATTACTATTACTATTACTATTATTTAATTCTATTTCTATACCACCCTTCCAAAAATGGCTCAAGGCGGCTTACACAGAGAAATAATAAATAATATGTCAGCTACATCCATTTCTGAAGGTAACCTCCAGGCTTGACTACTGTAATGCATTCTACGTGGGGCTGCCTTTGTATGTAGTCCAGAAATTCCAATTGGTACAGAATGCGGCAGCCTGATTGATCTCTGGGACAGACAAAGGGACCACATAACACTGGTTTGAAAAGAATAGGACTGTTTGCCAATATGTTTCCGGGTGTAATACAAAGTGCTGGTTATTACCTATAAAGCCCTTAACGGCTTGGATCCAGGCTGTTTTAGAGAGCGCCTCCTTTATCATGAACTCTGCCATTTGTTACAATCTTCTGAAAAGGTCTGGTTACAGTTGCCACTGGCTCATTTGGTGGCAACCCAGGACTGGGCTTTTTCTGTGGCTGGCTTTGGAATATGCTCCCTGTTGAAATAACAGCATCTTCCTCTCTGTATGTTTTTAGGAAGACCCTCAAGATTCACCTGTTCTCACAGGCTTTTAATTCAAATTAATTTTAATAACATTTGTTTTAATAATTGTTTAATGCTATTGTTTTTATTGGTTTGTGTATTTTAATCTGTGTTGATTTTTAAATATTGTTTTAAATTTTGTACTTCGCCTAGAGATGTCATATCAGGAGGTACAGAAGTATAATAAAAAAGCTTTTTAAAATATATATATTTTAAATTAAGGTATGTGCTGAAGCATAATCCTGTGTTGCTTTGGGGAAAGACATCAATCCAGTATTTCCTGTTATTAGCCTCTGAGGTCCCCAAAATAACACATTAAAATCAACTAAGGATGCAGATCAGCAATTTTGTCCACTGAGGATAGGCAAGACAAAATTGGGAGGGGTATGTCCTGGAGACTAACTTCCCAATTCTGCCTTTAGCTGCTTCATAAGTAGATTCTAGGAGCACTCTGGCACTTCTATAAACAAGTGTACCCTTCCTCCTCCTTTCTCTTTATGGGCTAATGTTTTCTCCCTCCTGCATGACAGCAGCAGTGTGGTAGGGGTCCTTGCAAGGCCACTCAAAGCAGCAGCAACACGGCTGGGGATTTTGTCCGGGGAGGCGGCTGGGCCGCCAGGAAGAGGAGGCGTTGGTAGAGCCACGCCACTGAGAGCAGCCTGGCTAGGCGGGCGGCGGAACTGTGCCCGGCCAGGAAGGAAAGTGCCGGTGGCAGCTGGGGACAAAAAGCTGAGAAGACTGGGGCAGAAAGTGGAAGGGAGGGGGGAACCACCAGCCCCAAAGAGCGCACAGATGCTCTGTGCAGGTTCAGCTAGTTACCATATATTTTGCTAAGTATTCTTAGCAAAGAAAACTATGGTACCTGATATAGTAATAAGCTATATTTTAATTATGTTCAAGAACAAAGCAAACTGAGGTGACATCTTGAAGTAGAAGTGAAAGGCCAGAAGAAAACATTTATCAACAAGGTCAGCAGCTAGTTCATTTAGAGCAGGGGTGCACAAGTCAAATACCCTGGTGGGCCGGAACCAACCATGACTTGGTAGGCACGGGCTGAGGTAAATTTTCAGCACATTAATGATTACATTAAAATTATTTAAAATATTAATGAAAGCAATTACAAGCCTTTTGGAATGGCGGTATAAATCTTTTTTATAATAATAATGATGATGATGATGATGATGATGATGATGATGATGATGAAAGCAAGTATTAGTTACCTACAACATGAGGAGGGAAGAGGAGGCTCCTAGAAACCGTTCCTCTTTCTTGTCCCCCATGTACTTTCAACGCCTTTAAAGGTCAGTTTTGAAAAGGGGCTGACCCCCACCAAGTCCCTGGGGCAAGGCAGCATTTTGCAACTTACCTCAAGCACCACAATACTTTGGGCCAGCCCTGGGGCCGGCAAAAAAGTCCCCGTGGGCTGGATCCGGCCTCCGGGCCTCATGTTGTGCAGGCCTGATTTAGAGCCATGCCAAATAAAAGGAGGAAACATAATTCACAAACTTGATCATCTCCACACCAAAAATAGAAATTGTTTTCTCTTTGTGAGATGAAATGTACCAGCATCTTCTGAGGCAAGCAGGAATGCTGCCCACCTTCTTACTCTGAACTGTCATACACTGAAGTGCAATTAAATACAGTGCACAAAGTTAGGAAGAGTTCTATCCTAGCAATCTTTCCTCTCTCTGGCATTCCAATGGAAGGCCAAGAATGCCCTTTCATTGCCAGCAGCCTGAAGTGAGTGGGGTGGAGAGGAAGGTTCCTACAGGAATGATATGTAGAACTGCTACATGTCTTCAATTTCTGCCAGGGCATTGACTAGCTCATTAGGTTTTGGGGAAGAACAGTATCTTGTACAGCTGCATCTGGCAGCAATCCATTAGGTTATCTGTGGGAAGTAATTGTGGCTAGACCAGGGACCTGATGAATTTAGCTGGACATTTACTACGTAGGTTGCACATTTGGGAAAGCATTATGTCTTGTAGAGCTGCATCAAGCAGACATTCATCAGGGCATCTTTAAAAAGTGATTAGAAAAGCTGTACCTGTTGAATTTCTGTTTAGCTATATCTCTCCCCAGCCCAAGCTGAAAGTCCATGACAAAGTATGGGTACAAAGAGTGTATTTTTAAAAACCTGCATAATATACAAAGTCTTTACAGCTTACATGGTGCACAAGTCAAAATGGTCACTCTGACTTGCAGTTTTGGTTCTTTTTAGAGCATGAGTGAAATATGAAACCATCTCAGTACTCAAATTGAATGTTTTTGGATTACTGAATAAATGCAAACAGATAAAATGTTAGATGAAGTCTTTGTTACCCTGTGTTTCCTGTAAAATGCACAGAGATCACCTGCACATGCAGGACCCCTCATTTTCTCCATTCACCTCAATAGATGGATCAGGCATTCACACAAGCAATCATTGGAATGGAGAAGCAAACCGTAAGACACTATTCCTTATATCATATATAGCACTAAGAAACATTAAATATACACCTGGATATCTAAACAACATTATATGATTAAGAATCTAGCCGTAAAATACTTTTAATGAAGATGTCTTTTTCTGATTATAGAAAGTACCTTTCATGTTTCAGATACTGGATTCATCTGTGCCTATATTAAGCAGGCCTGCACAATTTGTGACCCACCAAGCCAAACACAGTCCAACCAGTGTTCCCTCTAACAGGAATTCCCAGATGTTGTTGACTACAACTCCCATAAACCCCAGCCAAAGGCCATTGCAGCTGAGTATGCTGGGAGTTGTAGTGAACAACATCTGGGAATCCCTGTTAGAGGGAATACTGAGTCCAACAGTAATCTATTGTAGGGTCTTGGGGGGGAAATCCTATCTGATGTCTGGGGAAAAAATTCTATCTATCTCTGCTAGAACAGGGTGTGACGGTCATACACTTGGCCAGCTGCCATGCTATGTAGGTTGCATTGAGCTTGGTAGGTCACGAGTTGTGCAGACATGATCTAAGAAAACTGACAGGCTCCTAACAACCTCCAAGCTATTAAAGCCTACATAAGTTAATATTCCAACAAATCTTCTGCAATATGTTGCTGAAACAGCATTTTGGAATTAGCAACACAATACCAACTGTGCCTTTGGGAATTGGAAATAAGCAACAAATATGTGCTATATGGGGGAAATAAGTAATTAGGACTTAACTAGTTGATCTTACACAATTCTTTGAATTTCTGTGATGGGAGAAAAAGCTAGACTATTTTACACAGAAAGTAGTGGTATGGTTCACACAGTCGTTTGAGTCTAGCTTTAATGTGGATTACCCAAATCAGTGTGATTGTGTGAACCCACACCATGGTAGTTTATGGCCTGAGATAAATCTGAGATTCCAACCTCAGCAGAGTTTCACATTAGACGTGCACAAATTGATTTTTGCAATTTGATTCAACTTTAAATCGAATCACAAAAATTTGAATCAATTTGTTGAATCAGCCGGCCATTGCTGACCTTTGTCATTCCCTTGCTTGACAAATCAAATTGAAGATTTGCCAAAAACAAAAAACAAAAACACAACAAAGTAAAACCATGATTTGCCCATAGGAAACAATGGGGATTTTCCCCCATGGGTAGGTCCTGGGGACACCAAAGTGGGTTGGGTGGTAGGTCATGAGGTGTGCTATCTACCACCTAGCCCATGAAAGAAATAGGCAAGTGGGCGATTAAAAAGGACCCCATAGGATCCTATGGGGGTTTAGATTAATTGTTCGCCTGCTTGCCCATTTCTTTTGTGGTAGGTAGCACCCATCACACTGTACCACCCAACCCACTTTGGTGTCCCTAGGGGAACAATGGGGTTATTTGAGTTCCCCATTGTTCCCTATGAGTGAAACAAGCAAAGTGTGATTGCACACGTTTTGCAACCCTGCCTTGAAAAACACTGCAAAACAGAAGCAGCACATTCAGGCCCTTCCAACACAGAACATACAGTCCAAAGATGGTGGCGGGGGGGGGATCGCTGACCCAGAACACATTGCCAGCCACAGTGCCTGCGCTGCAGTAACATCATTGGCACAAGTTTCTCTCACACAATATTCTGACTCTTTCCTTACTTGCAACAGCTGCCACAGCACAGTAGCACCATTTGCAGCCAGCAAGTGTAGCCATAGATTCAACTACAGCATCTTCAGCCACATTTTGATTGAGTGAGTTTGCAATGCGGATTGCAAGAGCAGACTACAGCAGTGAATGAAGCACAAGGTCAGACATGAAGCTCATCACAACAACCAAGAACATAGAGACATAGGAAGGTGCCATATACTGAGTCAGACCATTGGCCTATCTAGCTCAGTATTGTCTTCACAGACTGGCAGCAGCTTCTCCAAGGTTGCAGGCAGGAATCTCTCTCAGCCCTATCTTGGAGAAGCCAGGAAGGGAACTTGGAACCTTCCGCTCTTCCCAGAGCGGCTCCATCCCCTCAGGGGAATATCTTACAGTGCTAACACTTCTAGTCTCCCATTCATATGCAACCAAGACAAACCCTGCTTAGCTAAGGGGACAAGTCATGCTTGCTAGCACAAGACCAGCTCTCCTCTCTTGAATAAAGCAATATTACACACTCACACAGAGCTGAGCTGCCACTGTCCATTTCTCGCCACAACAAACCAAACCACAGTTCAAGGAAGGATGGAAGGTAACCAACCCAAGTTCTACCTTTGCCAATCTGAGATCCAGCAAAACCAGATAGTTATAAGTTACAACAACCTATACAATAGGTTGTATAGCATTATATTCAATGCTGAGAAAAGAAAACCTTATATTCAATGCCGAGAAAATAAAACCTTCATTGATTCCTTCATAACTTCATTTATTCCTTCCTCCTCTCTTGATGTAAGGGCTCTCTCTGCCTCCCTGTCCCTTTGAATACATTTTGAAATTACCTCTGTTTTTGTTCCCCCTTTGTTAATCTGAGATGCAATAAAACAGTTATAGCAGCAATAGCACAGCATATACTGGGTGCTGAGAAAAGAAATCCACCCTCAAAAAGTGTTCATTCTCCCTTCTCCCTCCCTCCCCCAGCAAATGGTGGCACAGTTGCCCATGCCCACACTTGATTTGAATGACAACATGCCAACCAAGAAGTGAGGAGATCTCAAACCAATTGGAAGCCAGTGCTAGAAAGCCAATCAGCAAAGGGGGAAAGCCTGCCAAAATTGCAGCTTAAATCATGCAAATCGATTTGCACCAAATCGGGGCTGATTTGATTCAGCCTCAAATCAGCCCCTTAATTTAAGGGGTGATTCAGTTTGCAGTTGAATCCATGAATCACCCCCGATTCAACACAAATTGAATTGTACATTCCTAGTTCACACAATCACACTGTCAGTAACCCACACTAAACCTAGATCCAAATGATTGTGTAACCCAGGCCAATATTTAATAATGATGTGTAGATAGTTGCTAACAATTGGCATTTTCTCTCTTTAGGTGAAGAGTGGATTTCAAAGAGCTATTTTGGCCATAATCAGATATTTGTACATGTCCAGTAGAACATTTTACTATTGTTTCTTTGAACAGCAACCTGCTTATGTTATGAACAGGTTTTGAAACTTTTTGAACTCCCTTTAGTTTGATAATTTATTCCACTTTGATTCTCTTCTTCCATCCGGAAGCTCAGAACAGCTTGCATGAGGCTCCCAATGAGCCTTCTTCTAGCACTGATAGTGTCCTCACCTGCTTAGTTTCCAGACTATTCACTAGTTTTAAGAGCGATTTGCCATGTACAGTGGTCCCTCGACTTACAAACTACTCGACATAAGTATTTTTCGAGTTACAAACGGCAGTTTTAGATCCGGTTTTAGATGCAGTTTTTTCGACTTACAAATTTTTAGATGGGGTTTCCTCGACTTACGAATTTTACATGCGGTTTCCTTGACTTACGAATTTTACATGCGGTTTCCTTGACTTGCCTGCCTGTTTACTGCCTGTTTATTCTTGAAAAGAAATGTTCCTGTGCAGTTTGCAAGCCTTACTGGGGGTCTGGGTCTTTTTTCTAGGCTCCGGAACGCATTAATCCGTTCCCAATGCATTCCTATGGGAAACCGCTTTTCAACTTATGAACTTTTCGACTTACAAATGTGCATTCGGAACGGATTAATTTCGTAAGTAGAGGGACCACTGTATTTGAACAAAAGCAAACCCAAAGCCCCCCCCCCCCCTGTGGATGTGCTAAACTGGTTGGGGAAATCTTTGCATCCTGACCATAACAATACATGTGCTCAGCTAATTAGAAGGACCATCTAATCCAGCACACTGTCATACCTACTATAAGTTGTTCCAGAGTTGAACTACTTTAGATAGTTGTTTATACATTCTCATCTTAAACTTCTAGAGAGCAACTTCATAAAATTCCCTGTGCAACTGTTTCATGTCTCAGTTACAACTAGAAGAACTAATATCCAGCCTCCCTGGAGGCAGATGTCATGCATACATGGATATCTATGTTTGTAATATATGTATGAACAGGCTTATATATAGTCCAAAGCAGTACATATTATCAAATCTATACACTCAGTGAGAGCTTCCTGCTCAGCTCTATCCAAATTAAAATTATTATAATTTATGATAGTAATAACTCAACATGCTAATTTGTTTTTCTATGTTGCTAATTTGATAAGAGATCATCTTTATTACGGTCTTTGACCAGCAAATGTTGCTAATTTGTGGGATGGAAATTATATGGATAATAATGAACAGCACTGAAGGAATTAGTTCTTGTTTCTGTTGTTTAAATTAATACATACAACACAATTCACACTTTTTGAAGTTAAAAAATGGCAGCTTCAGTCACATGTTTTAACAAGGCCATTTACAAATATGACAGAAAAATAAAATGCAAATGTTAACAGTGTTAGCAACCTGATCTAATGCACATTTATGCAGAAGCAAACCTTACGCCATTTAAATGGATTTAATTCTAGAGCACAGGACTTCCACCTCAAGTATCCAGAATGTGCAGATTTGAATACTTTCATTTAGAAACTACAAGAACCAACATAGATGTTACATGCAATTCCCACCCCTTCATAACACTTTTTTAAAGGGGCTGAGGAAGCACTTGCAGGGAAGAAGAGGTGGGAATCCTCAGGCTTCCCTGGCACTTCATCATCCCCACCCCCCACCCCAGGCTTGGATCCACACCTGGAAATGAGTCCAGCTGAGGGGGAAACCGTCTAGGGTAGGGCTAAAAAACTGCTTTGGTTTTTTGTTTTTTTGTTTTTAAAGAGCAGTCCTAACTAGTCTCTTCCACAAATGGATTTATGGAAGAGACTAGTTAGGACTACTCTTTTGAAAAAAACAAAAAACAAAGCAGCTTTTTAGTATTTTCTTTTTAGTGTTTTTAGTAAACAAAGTATCACAGATACTTAATATTTTATCATGTGCATGTATGGGACCACACATCTGCTGAGCTAATATCTAGTTCTGACCACACCCGACCTTACTTAGAAGTCCTAACTATCAAAAGCAGTATTCTTGCTATTAAAAAAAAAAGCAGTGTGTTCCACGTTCAAGTCACATTTTGTCGAGCTATAACTACTGGAGATCACCTCTCTTCACTTGCCCATCTGTTTCAAGAAGATTTTGGCAGCGCACCATAATAACAACGACATAACCAACATGTTGAGCCCCACCTTGCTGAATATCCGCTTTCAGGCTCTTAACTAAATAAGATAACTGGGCTGAAATTTTTCCCTTCTAATCTAAGCTGGAACAGACATCAGTGTCATTCCTCTCTGGAGAACTGCATGAGATGGAAACACTCCCCATTCTTTTTCTTTTTAAAGGAAATCGGTTCCACTGAGAATTAGTTCAGCTGAATTTAATCTTTCAGCTGGTCCCCTTGCTCTCCATCATGTGCCAGAACTTATGATTCACTTCTAATTTTCTGCTTTTGTTAGATGATACAGCCTGTAGAGCCCCTGGTGGTGCAGTGGTAAAAACTGCCGTCCTGTAACCAGAAGGTTACAAGTTCGATCTGACCAGGGGCTCAAGGTTGACTCAGCCTTCCATCCTTCCGAGGTCGGTAAAATGAGTACCCAGAATGTTGGGGGCAATATGCTAAAATCATTGTAAACCGCTTGGAGAGCTCCGGCTATAGAGCGGTATATAAATGTAAGTGCTATTGCTATTGCTATTGTAGAGAGAAACAGATCATGTGCTGTATTAATGACTCTGCTGCTTAAGAAGGAGCCTGATGGCTTACTTCCCAAGAGTCTACCTTATCACTACCCAATTTTTTTTTATGCCCACCTTTTTCACTGCTGCTTGAAGCAGCTGCTAAGAATGTTTATGTGGCCTAACAGAATGAGATGTTTGTTTCAGCAGCCAGTGTGAGCAACAACAGCCAGCAAGCAGTCAAGTCAGTGTGTGGGATGCCTGCACCACCATCTTATGGAGCTACCCAGGTTTAAAGAGCAAAACTTTGAAGTGAATTTTGCAACCTAGCTTCTGACTGGGGCTTGGGGCAAAAATGTTCTTGGTCACACAGGTCAATTAGTTTCTCTGTGTAGAGAAGCGTGACCTGAATTCTCCTGAATCTCTCAGCAGTCTTTAATGCCATTGACCACCCATAGTATCCTTTTTGATCAATTGTGAGAACTGAAGATTCAAGGTTCTGCATTGTGGAAATTCTTCTAATTTCACGTACCTCATGAGTATCATCAGAACACAGTACGGAAAAATGACTGTTCTTCTCCAGCAGAAGCTGGCATGCCAATTCCATGTTGTAAAACACACATGCCAGCTTGGTGTAGTGGTTAGAGTGCTGGTGGACTAGAACTGGGGAGACCCGAGTTCAAATCCCCATTCAGCCATAAAACTAGCTGGGTGACTCTGGGCCAGTCACTTCTCTCCCAGCCTAACCTACTTCACAGGGTTGTTGTGAGGAGAAACTCAAGTATGTAGTACACCGCTCTGGGCTCCTTGGAGGAAGAGCGGGATATAAATGGAAAAATAAAATAAAATAAAATAATAAATGTATGTATGTATGTATGTATGTATGTAGCAATGGCTATCACTTGGGCATCTAGGAAGCTTTGCTGGATCCAAGGGCACAGTTGAGTTCTATTCTGTTTCCCATGCTATTCACTGCCAATATAAAACTGCTGAGAGAGGTTGCCCAGCAATTTGGAGGACGGCATGCATGTGCATTTCTTGAACAATTTGATTCGGCTATAGTGAATGAGAGAATCACTGAAATCTAGATAAAGTCAAGATGCTGATGGTGGATGGAAAATAAATTCAGACATAGCCAATATGTCTGGGGCCACATTCCCCCTTAAAATTCAGATTTGTGTTCTGAAAGTACCTTGGATAAAGCATAGCTCCTAGATACCCATTGCTAGGTGTATGTTTTTTACAACCTTGAACTGGTTTACCAGCTCTGCAAGCCAGACATGCTGACCAAGAGGCCATTGTGTTAACTGGTTACAGTTTAAGTATATATTTTCAAGCAAACCTCTTTCTCTTCCCCACAATCAGTATTCTAAGTTAAACATTATTAAATCAGTATTCGAAGTAAAACATCCCAAATATAAGCACCCTGTTTTCAAAAGCACTAAATACCAGAATCAAGACAGAACTGCAGACACTTTGAATACTGAGATCATAAACAAGTTGTATAATCAACTTTAGCTGACTTACTGGTATCTTTGAGAGTATCACATAAGGAGGCAAAATAAGGCTCCTCACAAGGCTCTCACTGCCCTAATTATTTTTTAACACCTACTAAGCAGCTCTGCCCTCTATCTTAATCCGCACCTTGCCTACTCAAAACAGCTAATATACAATTGGCACTAGTTAAGCACTAGCATGAGGTAAACAGTTTGAAATGAAGGCTTAGAAAATAAAGATGTCAGTTATATTACAAATCTAGATGCAGCTCCTGTAGTGGTTCATCACAGTACGTACAAGATGGCCAGTAACTTGTTGATACAGAGTACGCACAGCTGTTCTGCATATTAGCAGGGAATGGTGGACATTTTGGTCATCTGGATTATAAATCAATTTGGAGACTGACATGGGTGTCTCTCTCTCTCTAGGTTGATTTATCCAAGATTCTGCACCATGTTCCTAGAACCAGCACCTAATTTTGACTGATGAAAGAAAAGCTACACAAGACAAAAGGTAGAGCATTTCATTTACAGAAGGACATATAACAAAGTGCTGAGGACTTGCTTTAGGCTCACCATAAAATGGTCCGCTCTCCCCAAAGGGCTCAAAATCTAAAAGAAGCATAAGGCAGATACCAGCAACAGCCACTGGAGAGATGCTGTGCTGAGGCTGGATAGGGCCAGTTGCTCTCTGCCTGCTTAATACAAGAGAATCGCCACTTTAAGAGTTGTCTCTTTGCTCAGTTAGCAGGGGTCTGTTTTCCTGTGTGGACTGGGAGTGCATGTTCACAAATGCTTTTCCTTTTCTTTTAAAAAGAGTTACTATCGATTCAGTGGATAAACCACCTTTGAGAGGCATTCTAAAGACAGCCTCCACCATGTACCATCCAGGTGTTAGGGGACTGGGCAGGGAATTCTGCAGAAGAGAGAACATGGGGAGGAGAAATAAAATCTCATCCTCGTCCTCTGGAAAAATAAAATGAAGTCATCTTACTTTGAAAAGGTCCACCATCCTCCTTGTCTGTACAAGAGTGTCACTCACCCATGCACCCATTTACTCCCACAAACCTATCTACTGTATGGTGAAATCCATATTTAAATACATAGGTTTGCCATAATAAACCTGTGAGACAAGTTTTGGACAGTATAGAAATATTTTAAATAAATAATCACATGTAGTTTGGGCCTTAGGGACATAGAATTGTAGTACTATTTAGAGCAGGGGTGGGGAACCTTGGCCCTCCAGCTGTTTTTGAACTACAGCTCCCACCATCCCCAGCCACATAATTGTGGCTGGGGATGATGAGAGTTGTAGTTCATAAACAGCTGGAGGGCCAAGGTTCCCCACCCCTGATTTAGAGCTTGGTCCAAAATCTAAGATAGAAATGTTCACGATGGAGAAGTCTAACTCATAATACTCAATTATCTTGTAATACTGAAATTTTTTCTTACATTCCCTAGCCAGTTACAAATATTCCATTCAAGGCCTTCTCAAACAACAAATGCAAATTATTATCCCTTTGTTGTGGAAGATCCAAACATTATCCCTCAGAAAAGTGACACTGGTTCAAGTATCATTTTCCTAGCCATAAAACGACACCATTCTGATTATGGGAAGATGTGATCCTCCCCTAGCTATCACTTCATCTGAATTGTGAAACAGAGTGATGCAACAGTCACGGTTTGATAGCCATCAGTAAATATGTTCACATTACATTTTGTAATAATTTACTAAACAGTTTGTTTTTAAATTTTAAGTCGGTTTAGATATTAGACAGACGACCTGGAGGGGATCTTGGACTAGCCCACCAATGAGGTTTAATGAGGCAACCACCTTAGGTGTTGGATTGGATGCGCAGAGGTAGCTCACCATGTAACTGGGCCTCATCTCGCCCAACCTGCTCTTGGCAGCAGCTGCTACTGCTTGGGCATGTCCTTACTGCTGCTCAGAGTTCAAGGCAGGGGGTGGGGAGTAGAGCAGTTGGAAGTAAATCCATATTTCCTGACACTTCATTCCTTACCACCTGCCTTTTCAAAAGGCAGGGAGAATAGGACCATAAGCAGTGGAAAGGAAGACAATGCAGTCCAGTGATGGCTGCCACTGCCAACACTAGGCAAGGAAACAGGGAGGGAAGAAATGAGTTTGGGAGAGGGAAGCCTCCAAAGGGGGCTCTGAGGGAAAAGAATCAATGACCGAATGCCTTCCCAGTGGCTGGGTGTGTGTGTCTGATGAAGGTATGAATCGCTTACCCCATTACACACACCAAGGATCTTCAAAAGGTAACGGTAAGTGTGCCATCTTGTCGATTTAGACTCCTGATGCCCACAGAGTCCTGTGGTTTTCTGTTTGGTAGAATACAGGAGGGGTTTACCATTGCTTCCTCCTGCACAGTATGGGATGATAATGCCTCTCAGCATCTTCCTATATCACTGCTGCCTGATATAGGTGTTTCCCATAGTCTGGGAAACAGACCAGCGAGGATTCAAACCAGCAACCTTCTGCCTGTTAGTCAAGCATTTCCCCGCTGTGCCACGTAAGAATTGGTGCTCAGCCTGAAGGGGGCAGCAGCTCAACATGCTGCTTGGGCGCCAGTAAGCTCAGCAGAAGTAAAAGTGATAAATGGAAAGCTTTGGTGAAGGGGAATCTGTGGGGGATGGATGGGAACAAACACAAAACTATTCTCTATACAAAAGTAGCTTCCTGTAGCTTTAGCAGCTGTCAAGAGTTTTGGCAGGTAGAACTTGGCAGGCAGATTAGGAAAGCAGCACCTGCCAAAATTCCCTCTTACATAAATGCTGCCATTTCAAGAATCTCACTTCTTTTGCAGGTGAATTGCCTTAAACATCTTATTGTGATGAGACCTTTGACAATAATTTGAGAGTCAGGTGCTTTATGGGTCTAACATATCTAGGGTTTTAGAAGAATGATTACAAAGACCCTCAACTTGTTTTTCATGCCTTTAAGAAGCACTTGACATAAGTGGGTAAAGGTTTGTGATGCATTTAGTATTATATTAGTTTCTTAACTAACAGCTGCCTTGTCAATCTGTAAGTGATAGACTTCCACAGTACTCTATCGTACAATTTGTTTCATTTTATATCACTGGATGAAATGCACCATCAGTCGAAAATGTCTCAGGATACTCCATCAAGCAATTAGATTAGTGGTGCTGCAGTTATTAATGCTGCTGCAATGACCAGTCAGACATCTCCTGAGTCACATTATCAACTGATACCTCACCTAGGTGTGGATATTTATTTTGCAATATCTTCTAATACACTCTAATAAGCACTAGGAAATGGGGCACATTGATATGTGTGTTCTGCATTGGGAAAGAGCTGCTGAAGTACTGAACATAAACAACAATGTTGTTTACATTATGATGAAGACATCAACTCCAAGCCGCAGCAAAAATATGAAGAACTACCAATTTAGCATCTGGCTTTTTATTAACACACATGTGAATGAACCATTGGCACAATTATAAGAAAGCATAAAGGTTATCTGAGGCGAATTACTTAAGACTATGTATAACAGGCTAACATACTGTGGTGCAGTTTGTAAACAGATATATAAATATAGTTAATAAGACTTCGTTATCTCCAAAATGTGATATTTCGATTGAGGTGGAGAAATACAGATAGAGATATCCCCACAAAAACAATTGTTGACATTCAGACTCATCCTTCATTGACACACCAGGGTTTTTAGTTGTGTAAGCGAGAGTGAGTTTTTTTAACAATCTCCTCTTTCATTTGCAGCCACCTACACCTCCTTAAACTATGTCCCTGAGGGTTGGGTAACCCTCCTAGAATTTCTTCCAATCAGTTTCATTAGATGGCTCCTTGTTCTAAGTGTTTTCCTCATACCATGCATTATTTTATTAGTCTGAAAACAAAGGTTGCAAGGTTAATTAGAGAGGCTGATGAGAAAGAAAGCTGACACAAGAAGAATAATGGTTATAGTACACATTACTATATTAGTTGGAAACATCACTTCCTTTATTAGCTCACTGCCAGTTCCTGGTATCATATATGCTACATAAATCCTTTACTCTTTTGAAGCAGTTATGTATTCTGGACCAGGTGTATCGCAAGTACATTCTTGCCTTGACAATGCTCAGGCAGATACATTCTAGGACTGTCCTGCTCATCTCTGATTCAGTAGGTGGCTGCAGCTATTCACTTTGGAGATAGGTCTTAATTTGGCTGATCACCAAGGTGTAGGACCTTGAGTGAGACCCCAGATACATCAAGCACTATGAGGAAAAGGAAATGCAGAAGAGAAGGTGGACCATACTGGAGTCTGGACAGCCATCTGAGGGACGTTCTAGCCTTGGATTAGCCTACTGGGGATCCTGCTGAAGTAGGAGATGTAGCTCTTGGTGGTAGTGCGAAGCACTTGCGCACTAGTCCATCAGTAAGATCTGCCAAGAGTTGCATCACTTACTACAACAGGATCTCCAGTAGTGTGTGTTTAGAGGGATGTAAGCCTTTAACTCTTTTATCTTTCTCTGATTAAAATGACATCTACTCACCTTCCATCTGCGTGTGCCTTTCTCTCCGTCTCGGATGTAAAGAACAGTGCCTGGCTAGCACAACACTAGTCCAGCATCCTGTTCAACACAGTGGCCCACCAGATGCCTCTGAGCAGCCCACAGGCAAGAGGTGAGGGCATGCCCTCTCTCTTGCTGTTGCTCTCCTGCAACTGGTATCCAGAGGCATCTTGCCTCGAGGCTGGAGGTAGCCTACAGCCACCAGACTAGTAGCCATTAATAGATCTGTTCTCCATGAGTTTGTCTAAGCCCCATTTAAAGCCACCCAATTTAGGGGCCACCACCACATCCCTTGGCAGATAATTCCATAGATTAATTATATACTTCCTTTTGTTGGTCCTAAATTTCCTGGCCTTTAGTTTCATGGGATGGTCCCTGGTTCTAGTGTTAACGATGTATTAAATTCCTTATTTTTTTTTCATTATTATTGTTATTATTATTATTATTATTATTAATTTGATTTCTATACCGCCCTTCCAAAAATGGCTCAGGGCATTTTACACAGAGAAATAATAAATAAATAAGATTTTAGGCTCCAGGTTTTTTAAAAATCCACTAAATGGTACCATCTAGTTTGCTGTGTTTTCCTCTAACCTTCCAAAAAGAATACTCTTCAGATACATATTTTCTGTGCTATGCAATCCTCAGTCCTATCCCATTACTTGGATTCTTAGCTATGGAATGCACAGAAAAGGAAAAGAGACCATATCTGAGAACAAAATTGTGTGTAGTGATGAGTCAATTCCCCTGGGCTCGATTTGTAATTAGACTCTGCTAACCAAGCTGATTTTTAGGGGGTAACAAAAAAATATCTGTTACTTGTAAGTATCATCAGCAGGAGTGTGACAGGATCCAAATCCTTCCTCTCATGGCTGCAAAGCTCTTTACGTGGTTGTTGTGGTGACACCAACAGACCTCTTCTCCCCTCCCCTTTCCTGGCTATGGCAGTTGCAACAGAGGCTGCGGATAGGCCCCACCTTCCCTTTTACCTTGGCAGTGGGGAGGGGCCTATCTGCTGAAAAAGGAAGGGAGGGGTAGGTGGCTTTGGGGAGTGACTGAGTTGGGGTGGCAGGGAGGATTACAGGAGACGAACTTGGTGGGTCATTATCTTTCTTCTTGGATTGGAGGCAAACATTACAAGTCACAGAAGGTCAAAAGCTGAGCCAGGGGATTATGATCTTTGGTGACATCACTAATTGTGTGAATGTATCCGTGTACAGTTTTTATGTTTGTAATTTATATATTTTAAATCAGATTTGTTTTCATATTTTTAGCATAATACTTTTAACTGTCATTTTTATTATATATTTTTAACTTTTGTAAACTGCCTTGGGATTGTTTTTAATGAAAGGTGGTATATAAATTTAACAATAAATATAAAATAAATAAATAAATAGGTAGGTAGGTATTTATGGGAAAGCTATATTTATGTTCTAGTTTCTTGTTTATGTTCTGTCAGTGGATACTGAAGGCTTTTTATCCAAATGCAGAGATCTATCCCAAGCAATGTTGTTGGATTTAACTGTACTGGATGTAGGCAGCAGAAATGTTTCCTACAGAAAGAAGGTACTGCTTGTGGTAGTGAAACAGAAATTCATACATAAAGATTGTATTGGGGAGGGGGGCAGAATTCATAAGAATGTCCTGCTGTACTACTGCAACTCCCCTTAGCCTAGCACTGGTAAACTTTAGGCACACTTGAAACATGGAGATCACATATACCAGCACTTGCTACAACTGGTCAGAGGGGTTACATAAGCTGTTGATAAAGTTGCACAGGCTTGTTGTGGCCCCTTTCCCAAGGACACTAATACTGCTCTTATCAGTCACAGTAGTGTTTCTGGAGATTGCACAACAGCTGAACCATGAACTCTCTGATCCTAGGTCCTGCTTTGAGGTTTATGGGACTTGTGTCAATTCCAGGGGGTAGGGGGGTTATGCTAGCCCAGCAAGGAACATCTGTTGATTGTCTCCCAAAATAAATGAATTTCTAGAGTATCACAATAACGTTTTGCATGGGAATTGTCAATGCTGAGGAGGCATCAGTGCAGTACCTCAGATGGTTGCTGATGAAGCCCATGGCTGTCTATATTTTCTAAAGCAATGTTTTAGCTATTCTGTGTATAAAGAATGCAAAAGCACATCCTGGTGATTTATTTAGAGAGAGTTTATTTTCCAAATCCATTCATTAAGCAATGTAATGTATGGAAAAGCAAAGCAGATTATCAATTTCAAGCCTTTAAAAATTACATTTTGTCATTTTGTGCAAGGTCTCAAAATATATTTTGCAAGTACTGATAATTGCAGCAATTGCATTAAAATTAATGACCATTCTGTGTAATATGGAAAGTGTAGTGGATATATGAATGATCTCTAATGCCATCTGCTGGAGAAAGAACACCACAACCATTAGAACAATGATAGGAAGAGCCAACATTGAAGGATCAGAAAAGGATTAATCCTAACCAAGATTCCCTCACATCCATCTTGAGTTCATTGTTCTATGAAATACAGAACAGAGGCAGAAAAGCAACAATTAAAGAGTTGCTGTGCCAAGTGATATGCCATTAGAAAGGGGAAGGTCCTTTTTTGCTCCTTTTTATATTTTGGTTTGCGCTTTTGGGGGACAGTAATGGAAGCTGCGCAGCGGGGAAGTAACTTGCCTAGGGAGCAAGAGGTTGCTGGTTCGAATCCCCGCTGGTATGTTTCCCAGACTACGGGAAACACCTATATCGGGCAGCAACGAAGATACTGAAAGGCATCATCTCATACTGCATGGGAGATGCCAATGGTAAACCCCTCCTGTATTCTACCAAAGACAACCACTGGGCTTTGTGGTGGTCGCCAGGAGTTGACACCAACTCGATGGCACAACTCTACCTTTTACCTTTAATGGAATTTGAACAGTTAACAGTAACTAAATTACTGTTAAACTTCTTTTGAATCTCTTGAAAACTCTATGCCTTAAGCTATACATAGCTTTGGAAATTCTACATTTTGGGAAAGGAAATAAGTTTTCTATTCATCATCTCTTTTCCACCTTTCCACAAGCCACCAGTGCCCATTACTTGGACTGCGAGTTCTTTGAAGACAGTAGTAGAAAATAAAAATGCAATGTATTCCCCACTTCTCTGCAGAACATTCAGAGTAGCTTACAGAAAAATTATATTAGAACAAAAACAACAATGCATAAGTAAATTAGCTGCAATAAAACCAGGCAGCAGTCAAAACATTCTTTTAGAATAGAAGAAAAAGTAAACACTAAAGCCCTGCTGAAATAAAGTCTTCAATAGACCCCTAAAGGCTAGGGGGCCAAGGGGCTCCTTTAGGTACATGGGGTGGGGGTGCGTTGCTGGCCAGAGGGAAAAGCTTGCAAGGCTGTGGATATTGATTTCCTGGCAGGGTAAATGTTCCAGCATGGCTGGGGGTGTGGCCTGAAAAATCAGACCTGAAGGGGAAATCCCTCTGGTCTGCTCCTAAGCCGTAAGTTGGGGGCCCAGCCAAGAAGCCAGGCACCATTTCCCCCGACTTTAAACAGCAAATTGAGTCTAAAAACAAGTAGGTAACTAGCATAGTTGAAAATTAGTCTGGAGTTAAGTGTTTCAGTTGCTGAGCCTCAGATACCACTTTGGCAGCTGTTTTTGAGACTACTTTTCAAGTGACAATTCTCTTATTTAGCAGGGGGAGAGCAACTGGCCCAGTTCATTCCCAGCACAGCATCTCTCCAGTGGCAGGCTGCCTACCTAACGTTTCTTTTTAGACTGTTAGCCCTTTGGGGACAGAGAACCATATTTCTTGATATTTTTCAGTGTAAACCGCTTTGAAAACTTTGGTTGGAAAGCAGTATAGAAGTATTTGTAGTAGTAGAAAGCACTGCAGTAGTAGAAGTACTGTAGGAAATAACTAGGACAAAATGACTGTAACAATATCAAAGATTTTGATGAAATTGCTCAGTCAAAGCCCAAATGATATGGAGCAGAAGTATAATGAAATGAAGAGAAAGAAACAGAATAAAATATGGCAAATGAGCTGTATATTACAGTTATGGTTTATGTTTTGTCCACACCCATGCATCTGATCAACTAGATGTTTTGCCTACAAAAGCCACAATAAGCTTGTTAGTCCCTAAGTAGTCACGAGACTCTTGTTTTTTCTGTGGGGCTGTTTTTGTTTTGTTATGGAGAAATTTGAGCTAGGTTACATTTAGGAGTGTGTTTCCATAAGCACGTTTTTGGCATGACTTGTATTTGGGGCAGCATATAAAATATGTTAAATAAATAAATGATGCAAAGAACATAAGAACATAAGAACAACCTTGCTGGATCAGGCCCGAGGCCCATCTAGTCCAGCATCCTGTTTCGCACAGTGGCCCACCAGATGCCGCTGGAAGCCTCAGACAGGAGTTGAGGGCATGCCCTCTCTCCTGCCATTACTCCCCCGCAACTGGTACTCAGAGGCACCCCACCCCCGAGGCTGGAGGTGGCCCACAGCCCTCCGACTAGTAGACAAAGCTAATTAAAATATAATGAAGGCAACAATCAACAAATAGTTTGTTTTCTCAACCAATCCTTTTTAGAAAGATCTAAGAGCCAAACTAGACATGATCCATATTGGATCTCCTGGCATCTTTTTTATTTGCTTAAAAGCAGCTGTAGCGGGGATGGGGTGGGGTAGGGGGAGAGGTTGGATTGAAGCTGTTGAGGAGGTAACCTTTCAGGCTCTACTTCCCCAATTTAAAATTTCCAATTTAAAATTTTCCAGTTACCAGCATTGGTTGCCATCCTAACACTGCATGCATATTCCAAACACCAGTGCAAATGCAGCACTAGCCCCAATGCTTCTGAAATACGGGCACTTTTGTGCAAGAGCACAATTATTTCAGAGCTCTCCCCGTAGTCTGGAAGCACTCTCTTAAAGCAGAAACGCATCCTTGAGGGTCAGGGACATGTGTCCCCTCTAACAGAGTGCTGCCGGAGTGCAGTGAAAGCTCTGAAATAATTGTGCTCTTGTGCAAGAGCACCTGCACTTAGGAATTGCAGGCTGCTGGAGTATTGGTGTTTAATACATGGTGTCAGCTGGGATATCAGCCAGTGCCTTTTCTCTCCTCTACAGCTAGTAGTCCACTTGCTAACTGGGCAAACAGACTTTTTCAAGTCATGGTTCTCTTATGTTTAGTAGGACGACAGCAACTGTCCCCAACTGTCCCAGCATAATGTCTTTTCCAGCTGCTGTTGTGTCTTTTTTGTTTTCAGCTTTCAAGCCCCTTTGGGACAGAAAAGCATTATCTATTTCTCTAAGGCACTGACTGATTGATTAAATGCCGTCAAGTCGGTGTCGCCTCTTAGCGACCACATAGATAGATAATCTCCAGGATGACCTGTTTTCAACTTGGCCTTTAAGGTCTCTCAGTGCTCTAAGGCATACCCGTTGCTAATCCCATACGGGGCAGCTCTCGCGAGATTTTGCGAGCAAGGGGAGAGGGAGAAGAAGGCAAGTGGCCAGCGAGAGAAAGCGGCGGCCAGGCTGGCAGCCAGGCGGTTCGAGAAAGCAGTGGCCAGGCCGGCCAGCCAGCCAGCAGGGAGAACAAACTGGGGCTGAAGGGGTGGGGGAAGAGACAGGGAGATCTGGGGGTACAGATGTTCAGTGCCAGGTCAGCTAGTTTCATTTATTTTGCTATGTAACCCATTTTAAGGACTTTATTGAAAAGTAGTATATAAATCTTCTAAATAATAATAATGAGATATAAGTCAGAGAAACAATACAGAGAAAGAGAGTTAGCATGCCCTCTCCCAGTGCTATAGCCCCAATCAGGAGTCAAGAAATGGTGGCTCAGTTCACCAGTCAAACAAAATATTTTACTCATCAGATGGTTCGTGAAGCTATGTTGGCACATTACCCATCAGGATTTTTTTCCACTCAGCAGGCATCGTTTTTCACTCATCATGGACAAGTAGATGAGTGGATTCCCTACATCCTGGCCCCTATCCAAATCCACACATACCCAGTTTTAAGCAAAGAAAAATATATCACATCTTGTTGGGTTGTGAAATTAAGATTCTGGAGAGAGGAGAAAAGGAAAGTTTATTGTAGCTCATCTTTTTTTTTTTTAAGTAGCCTATTTGCAATCCAATAGAAGTAGACCTTAAAGGTGCTAAAAAAAAAAAAAAAGCTTTCAAGCATAATCACTGTAAGTTTACAATGAAACAGACTACACTGTTTTCATTTTACTATTTGATTGGTTTCCCTCTGCTACCACCAGTCAGTCAGAAGTCTTTTAGGCAGTTAATTTCCATGTTAAAATACACATAAACTTAAGTAAAACATTAAAGTCACAGATAGGAAAAGTGGCTATCATCCTGAGTAATGAAGTGCTCAAGCTTCTAGACGTTGCGGGTACATGACGGAAGCCCATCCACAACTCCCCCGTCCCTTTGGGCGAGTGCACTGCAAGGTTGGAAACATGTTGCCGAGGGTCAGAGGATTGTTTCTGATCTTGTGGAATGAGGAGAGTGCTCTGGAGTCTAAAGGCTCTTGCACAACTTTGCTTGCACAAGTGGACAGGGAGTTGTGAGAGGACTCCTGCTGTGCCCCTAGAAGTGCAAGCACTTTGTTAGTCAGGATGTCAGTCAGTAAAAAATAAGATGAAGCAGCATTAGCTGACCAGCCAAATGCCTTCCCAAAGAGGAAGATTTTAGCCAACTTCTAAAAGTAAAGAAAAAAAATGGCTACGCAAGCTTCTATGGGCAGAGTCCCTCAGCCAAGGCACCACCACAGAAGAGTCCTGTTCTCACCACAAGCCATATTTCTAAGGTTCCCAAACAGAGCCTCACTCAAAGATCACGGAGGCCAGATGGAGGGACATATTAGAATTCCAAAGAACTTTCAGCTACTCTACCACAGCTACTGTGGCATTTGTTCCATTGTCACAGCTAGAACACACACACACACACACACACACACACAGAGTGACTGACATCCTGACTAAGTTTACTCAAGGAAGTTCCATTGGACTTAAAAGGACATGTTAGGCAATTTCAATTGGACATCCTTGGGTAAATTTAGTCAGGATGCCAGCCACTGCCTCATATTATCTAAATTTACTTTGCAAATAATGAGGCTGGTCTAGCCCAAAGGTGGCGCTCTTGTATCAAATACATACGTGGCAGCTAAACACTAAATAAAATTACTAATAAAATACAGATACAGAGAGGGTAGAACTCCTTTAATTTGGTCCACATATGGAGAGGAAGAAAAACCAGGCATCTTTCTTTCATATCCAGCTCACGATTCAAGGTCAGAAGTGTGTAAACCAAGCTCAAAAGGCCTCTTTCAGGCTGCAAAACTTGCTGCCTTCTTGGAATGGGCTGACAATCTACCCATTCACATTATGACACCCATGGCAGAGACTATCAGTCCAAGCCTAAGCACATTTATTCAGAAGTAGGCTCCACTGAGTTCAATGCAGCAAGTAAGTGTTTAGAATTACAAACTTAGTTAACTGCTTATCTAATGTTTCAGTAAGTGAATCAGTATGTGAATATCAGTTTCCAGCAGGCCCATGTAGCAGACTTGCATATCATTTAGATATTAGCTTCAGTGAGTAAGTTTATCAAAACAAATCTCAACAGAACACAAGACTGAAACCCAAGGCCCCTGTATTTCTGCCATGTGAAAAAAGTACATGTCCCTGGAAGTAAGAAGAGTGCAAAGAGAAGCACCTTTATGTGCCTGAAAGTCAGTTTGGTCTGTTTAACTATCCCACTGACATGGTCTACTAGTGTTTTTTGCACCTAACCCAATCATTTATTTGATTTATACTAGCTGAACCCACACAGAGCATCTGTGTGCTCTTTGGGGCTGGTGGTTCCCCCCTCCCTCTCACCTGCTGCCCCAGTCTTCTTAGCTTTTTGTCCCTGGCTGCTGGCAGCGCTTTCCTTCCCGACCGGGCACAGCTCCACCACCCGCCCAGCTGGGCTGCTCTTGGCAGCATGGCTCTACCACTGCCTGCCACCTCCTCTTCCTGGCAGCGGACTGAGCCGCCACCTCCATTACCGTGGTCGGAACTCTCACGTGACCTTTCGAGAGTTCCGCCGTGAAGAAGTTGACATGCATCCCCACAGTCGGCTAAGAGAATTAATAAGATAGAAGATACCACCCTTCCAAAAATGTCTCAGGGCTGTTTACATCAAAATAAAAACAATTAAAATCAAAAGCATAACAGCATAAAACTAATTAACAGTTAAAACAGTTAACGGTTAAAAAAACCTGGAAAACCAGGCCGAACATTTACAACAATTAAAATAGCTTGCAACAGTTTCACTTCAGATAACCCAAATCTTTGACTCTATCCAGCTTTTGCTTTTTCCATATTGCATGGAGTAACTAGCTACCTAATGGCACAGCAGACAAGCAACCTGCCTAGAGATCAGGGGGCTGTTGGTTTGAAGCCCCGCTGTTGTGTTTCCCAGAATATGGGAATATGGGAAACACCTATATTAGGAAACACCTAATATGGGAAACAGCTGTATTGGGCAGCAGTGATATAGGAAGGTGCTGAAAGGCATCATCTCATTCTGCACAGGAGAAGGCAATGGTAAACCTCTCCTATATTCTACCACGAAATCCACATGGCTCTGTGGCCGCCAGGAGTTGCCACCAACTCGACAGCACAACCCTTTCCTTTATGGAGTAGCTCCATAAAGCCTCAATCCTAGACACACTTACTTAGGAGTAAGCACCAATGAACTCAGTGGGACTTTGATTGCATTGCAAAAGTTTTTTCAAAATTATATTAAGAATGCCTCAGATTCATGTGCATGTGTTTCTGTCTCACTGTGATGCATTAGGGGGCATTTTGGAGGTCAATTTTTTAAAAAGAAAAACCTACTTTGCCTTGGGTATTTCCACAAGTCATCTTAGAACATCATTTAATCTGTAAGGCATCACTTGTAAAGGGTTGTTAAGGCAGGCTAGAAAGCAGGGAAAAACCAGTTTTAAATCAAGTGTACCTTTTTAGCTCATGTAGAGTTTAGATTCAAAGACAGGCCTGGAAACTCCAGCACACAGTGCAATCCTGTGCATGTTTACGCAGAAGCAAGTCTTGTTGTGCTCAGCTGAACTTACTTCCAAGTCATTGTGCATAGGAAATAGTGATTCAAAGGCCCTTTTTGTCACAGGAGCAACCTTCATACTAACTTATTTTAGACTGGGAGACCCTTTAGAAAACATGTTAGCACCTGAGGCTTATCACCTTTCACAACAGTCTGTAATAAGGCTGTGAAACCTACATCAGTAGAAATCTACATTATTTTTGTTTCTTCTCCACATTAAGAACCTTCACACATAACACAACAAGTTTGAGAAAAGCTCAGAAGCACTTTATCTTATATATAAGAGTGGTCTCAGCAGAGTTCTGGGGAAATGCAGTGAATGCTGCAGCTGCGGGGGGTCACAAGCAAAACATCCTCAGTCAACTCTGCATTCAAGTCAATACAGTTTTACAATCTAATACAAAGATCAGAAACATGGAACGATTTGTGCCCCACTTGTGCAAACTGACTAGCAGCCTAACATCTACACATGCCTACTCAGAAATCAATTCCCCCAAGTTCAGCGGGGCTTGCTTATTTCCGGGTAATGGCGCAAAGGGTTGCAAAGGCCATGCTTAAGCACATCTACTTGGAAACAAGTTCTTGTCTCAAGTCAGCGAGTCCTCCCTCCGCGAAAACCATGTTTAGTCTCAGGCTGTATGCTTAGCAGTTCAGCTGCACAGGACGAGGAGCTTCATTACCTCTGCAAAGCGGGAGCTGGACATGATGATGAGCACACTGCTACTACTGTTTCTCCAAACTTCAAGCAACCGAGCAGCTCCTTCCGTCCGCCACTTTTCTTCCTAGTTTCCCCAGTTCCTCTCTCGCTCTGGAACCTCCCACGCCAGTTGTTTTGATTCCTCTCTGCCGTTTTCCTGTCCCCGCCCCTCAAGCCTGCGTGAAATTTACATAGACACCGCCTATCTCTCATTTCAGTAGCTGGTCCAACCCCCCACTTTCCCCGGTGCCGCTGATTGGTGTGTTTGCCCGCAGGTCATTTGCATGCCGCCTGCAATCGGCGTGCCCAACAGAGCAGTACCAGAGAAGTTCGCTGAAAGCTTCTTGCAAGTGTCTGGTGGAATCGCCGGCGCTTAGCCCGCAGCAGCTCCTTGGGCTGGCTCTTTGAGCGTTCAGTCTTTCGTATTCTTATTTGGCTGTTTGATAAGTCCGAGTTTAACTCCGGGTCGTCGTTTGAGGAAGGACTGACTGCCTGCTTGCCTGCCTTCCTGAGCTGTCCCCCTGTTTTCGCTCAGTCGACTGCGGCCACCCCGTTGGGAATGGCATTGCCTGTTTGAGCTTCTGGAAAGAGCTCTCCTGGTTCCCCTCTTGTTCTTCTCCTGGCCCCAGTATTTTCCATCCTTGCTCGAGGCGGAAAATAAATGATCTCAACTTGACTGTGGAATGGAGACAGCTGGCACCCATAAGAACCTGAAGGATCCTTGGGAGCTCAAGCACAAACTGGACGTGCACGCAGCCGAATAGGAGAGTGGGACCAGCTTGCTTCTGGTGCGACCGGCTTCTGTCTCCGGCTCCTTTCGAAACAGCCTGGATCGAGCTGAATCGTCTTCCGCGTTCTGTGCAGTTGAGGAGCGGAATCGCAGCAGGTATTTCCTATGGCTGGGATATACAGCTCTACTCTGAAGACCCTGGAAGATTTAACCTTGGACTCCGGGTATGGGGCAGGGGACTCCTGCAGGTCCCTTAGCCTCTCTTCTTCCAAGTCCAACTCCCAAGCCTTCACATCCTCTCAGCACAGGGGCAACTGGTGGTACTATTCAGGCTCCATGAACAGTCGGAATAACAGCTGGGATACGGTGAACACTGTCCTGCCGGAGGATCCCGAAGTTGCGGACATCTTTTCGAGATGTGCCAAACTGCCTGATCTAGAGGAATTCCCTTGGACTGATGAGGACATTGGGAAGATCCTCAGAAAGGGGAAAGGGGGAGGAGGGAACAAGAGAAACTTTACCCAAGACGCGGTGAGGAGGTTGTCTGTGTTACTCAGGCGGCCGTTGATCCGGATTTCTCGGGAGGCACAGCGTCTGAGCGTGATGCATTCCAAATGCACCAGATTTGAGATCCAAAGTGCTATCAAGCTGATCCAGAGCTGGTCGTTATCCGAAAGCTGCGTCTTGGCAACAGTCAAGGCCCTGTCTCTGTACAGCATGAGTGCTGGCGACGGCCTGAGGAAGGGCAAATCCGCCCGGTGCGGCCTCACCTTTTCGGTCGGGACGTTTTTCAGATGGATGGTAGATACCAGGATCTCCGTTAGGATTCACGAGTATGCGGCCATCTCTTTAACATCCTGCATGGAAAACCTGGTGGAGGAGATCAAGGCCAGGGTTCTAGCGAGCCATAGCCCAGACGGGGGCGGAGGGGGTGGGGAGATCTCCGCCGAAGCCCTAGAGATGGTCATCAACAATGATGCTGAGCTCTGGGGAGTACTGCAGCCCTATGAGCATCTCATCTGTGGGAAGAACGCCAATGGTAAGGACCAGCCAGGCAAAGTTCGAATGTTGCCAAACTCGCTATGCCAATTGTTCTAATTGTGGTGACTGATTCTCTGCTTACTTCTGATGGTCTTTGCTAGCAAAAGTGTACCTGCGTCCATGTTTGACTCTTTTGCATTGGTTTTTGTCCTGGTTTATGTGGTTTTATTGTCGTTCTTGCATTTTATTCCTATAGGCTATCTCTAGTTGGCAGGTCAGGATATGAGTTGTAAATTAAAATACATAGTTTAGGTAAACTAGATGGGGAAACAGTGTGCCTTCTGTTCTGCAGAGGATTAAACTGCTGGAGTAAGGTACAAAAGCATTGAGTCACCTCAGAGTAACCTCCAAAAAGTATATAAAAGAGCAAATAACTAGAGATCAGGGGCGTAACTACTATTAGGCAAGGGGAGGTGGCTGTCTGGGGGCCCCCATGCCTCGAGGGGCCCCCCAGAGGCAAGTCACATGACTATATATTCTGAAGTGTGTGTGTGTATCAGCGAGGGGTCCATTTTAAAATTTTTTCTCTGGGCCCACTCCAGCCTTGTTATGCCCCTGCTAGAGATCTCCTTGCTTCTGTTAATAATATAGCTCTGAGTGGTTTCCAAGTACTCTGGAAAAGGGGATGTCCCTTAAAAATGTATTGTTTGTTGTGTTTTCTTTGACAAGAAATGAATTGCCTTGAGTCAAAATAATCCTATGTCAGAATTAAGTCATGTTTTTCAGAATTCAGTAAGACTTGCTTTCAAGTAACTGTGCATAGAATTCAGTCACACGGATCATGCAACTGAGAGGGCTGGGGAAACTCTGTGATATATTTATCAAAAGATTGATATCCCACTTTACTTTCTGGAGGTATTAAAAGTAGCACACACACACACATGCACACCCTATAAGAAATAATATCATCAGCTACTAGTTGGAGGGCTATAGGCTATCTCCAGCCTCAAAGGCAGGATGCCTCTGAGTACCAGCTGCAGGAGAGTAACAGCAGGAGAGAAGGCATGCTCTCAACTTCTGCCAGTGACTTCCAGCGGCATCTGGTGGGCCACTGTGTGAAACAGGATGCTGAACTAGATGGGCCTTGGGCCTGATCCAGCAGGGCTGTTCTTATGTTTTTAAGCAGCAGTCATAAAATCACACGAGTCAAGCAATGAGGGGAAGGAGCATACACAGAGCAGCCCCCAGTTAGTCTGCCCATATTTGGAAAAGGGTGGGTAAAAAGGAGGGAGTTTAGCTTCCTCTTAATTATGGGCAAAGAAGTTGCTTGTCGCACCTGGTGGGGCGGTGTGGGGGGATGGCTACCGAGAAGGCTCGCTCTCTCACTGTTGCATTCTTGTATCTGAAAGAGAGGGAACAAGAAGGGTGGTCTCCCTAGAAGATGTTATGGGCCAAACAGATTCCAGTAGGAAGAGGAGGTTCTTCCGGTATCTTGATTTTAAGCTATTCATGGCTTTAGAAGGTAATAACCAGTCGCATTTAGAATTGTACCTGGAAACCTACAAGTAACCAGTGCAGCTGATAGAGCAAAAATGTAATGTGCTCTAAATGCTTAGTGCCCGTCATAACTGTTAACTGCTGTGCTATACCAGTTATAGCCCACAGAGGGTCTTCCGAGGCACACCCACACACCGTGTGTTACTGTTGTCTGATTGAGAGGGGATAAAGGGCATGGAGTCACTGAGGAAAGGTCTACCTGAGCCCGGAATGGACACAGCTGGCACACTAGTTGGAGTAGGAAACATGTGACCCGTAGAAAGAATATTCTGTAGTATTTCTAACAGTGACTAGAATCCAAATAATAACTACTTTAAGTGAGTTCAAGGGCTTGTGTTAGCCCAATGGATTATTGTGTTGTATCTCTTTGAGCAACAGACCCTCATGTCATAGCACATAGTTTGGAAGCTTCCCTCTGTTGCAGAAGGCATTTGTCATGCACTGGTCCAAGCTCCCTCTTGGATGCGCTGACCATCTGGACCATTCTTTCACTTGTCAACCAAGAAAAGGAGATAAATGCTACTTAGAGTTTGACAGTTCAAAGTAACACCGTATACAGTGCCATTAATTTGCCAAGTTGAAAGTTATAGGGAACTTATCTGAATGACATTATATTAGCTTACTTACCCATGTAATCTGACTGAAAAGGGACTTTTTAAGTAGTTAAGCACATTGCTAGCATTTTCCAGGGAAACATGACCCTGGGATTTTTCCAGATTTCTCTCTTTTTTTTGTCTGAAAACCTGGATTCATAGGGAACCTAAAGGCTCCCATCCAGCTAAAGTTAGTCATGACTAATTCCCATTGAAAGAAAAGGAAGAATATGTCACATGAGAAGCATTGTCACATGAGCCCTCACCTGCAGTCTGAAATGGAACAGTCAAGACACAGCTTTATGATTCTCACACACAGTTTGTGTGAACTAGGCCTTAGTTATGACGAACGTTTGCTGGATTGCGGTTGGGGCCTAAGTTAATACTTCCATTGTATGACTTTTCTCAGCACACAAGCTGCAGTTAATAGCTGTCAGAGAAGTGTGGTTCTCCCACTACCCTGCAACCATTTCAAATGTGTTTGCTGCTGATTAACTCATGAATGGCATGGGTACCCACTGGATAGTGCCTTCCCTGTGAAGAGAATGATGACCAGCAATGCAGCTCCTTTGCTATCATTTCTACCATTTCTGTGAAATGTTTTGAGAATATTATTTTAAATTCTTTCCTGGAGTCTGGAGAAGTGCTCCCTGCTTTACTGTTTTGCCATAGGACTGTTCATCCATACTCTGCAATAAAGAAATAAAAATACAAAATATTGTTAGTCGAGAACTGTTTCCCCAACTCCATTTCCCACCATATACTTATGCTTTCTAGAAGAGTAAATATTGCAAATGTATAATGCACATAAAGTGTTTAGAATTGTTCACTAACCCACTCCAAATCCAAGGTTGTTGTTTATTCCAAAATATGCTAATATCTTTCAAATTTGTGTTAACTGCACATAATCTTATAATGATGATCCACTTCCACTCTCAGCCTGTGTTGCCAGAAGGCAAATAGTGGACAGCACAGGAAAAATCTTACATTCTACCTGTGTGGTGTCACAGGTATTTTTGCAATATAGCTTCACTTGTGTATGAGAAAGATGTCAACTGAAAATAAAGATGGATAACTACCCATAATGCTGTTCTTGAAAGCCGAGAGAGAGTGTTAGAGTTATTTCTTGCAGAATAAAGTGAATGAACAGAGGCTTGTGTTACATGGAAACATAAACAGATATGAACGGAAATTGTTAGAAGCATTCAAAGCATTAAATGGTACAACTAAGGTACATTCACAAATTGAATAAAAAGCATTGATTAGTCATGCAAAGAGCTGACTTTATTTTACTGTTGTATGCTTCTTTAGATCATTTCATCAAATTGTATTTATCTAGTTATACATTCTGCCTCCCTATGCCTACATGTGTATTTAATTCACTTTCAGGAGTGTGTTTATTATGTTATCAAATAGCTTGGAGTGCAGGACTCAGTAAACCTGCCTAATAACCATTAGTTGCACTCTGCAAGATGAAATTGTTTTTGTAGTACTTGACCGGGGGGTGGGGAGGGGCTTGACTTTTCTTTAAGAAAACCTGGGAGTACAGGCAATGAATCACAGTGTTTTTGCTAAAGGTAGTTGACTCTAGTCTGGATCACTCTGTAGCATTTAATCCAAATTTTTTGAGAACAGTGGAAAGACGGACTATATGCCATTTTTTAAATTAGTGGATTCATGTTTTGGTTCAATACTTGCTAATAATGAACTCGTAAGATGTTTACTGAT
Source organism: Hemicordylus capensis (assembly GCF_027244095.1). Classification (NCBI taxonomy): domain Eukaryota; kingdom Metazoa; phylum Chordata; class Lepidosauria; order Squamata; family Cordylidae; genus Hemicordylus; species Hemicordylus capensis. The sequence continues at coordinate 96,834,482 of NC_069657.1, forward strand.
TTTGGCACTGGAGATGACAATCTTTTAGAACCAAACTTTATGTGGCATGGATCATACCTCCAGATACTTCTGTTTTTTCTTAAAAACAGCTGAATGATGTCTGTTCAGAACTGGATCAGAGCAACAGTGCTGGGATGGGGGTGTTTTTACCCTGATCTCCATACCAGTTTCCCAGTCTGAATCACTCCCTCCCCTCAAAGCTGCTGTATTCCCCCTAGTATGGGAAAAACTACAAGTGTGCCATTTTTTCCTGCCAGGCAGCTTTGGCAACACAATTTTGATCACACTTCTCCCTCACTGCCACTTCACCAATTAAACTTGGAGCCTTTCCCAGCTACTCTTATGAAGAAGCAAAAATGTTGGGCGATCCAATCATGGATACCCTGTGTAATGTGTAGTTTGGTCCTTGTAGATTGTTTCAGGACCGTCCTATTTCAGCTAAAAACTGCAGCTTTGGAAGAATATCTTTTGTCTGTGTTATCTAAAATCGTTAGATCAGAGAAGCAGTGCTAATGCTGTCTTCTTAAAACATTTGAATGTAGTCCATACCCTACGCTTACGGCCAAATCATGGGTTTTCAGAATTTGAGATGCATAATTCATTTGTAAGTAATGAGTTACTATGATGTGAGAGGACCATAATCAGGGCATCTCTTCTTTGGAGCAGAAGGAAGAGTGCCACCCCACCACCTCTGAACTATGAATACAAAAAGTTTTATTTTATTTATTTATTTATTTATTTATTTATTTATTTATTTATTTATTGCCATTTCCTTCTGGTAGTCAGTGCTGTGGATCAGTGGGGCAACATTTTGTCACTAACACACATCTTACTTTGCTAGGGTGCCTCCACTAGCAACACCATGTGGCCTTGTTCCTTCCCTTTTGGTTGTCCTCAAGCCAAAGACACTAGTAAAAGTTACTGGGAGAGGCACCGGTCTTTGTCACATCTAGTAAGGCTTAAACTGTTGTAATCTTGTGTAGTGTGGTGTCTAAAAGAATAATCTGTGGTTTACCTTGACCATACTCTCACTAGGCTGTTTGATGGAAGCAGTTACCTCTCAGCATCAACCTCACTTTCCCAGCTACAGTGTGAGGATAATAATATGACCTACCTTAAAGGTAAAGTGTGCCGTCAAGTTTTCTTTGGTAGAATACAGGAGGGGTTTACTATTGCCGCTTCCCGCACGATATGAGTTGATGCCTTTCAGCACTTTCCTATATCTCTGCTGCCTGATATAGTACCAGCTGGGATTCGAACCGGCAACCTGCTTGTTAGTCAAGCATTTCCTCGCTGTGCCACTTAAGGTGACATATGACCTACCTTACAGAGCTGTAAAAATTACCACGTTAATTCATGTAAAGCACTCTGAATACTCAAAAGTGTTCTGTTCATATATGTAACATGGAATAAATGTTAAGTATTACTAACATACTGAAAGGCATCATCTCGTACCACGCGAGAGATGGCAATGGTGTATATCCCTCCTGTATTCTACCAAACACAACCACAGGGCTCTGTGGTCACCAGGAGGCCACACTGACTCGACGGCACACTTTATTTATTAAGCTTTAGGAAGTTTTACCACACTAAAATCTGAGAATCCAAACATCTGGACCAGATATTTTCCATTGCTTCTTTAAGGTTCTTCTGGATGAGGCATTTTGTGTGTTAGGATGCCGATTTAGCAAACATAGAGCATCTGGGTAATTTATATGAGTAACACAGTCCAAACTGGGTACTGTATTGCTACAGAAATGCCTGAGCAACCTTTTGCTTTCTCTTTCTAAGTTCTGCACCCACAGTTGTTGTTTTTAGTACTAGGTATGCAGTGAGCAGTGTTAGAAGGCAGCTTCCACCTGGATGTGTCTTTATTCCCCAACTCACCCTGTATTGCATAGGAACTACTGGCAAGCTAACGGCAAAACCAAGCTTGCTCCTTATTTCTGCATACTTAAAACCTAAAGCTACAATATTAGCCCTCTTCAGATATTATGAGTGCCCCAGGCACTCACAGTTACAGCAAGCAAAAGTGGGGAGGAAGTCTCACTGCCCTGCTGTCAACCACCCTGTCAGGTCAGTAGCGCCCCCTTCAGACAAACGCTGCTGTAACTATGATCATTGGTATGAGGGGGGTAATTGACATCAGGGCAGTGAATCTTCCTCCCTGCTTTTGCCTGTTGTAATTGTGAGTGCCTCCGCTCACTTATAACATCTGAAGTGGGCTATTGTCAATAGCCATTCTGATTACATGGAAGGCTTTTGGATCTCTCCAGTAGTCTCAATATAAAATGTAATGCTAAGACTGAATACTAAGTTTCCTTCTGTGACATATGTTTTTTAATATTTCTATTAACATCATGTGTGTCCAGTTTTTTAATTGCTGAATGTCCTGGGATATTTATGTACATGTGTAAGTATTCTGGGATGACTTTCTATAATACCGTGAGAGATGCCAGGTTTCCCCCTGCTCCCCCTAATTATTCACATCCGTATTCTCTTTCTTGAAGCAGTACTTGGCTGTGTTGAAACCCTTTGCAAACCAGCACTGTGATATGTGTACAATTAAAAATAGTTCGTTTGCCAGTTCTAATGAAAGAGTCGTGTAATGCCCCACAGATAAAAGGGGAGGCAAAAACTTGAGAATAAAAATCTGGTCAGTGGGCCATAGAGAGAGCATCTATGTATATATATATATGTGTGTGTGTGTGTGTGTGTGTGTGTGTATACACACACGACAAATGAAAAGGATCTAAAGTTTTGGAAAGCTTGTGGATTGACTTGAGAATTTTATATGAGAATGATGATATAATCCCAATTCTAGCTCTTGTAGACATATGAATAAATTAAGTAGATGTCAGTGGAATCATGAGCAATATTAAGAAGCTTCTCTAGAAAATGGCATAAACAGAGCAACCAGTATACAAAGGTGTTTTCTTTTTGTTTGAAGCTTTATTTTCCCATCAAGAGTCATGTGGAGACTGCTAATTGAGTTTTCACCTATTGGTGAATTATGTGGGTGTCTGCTTAATAGACTAATAGATTGATGATTGCTGTAACATACCTTCAAAGATTATATTTTGAATCTTAGGAAATGTCAGTAATATTACAGAAGATCAGCAGTGATATGCTAGTTTTAAAGGTATATCCATCAGTTCAAGAATATACATTTGTTTTACAGATCTGTATGTGTGTACACTGTAAACAGATTGTACATGCATTGAATATAGCATGTGAACAGAGCTTACGTTTAACATGGTTCTTGTTAATGGTAGCGGCAGCCAATGAGGCACTTTGCTAGGAAAAACAAACGGATCAGAGGGAATTACTTCCCTTACCTTCAGGTGCTGGGAGGTGGTAGAGGAGGCAGTGGGTGTTGCAGCCACTATTGCGCAAATGCACAGTTGCTGAATGGACAGTTGCCTCTACTAATGACAGCAGCATAAAGTATATGATTGTCCACTCAGCAATCGTATACTTGCAAGATGCTGGCTCCAGTACCTGGACTTTCTCCATTGCCTCCCAACTGGGGCCCTGTGCAGTGGCAGGTGGAGGTTTTGCCTAATTAATCACTCTCACAGGCACTGATAGATATTTGATATTTCTAGAACTATCTGAAGGTGCTTGCTCAATGCCTTTTGACATATAGGGAGATGTTTCTTCAATAAGCTTTGATGGTTGTTGGCTTCTGAGGCAGGACCTCCACTCCATTAAATGGAGGCTGGAAAAGCAGTCAGGAATTGGAATATAGCCAGCGAAAGAGACAGTGGTCTGAGTTCTGCACCAGCTGGCTGGAAGAAGCAGCCTTAAGGGTTTCAAGCAGCATGCTTGTTTGCTTGGGGGAAACTAATGCTGGTACAAAGACTAGCATTGTCTGTGTGGTTGCTACACTCAATTTGTATATTTGTAAATAAACAGATCACAAACACTCAGAAAGTCTTTCTTTCCCTTTCCTCACAAGGAAACAAAGTAAGGTGGTTCACATGACCAAAATCTCTGGTGGCTGGGGGTGGGGGGGGAGGCAGGAGTATACCCACCTTCCCCCGCATGAGGAAGGGCTCGCATGATCAGCATGGCAGAGTTGCCTTCAATAGGGACCTGGAGTAGGAAGTCCTGCAGTATCCCACAATTCACTGTATGGGCAGTGGAGAGGCTGCCCACATCAATACAACAGCTCCTGGCTTCATGGCCACTCTATAGGCGGTACTATGGTGCAGATCCAGCTGGGCTGAACAGCTCCAATTGTGTACATGATTGGGACTGTGAGATAAGATGGGGCTTTGCCCCTCTTACCTTGGTTTAAGGCAAAGTAAAAGATCAGGGTAACCCTGCTCTGGAGCACTGGCAGTGTAGGAGCGGGTCCCATGGCTTCACACAAGCCTCTCTACCCGGGTTTTCCCACTCCTACCCTGCTGTGGCTGGTTGTGAGAATGACCTTAGTGTGTATCAACTGCCCCTGAAACTTCCTACAGCTCAAGGCACCAAAGAGACATGTATGTCAAATGATAGTTTTAGAAGTCTGTAATTCTTCTGTAATGGTCTTGTAATTTATGATCTTGAAATTTATCCCTGTAGCTAGTCTGTACAACAACTGCAGGCTCTTATTATTTAAATGGGATTCTATGCTAAATCAATTTAGTCAGAATTAAGAGTCTGAAATACTGCAGCAAACCTTCAGTACTAGTTACAAGAAAACTGGGACTTCTATTAGTTTGAAAGTTCCAACAATGTGTGTTTCTTTTTTCTCACCCGCAACACACACCAAATGCCAGTTCTCATTTTATTGATGTCACTCCATAAAAACAGCTTTATTAAATCAGAGCATTGACTTCTCTATCCCAGTGGTGCCTGGTTCAAAAAACTACAGTGTCTTATTCTCTTTTCTGCATTCTGAGTATCCTGCAACCTAAAGTATATGGACAACTTCAGACATATTTTTAAAGATGCCTTAGGACACTTTTCTCTTTTACTGGTGGGGTTCATGAACCATAACTTGGTTGGGTCCCAACCCAAGGTGAGTTGCACTAGAGCACCCCTGCCATTTTTTGTTGTTTTTTCAAGAGCCAAGGAAGATTGTAGAACAGAAAAGAATAAAATACACAAGCTGTTTGTGGACTTAGCCTTGATGGGAGAGGAAAGCATGTATACAATAAAAAATTAAGGATGTCCCAAGTTGCAACTTAGAATATTAGGTTCCAGGCTAAAAGTCCCTCTCAATAAGAGTTTCATTTTATTGGTGTAATGAACTCATACCAGACATTAATGTAGTTGCTGTATTTATTTATAGAATTTTGAAGCACAAAGTTAAAAACCTGTGGAAAATCCAAAGGTACCATTGATTAATGACATGTCACTATATATTTATTTCCCTTCTCACTTTAATAAATTAGATGTAGTATAATAGTCATGATGTATTTTGAAAGCATTTGTTGGAATGTGGTGTTCTTTTGGTTTAATTTTTTATTGTCAACATTGAAAAACAGTTTATCCTTCATTCTGAAGCCACAGATCTAATTCTCTGTTTGAGATTCATGCATCGAACAGCGAAATTACTTGTAATGTGTGTTATGTATTCAAACTGCTTTCTGGTTAGCTGAACTAACTGAAGTGCCCATAGAGTGTCTCATTAATTTTAACAAGCTATTATTGTCACCGCTACATTCTGCGGAGTCTAACAGAGGGAGATAGCTGCAAATGTGATCAGTAAGCTAGCAGGGTGGAAGCATTATTCAGCTATGGTAGCTGTACTTGTCTGAGTATTAGCATCACTGCACTTTAAAACTCTTCCAAAACTCAATGTGGGGGTGTTGTTGTTATTATTTTATTATTATTATTTGCCTAGTTCATATATTACCTCAGTTGTGTGGTTGCTGGCATGCAAGTGACCTAAAGCCTGTGGAGGCCCAACTGAGCTCTTTGTTGGTTGCATAAAGGTACACCCACATGGCTTGGGACACCATCCAGAGAGAACCCACTCCACCCCCAGCCCAAGTATGAGGAGTAGTTGCACTCAGTGTGCATCACAGGGAAAGCGGCAGCACAAGAATTCAGTGCACCTAAGGCAGCATGCCACATGCTGGCCTCCTCAACATCTGCACTCTCTCTTGCCTGCTGAAGAGGAAATGTGGATAAGGCAGTGGAGTACTGAAGATGCTCCATAGTGCACCACTGCCATTTCCATGTTTCTTCTTCCACTTCCTTCCACTATAACCAGCATGAGGGAGGAGACAAAGGAGGGGGCGGGAGAAATCTGCTGTGCCAACGTGCCTACACAGAGCTCCAAAGGTGCCCTGAACAAGTAGAAAGGCACTTCTGCTCACACAAGGTGGTCCCTGACCCCCGCCAGTTCCCCCCTCCAAATACAGCCCTCAGTGCTTCATCCCATGTTGTTCTGAAGTGTCCCTGATCCTCAAGAATGGATTTTCAGGAGTGCCCATCTGGCTGTGGTGATGAGGATGGAACAGGAAAGCTCCCCTATTCAAGCGGAAGACTGAATCAGAGTTCTCTGGATTCAGCTGAATACTTTTAAAGTGTCAGTTGTCACATTCAACAGTTATCAAATCTGTAGAAATCATGTAGAAGAATGAAATGATGGACCTGCAAGCAGCCCCAGACATTTGCCTTTGTCAAAAGGCAAAACAAGTTGCATGAAGGATAGAAAATATTTGTTTATTGTTCAATATATTGAGCCTCTATATGGAGTTGACAAAGCACCCCCACTGATCACCTGAAAAAGTGTGTAGATTCTTACTATTCAAGCCAGGTTTAGGAGATCTAATTCAGTGAGAATCTTTCATGGCCATGATCAACATCTGCTTTCAACAAGTTTGTCACATAGCAAAGTGCTAGAAAAGTATTCTGTGGTATTCTAGCAATGACATCCTCTTATTCGTGGTAAGTGTTTAAACACTTTCATAATCTGATAATAATGAGGCTGTGGTTTGCCATCAAGGATGTTCCTGCCTTTATGAATTCTCAGATATTTTGGAATTCATACTGGAACACACCAGGAATTTGTTCCGGCTGGTCTATCCTTGATTGCCTAGAGTACCAGTGATGGGAAATTGTATTTATTTATTTACTACACTTGTATGCTGTTATTCCTCAAGGAGCCCAGAGTGGTGTACATGGTTATATTTATCCTCACAACAACCCTGTGAGATAGGTTAGGGTGAGAGATAAGTGACTGCCCAGAGTCACCCAGTGAGTTTCCTGGAAGAGTGGGAATTTGAACTCTGGTCTTCCCAGTCCAACCCTCTAATCAATCACTACTGCCCTGAGCCATTTTGGAAGGGTGGTATACAAATGAAATAAATAAATAAATACACTACACTGGCTCTATATAGGCAAAGGGTTTTTTTAAAAAAAAAATGCTCTTCAGACATATGCACTGTTGGTTATTACAGACTAGAAAGTAATATGGTGAACTCTTGGGTTTCTGCAGTTCTAGAGGAGAGTGCTACTGACATTTGTTTTAGCTCTGCAGACTAGAGCCCTGTACAGAGGAGGTGGGTCCAGTGAATATGTGTAGTAGGATAAGATTGGGCCCACTTCTTGTCCCAGCCTTATGAATGGAACCTACACATGTACAGCTTGAGTGAACCCATGGAGGTTGGGGCACAGTTAGAAGCTTCAATTCTACCCCCTCTTCCAAGGCATTTGTTGTACTTAATTTGCTACACAGGGCTAATGTGTAACAGACTTGCAGCATACAGTTTTGAGTTGACTGAAATTATTGGTAGATAACAAAGCTGTCACTATGCATGTTGTTCATTTCCAAATTATCTTTCACTATTTTGTACATTTTACCTATTATTTCCTTGCTTGCTTCAGGCTATTCAGGGTCATGGTCAGAGTAGCCCGGGTTCACATTCTTCTTGCCCTGTGCATCTCCCCATGGAGAGAAGGTACTGAGTGAACCAGGAAGACCTAGGGAGGCATCCAAACCTTTGTCATTACTGGCTATGCCATTTCCCCCCAGGGGAAAGCCATTAATAGTATTGCAAGATGTCCAGTAAATCACATATCCTTCACTTGATGGGAGGAGCTGGTGTGAGAGTGTGAAGTGATTAACCGTCCCTCCTTAACCTCCCCACTGCCAGTGGTAATCCATTGTCAGAACCTCCTCCTATTCACAGGATGAGAGTTGCACTTATGGAAGGGGTCCTTCCATGATAGAAGGCATCCTTGCATCAGTGCAACTCTCCTTTCATGAGCAACTCATGCCGTCCGAGCTTCTAATGACAGAGTGGCCCTCTACCAAAATACTGGAAGCTGTCCCTGGAGCTTATTTGTACATCAGACCTTCTGGACCATGTAAGATAAAATCTGCTTTTTAGCAGGTCCTATCTCATACAGTTAGGTAGACCACTCAAGATCTCTCTGAGTTTGATCGGTGCCTTCTCACAAGGGAGGAATAACAAGGGGTGGATCATGTGACACATTGCTGGGTAGAATCCTAGACAGAAAATTGTTATGCGTCCATACCATACTTACACAAGCGAGTTCCCAGAATGCAGCATTACTTGGATTCTGGCTTTCTTTGGAGGAAAAATCCCTGGAGGCTTATGATGTCTTTGTAATATTTGGTTTATTTACAAATATACAAGTTGTTGTTGTTGTTATTATTACATTTATATCCCGCTTTTCCTCCAAGGAGCCCAGAGCAGTGTACTACGTACTTGAGTTTCTCTTTCACAACAACCCTGTGAAGTAGGTTAGGCTGAGAGGGAAGTGACTGGCCTAGTCACCCAGCTAGTTTCATGGCTGAATGGGGATTTAAATTCGGGTCTCCCCGGTCCTAGTCCAGCACTCTAACCACTACACCACGCTGGCTCTGTTGAGAATTAGGTAGAATTGAAAGCACTCCTATAGGTCATATCAGTTCCCAGAGAGCAAACCCTGCCCCCAAGTTGCTTCACCTCCTTGCCCAGCAGCTTCTTCATTCCAGCCTCTAAAAATGCTGTCTCTCACACCTTGCCATTCACTCCTGTTTCTTCCCAGTGATCCATCAGACACCGGGCTTTGGGGAGGGGTAAGAAAGAAAGGTGAGTCACCACACAGTCTTACAGCAGCCCCACCCATACAAGACTTACTTGCTATCTTGCAAGTCTCTTTATGGGTTTTCCCACAAGGGAAATGGCATAGCCATTAACCACATTCACAAACATAGTCTAGTCTTCTGGCCTGCCAGCCCATGATTAGCCTAACAAAGAGATGACCAGCTAGCATTCATAATCATAACTCAATTTCAATTACAGTGAAGACTAAAAGGCATTTTGACTATTGATGATGTCAGTTTCTCTGTTCTTGAGAAAGTGGGTCTTGAATTGAGTGTCTGAACTCTAAGAATGTAGATTAGGCAGGTCTAAGGCAATGGCAAAACCAGTTCAGTACATATTGAAGTCAGGATTATAAAAAACAAATCAGATCATCTTATTGGATCAATGAAAGTTGAGAAGGATTTAACTTGTGAGCATAAGTGAAACAGACCTACATTCTTCAAGAGTCTGGGTGCAGGAATGAGATTGGATGAATTTCATGGTGGAGTAGCATCGAAGAGGGGCCTGGACTACCAAAATAAGCCTTAGTATGTAGCTGTTAGAAAGGAATTTAAGATGAAAGACATAGATTATTTTGCCTGGTAAATTCAAGAGGACAAAGAACTTATAGCACATGAAATGACAATACAATACCAGTAGAATGGAAAAGGACAACAGAGATGAAATAAAATATTAAAAATAAAATAATATGTTCAGGTGGCCCTTGTTACCCGTAGGGGTTCCATTCTGGCCTACAACTGTGGATAACGAAACTGCCTATAACGAGACCTTGTCAGTGGGAATTGGGGGGTTAGGTTCCTTAAGGTTAAAAAAGAGGCAGAAATAAGCGAAATAAAGTACTGCACCATGCTCTCCAGGTCTACAGTTGTCCAGCAATGCTCCCCCAACCCCCAATTCCTCTGAAAAATTCCACAAAAAATCATAGAAAGGGTTTTTTTTAAAAAGAAAGATGGCTCCGTCCTGCAAAATGGTGACCATAAATGACATCTGAAGTAATTTCCAGCCACCCAGGAACCAAAGATAGGTGAATTTTGCCTATTTTTAGAACCACAGATAATGAGATTAGGTCTCCATTGCCTGACTATGGATATGCAAAACTTCAGGTGACAGGACTGCGGATAATGAGGGCCACCATATAGCATATGTGCAGGGAGAGCGGGCTTAGCCCGCTCTCCCTGTGCACTCAAGGAAACCGGATCTCACTGATCGTGAGACCCGGTCCATTGTGAAATGTGCTCCACCTGAATTTCCTCAATGAAGTTTGTTATGGCTGGCTGGCTGTAAGAAAAACAAGAGTTTTTAGATAAGCATGCAAGAGATTTAATAGGCTAAAGTAATCCCCACTTCGAAGCCTCCCCACTTAAGTCTTAGAACTGCTTCACACTTCTAAACCCAATTTAGGTTATAAGTAAACAAAAATGGACTTAGTGATCCCATAGTAATCAAATAAATGCATGTCTATGTCAAATAACTAGCACATGAGTAATAACAATTGGTAATCATTGCAATGGAGTGGCGTAAAACTGGAATAGCAACAGATATGTGGCAGGGATGGGCTGGGATTCATAGCAAAGCGATGTGGGTGGAGTGCTTTCCTCCACAATAGCTGGCTCATAAACAGTGGCAAGTTTCTTCTCTTTTATGAGCACTAATTTTAGAATGAACCATATATAGGCTGCTTATAATGGCATCTTCTAGTTGCTAAATTAAGTCCTACTGACACAGAGGATCAATCCTTGGAAACCAAGGTAAACAGTATTGAGAATAATACCTTACCCACATGTCGAAAACCAACAGTTGTAATGAGGGAGCCCTTCCTCAGGCATTCAGTCAGGAAAATTGAATCTGTCATTGCCTATCAGCAGGTTGGGGTATGCTCTAATCAAAATCCATCAGAGCAGGCTGTGCTCTGGCAGTTATTTGCCCAGGTGGCGGAACACAAATAGACTGGTGGGCCTGAATACAATCAAAAACTCACTGACTGACTCTCTTTTGATTAGAAACAGCCAGGAATTTGAGGCCTATGTTTCAACTGTGCTACATACTTATAGAATGTTTGATAAGATCTGTATCTGAGGGTCTGCCTTGGCACTGCATTCTCTTTTAGATGCTTGCCTCATGTTGCCCAGGGTGGAAGGGGAAGATGTTGGACCTCTGTATAATAGTGAAGATGTGCTAATAAATTGGCAGATAAAATGGTCCAAAATTGTATGCCAGTCCTCTGGTTACTATAGCACTGAATAAAATGGCAAACATTTAGGCAACAGATTGAAAGAGCAAAACAAACTCTTAACATAGTTCACAGGACCGCTTACAGTGTGTGCTGGAGAAATAATGGTCTCTGAATTATTACTCCATACTTGAAAAGCCTACATGTCTACACCACACTATGTAGCACAGCTTGTGACCCATCAAGCTCACTGAGCATGCTCACTGAACAAGCAGTATGGCCTGCCAGGTCCATGACAACTAGTCTGTTTTTACCATCTTGGAAGGCAGCACCAAAAAAAAAAGAGGGGGGGGAGGAGTTTTATCAGTGCTGTCTGGGCTTCCATAAATAAGTTGTGTTCAGCTCGGTGAGTCTCAAAGTGTGAAAACTTGAGCCATGCCAGTTGCTTAAAAAGATGTCATCGCTCCTATCAGAGCCAGAGGAGGAGAATTTACTGGGGTGAATCCTTTACTCTGAAGGATTCACAGTAGGCTGCCACCATCTACTTTATTTTAATGTTGGACAAATATTCTCCATATAAGATTCCTGGGGTGGGGTGGGGATAAAGTGGCAAAATGCTCCCTAGAATGGGCTGAGTATTCCTAGGCTTCCAAAGGTGTGTGACTAAGGCAGGCCCAAAATGAGGAGTAGTACACTTTACCAACAAGGATTTCTTATTAGATTAAAAGAAAAACAAGAGTATGCAATAAGAACAATTGTCTCTTCATAAAGCAGACTGTAAGAGAGAGAGTTTTCATATAATACAGGAAAATAACTTCCCTCACACATCTAACTTAACTATTCCATATCTTATTACTCACAGGCAGGAATCTCCCTGTTGTCTCCAGTCTCTTGGCTGTGGCCTTGCCATTTTCCCAGCGGCGTCTCAGCCAGCTGCTTCCTCAGGGCACTCTTGGTACAGAAAAAACTAAAACTATGGCTGCTGATAAGTTTCCGTGCAAAATACAAAGTGCCTACAAAGCCCTTAACCGCTTGGGACTGGGGTATTTAAGTGAGTGCCTTCTTTGTCATGAACCCTGTTACCTACTAAGATCATCTGGGGAGGTCCAGCTTGTTTGGTGGCAACTTAGGACCGGGCCATTTCTATGGCTGCCCCCAGGGCTCTGGAATATGCTCCCTGGTTAAATAAGAGCATCCCCTTCTCTTTGTTATCAGGAAGACCCTCAAGATGTACCTCTTTTCCCAGGCTTTTAACTGAGAAAAATAATAATTTTAATGTGTGTTTATCTGTGGTTTCATTTTTTTTTGTTTTATGAATTTCAACTGTTTTATATATTTTTTAATATTTGATGTGTTTTAATTTGTACACGCCTAGAGATGTTTGCATCAGGCAGCATAGAAATGTGATAAATAAATAAATAATAAAGAAAGAAAACGCTTTCTCTTCTTCTTTAGGTGGCTGTGAGTGTAGTACCCTCCCAGTCTTCTGGATTGGTCCTCCTATTTTGATTTTCCTGGGCTTTTCCCCTTATTAGGAAAGGCTCACCCTCCCAGCAGTTGCTCTAAGTGGAGCCTAAAGTAAGGTTGTGCCATTGAATTGGTGTCAAAGTCAATTCCTGGCGACCACAGAGACATGTGGTTTTCTCTGGTAGAATATAGGAGGGGTTTACCATTGCCATCTCCCACGCAGTGTGAGATTATGCCTTTCAGCATCTTCCTATATTGCTGCTGCCCAATATAGGTATTCCTATAGTCTGGGAAACATACCAGTGAGAACTCTTGCTCCCTAGGCAAGCTACTAGTCCTCCCTCAAATCCTTCCCATCACTGCAAGAGACTATAGGGTTCCTACCTGTCCATACATTTTCTATCAATTATTTATCATCCAGGAGCTATTATAGTTATAAGATATATTTATGGATAGTATCACCCATATTCTTATGCAAGAAAAAAGCTTTTACGAAGGCCTGGCTTCTTGTGCAAAACTATGGGTATGAGGAAATAAAAGGCCTTCTGGAGGTGGCAAACAGCAAAGCAAATATGCTGTCCAAAAAAAAAAAAAAAGTGCTAGTTCTGTAGTAATACAATGCATACTTTGTATGCTATACCCACTCTGAAAGCTAAAACTTCTGTGTAGGTTAATAAGCATTTTTTTACTGAGCATTAGGCATGAGTGACTATTGGCACTTAAAAATAAACACCATGAAAAAAATATGTTGATTATATTGTGGTTCCAATAAACCTGTTGATGTCTTACTGAAATGGAGATTGTCTGGGTTGCCTGGTTAAAAGATTGCAACCTTCTGTGGATATTTGCAGCAGTGCTGCATGACCAAAACAATTTGCAGCATACTAACATTATATACATAAAGCAGCATTTTGAAGCATTAATAGTATTACAGAATACCTTCTGTTAAATCATCTATAAGGAAATGTTTATTCCTGCTATTGCCTCTGTTATGCATGAGAAGCAATGAACAGGAACTTCTGTTATAGTAAAATTAAAGCTGTGTGAACCATGTTGTGTCACATTACACTATAATCTTGCAATCCAATAATTACAGGGTCGATTGATGGTAAATGTTGCTTAAAACTGTGAAGTGCTACCTTTAAAAGTTTTTTTAAAAAGCAGTCCCATCATTTTTCTTATGGAGATTTGCTTATCAAGATAAATGGTGGTATTGGTAGAATGGCACTCAGACTTAATAGGGAAGTTGTTCAGTAAATCAGGCTGAAGAGTGATGGCTTTGGTGCAGAGGCGTAACTAGGGAAAACGGCACCCGGGGCAAGCACTGAAATTGGGCCCCACCCCTGCCGCCCCCCCAGCATACATCTGACTGACACACATGTTTCAGAAAACAAACAACTTATTAGCCACCTCATAAAAAATTGTTCTCTCTTCACTTTTTGTATGCATGGCTATTCTGTCATACGACTCTTCATTTGTAGTCTGAAGCCATCCAGTTCAAACACACGTTCACCAACCCCAGTGAGAACTGGGCCAGAATTCCGAGGTCACTGTCAGTGTTCACTGGCCAGAATTATCAAACTCCACTTAGCTACCTATAAATATGGGAGGCTGAAACAAGACAAACTGTTTGGTCCATAGGCTTCTGGTTATGCAGGACCATTTCTAAGGTTAAGGAAATAACTCTAGGCTTACAGAGTCAACACGGTGTTTCACTGAACACTAGAACATCCATTCTTGTCTTTCATTCTTTTCTTTGATGTTAAATCCTTTTCTTACTCATGTGTGAGCAAGAAACAATTTTAAGTTCTCAGTTGATAGATCTTGAGTGGTGACAGTTACACAGCAGCATCCTGTCTTAGTGAGATGGGAGATATGGGCCATCCAGAATAAAAGTCACAATCTATTTACCAGCTGTGGTCTTTTCATGGAGCAGATGGGGGTACCAGGCAAACAGC